>NW_027069526.1:1591219-1772103 GCF_002906115.3 Quercus suber | reverse complement strand
AAAAAAAAAAGGAAAATGACAAGATAATATTTTAAACGTCTTTCACTGAGGGTTATTTTCAGAATTGGGCCCATCTTGAGCAGGTTGGCTAGTGGCATCGTCATCGATGTTGACATGTTCAAAACTCATCTGAAGGAGAGAATTTGCAGCACCAATGTTGAGCTTGATGGAGCTAAAGTCAACTTCAGGGAAGTGTTCCTCGGCGTCTATACGGAAGTCTTTAAAGCCAGCAGCGTAGTTCCGCCCAAAAGGACGGTAAACTGGCTGGAAGCTTTGAACTCCTCCACAGCGTCTTCTTTGGCCTTTTTGAGAAGGGCACGCAGCTCTTCATTTCCCTTCTGAAGATGGTCAAGACGAGTATCCTTTTCAATGGCATTAGCCTTAAGCTCTTCAATGAGGTTTTTCAACTCCCTAACCTCATTCATAGCCTCGGCTGCCACCTCAATCTTACCCCTACAGTCTACCTGCACCTCACTAATCTTTGCTTCCAGCCTTATTTTGTTTGGTCCATCTTAGTAACCTGCTTGGACGCTGCTATGAACTTTGACATAGCTTGTATATGCAATTAATTGAAATTGATTAGACGAGAGATGTGAAATGTGACAAGATGAAATGAAAACAATGAAAACATATCTTGAAGAGATCATGAATGGCAGAGTGTTCAAATTCTTTCAAGGATATGTTATAGCACACAGCCACGTCCTCGTCAGTCAATGCCTTTTGAAACCTCTCCCAAGCAAGATACTTGTTCTCAAGAAAACTCAGAGGAAGTCTTCCAGAAGGCTGGGACAAGCTGGTTACCATAGGCTTGGATGGAGTGACTCCAACAGGTACAAACAAGTCCAAATCATGAATTTGGATGGACGGCTATTGAGAGTTAAAGGGGATAACTGAGCCAAGCTAGACTACCTTGGGTTTAGACGACCCATGCTTCACCTTCTTGTTTCCTCGGCAATTTGGAAGATTTCCCAAATCAAGCGTCTTGGATAAACTTTTTCTTTTATCTCCAGCAGTAGGATGAGGCTAAGATTGAGCCTCTGGCAAGGTTACCTTGTCCAATAATCCTTTCCCTTTGTTTTCTTTCATGGTTGCCACCCTTGTGAAGAAAAGTATTAGTGTCTAGTCAAAACAAATAATGAAAGAAATTTTCTAAGTAAAACTCACGTCTACGAGTAATAAGCGTGTGGGCTAAAGCTTCAAGAGATGGTTCTAGTCCAAGTCCCCAAGTTGTAAGACGTTGGAGAGTAACCAAGGAATGAAAACTCCTATCAGCAAATAGATGAGCCTTTTGGATGCGTTCAAGATGAAATCTGTTCAAGGAAGGTCGTCTAACAACTAAAGAGAGAGAGAGAGAGAGAGAGAGAGAAAGGAAGAAAAATGTTAAACAAATTCAAAAAAGATAATAAATATATATATATATATATATTGAATAGGAAAGAAACATACCTTCTAGATGAAGGTTTCCTAGATGAGCCTTTTGGATGCGTTCAAGATGAAATCTGTTCAAGGAAGGTCGTCTAACAACTAAAAAGAGAGAAAGAGAGAGAGAGAGAAAGGAAGAAAAATGTTAAACAAATTCAAAAAAGATTATATATATATATATATATATATATTGAATAGGAAAGAAACATACCTTCTAGATGAAGGTTTCCTAGATGAGCCTTTTGGATGCGTTCAAGATGAAATCTGTTCAAGGAAGGTCGTCTAACAACTAAAAAGAGAGAAAGAGAGAGAGAGAGAAAGGAAGAAAAATGTTAAACAAATTCAAAAAAGATAATATATATATATATATATTGAATAGGAAAGAAACATACCTTCTAGACGAAGGTTTCCTAGATCTCCAATATAGGGGGCAAATGGATCCCTGCCAACCTCAACAGGGTTTCCAACCTAAAAACCAAAGACGAAGAAAAACTCCATCTTCCAATTTCTATTAGATGTGGGAATAGGCTTTATTAACCTATAATCATTACTCCTGGCTGTGAACTGATGAAAACCAAGGGATTGACTAATCTCCGAGGGTTTGTAACAATAGAGCAACTCGTCCACAGTGAGAGGACGATCCCTTTCAAACACCTTCCTCCACAAAATTTGCAAAGAGACGACTAGTCTCCATGCATTGGGATTAAATTGACACACTCCTAAACCTAACCTAATAAGTAACTCTCTAGCAAAAGCATTGAGAGGCAACTTAAGTCCCCCTAAAAGATAAACCTCATAAACACCTATTCCAAAATGATGGTCACAGCACCACTCACCACGAACGGCCAACCTAGGGTTAAGATCTTCTAGAATTTAATACCAACTTCTAAGGGAAATAAGCCTTTTTTCATCCATCTTTGAATTGACGCCTACAACACAACTATACACGGTTTCTACCTCGTTTAAAGCAGTGGATGGAGGAACACTCATTGAGGTACTAGCTTGCGACCCAGAGGCTGCCCTCGTCCTAAGTACTTCCTGAAGAACCTTTAAGGGAACCCATGGAACTCCGGACATGTATTGCTTGTCCGTGGTGTTCCCTTCACTACTACTACTACTATTACTCCTACTGCTACTGTTGCTACTAGAACCACCATCACTAGTACTGTTGTGTTACTCGTCTATCTCCCTATTATCACTATCGCTAGACGAGGATATTACAACATCTGACATCTGAGAAAAACTTAAAGGAAAACCTAAAGATGAAGATTTTAGAAATGTGAAAGGGTAGGAGAGGAATTCTACTATGTATAGGCAATGAGGCTTGGCATCTGAAACAACGCGACCAACCATAAGAACCTACATGTCATTTTTCTTGAAAGACGAAACGACATGATTGAAATACATCAAATTGGGCCACGTGTTAAAAAAAAAAAAGGCATTCTGATAACAGGCAACATAAGGACAAGGGGGCAATTGATGGGGATGAGAAACAAGTATATCTCGTCCTTGAGTTGTCATCCAAGTTATATAAGAAACTACAAAAATTGGGTCATCTCTAGTACGTCCAAGATGTTGTCCAACTCTAGAAAGGTCGTCCATCATGAGGAGGTCGTCCAATCTAAGAAGGCCATCTAGCATAGAAACACCTGGACTACCCCTCAACACTTAGAAAATCTTCATAATGAATTTATACACAAAAGTTTATAATTCAAACCACGTTCTACTATTTCAAAGAATGAGTGAAATCCTCACTTTAACTTCTCACTAAACTCTTAACTTCTAATGGCAGTTATAGAAGATAAGATTAAATCTTCTAACTTCTATAACAGTTGTAGAAGTTAGGTCTAAACCTTGTCACTTCCATACGGTTTGAGGAAGTTACCAATCAAGTAAACACTCCAAGGCTCACTATATAAGGACTCATTTACATCAAACAAAAGTAAGTTTCTACCACATCTCAAAAGTTGGAATTCTTGAGTTCTATAAAAAAAAAAAATTAACTTAAGTATCGGAGGGTTCTTGGCTAGTTCACCCTGATCACCTTTGATATTGTGTTTCATTCTTTTCAGGCCTTTCAAACAACCACTAATTCATTGGAGCCCCGAGCAATCAACCCACTAATTTTCTGTGCATCATCATTAACTTTTACCCAAAAAAAATAGATGAGCCTCGTGCTTAAAGGCTAGTAATCTTATAAAGATTAGATTCACAAACTTTTCTATTGTTAAAATTATACACAATTTTTTACTATAAATGGATTATATATACTATCAATAAATTACAAATAAAAATTTTATATAAAAATTTTATTTATAAATTTAGACAATTCAATCTTAACTCTATATAACTATATTTTAAACATTTATCTATACTGCTATTTAAGGAGCTTTCCTAGTTTAAGAGCCTCATTTTTTTGATTCAAAAATACCCTTATACCCCTATATTTAAGTAGAGACAAAACTAAAAGACAATCCGGTAAAAATACAACTCTAACTCCCACTAAAACATTGCCTAAAAAATAAGGCTAATCTCCTGTTGATTTTCAAATTACTTTATCCACTTATAAATTAGATTCTCAAAAAAATATACATATATAATAAAAACACGAGTTTTTTTTTCCTACAAAATAAACGTGTAATATTTGTTCATTTTTTGAAACTAGCCTCATGATACTCCTGATTGTATTAGTAGTTCTAAATGCGTAATATTAATGAGAAAACGTGTGAAACTCAAATTGGAAGGAATGAAAAATTATGACACTATAAAAAATAAAGCCTCCCGTCCTCAATACTACTATTATTCCTCTACCCCTGTGTGTATATCCTATTACTGATCCATCCTTATCCTCAGCCCCCCCCCCCCCCTACAGACCTTGATGATATCCTTACCATGATAGAAACCCTCCCTCCAGAAATAAAAGACCACATAAAAACTTTGACCCTTCAAGCCAGAACCAAAAGAATTATTAGAACCCTTTATGAATACCTCAAAAAGCACCAATGTCACTTCCTAGTTGTTTTCCCTGACATAAATCAACCATGGAAAACCCCTTTTGCCTTTTGGATAACCAACTGGAATGTTGCGCATTACCTCTACATGTGGTATTTACTCAATGAGTATTCCTCTACCCCTGTGTGTTTATCCTATTACTGATCCATCCTCATCCTCAGCCCCCCCCCCTCCCCCTTACAGACCTTGATGATATCCTTACCATGATAGAAACCCTCCCTCTAGAAATAAAAGACCACATAAAAACTTTGACCTTTCAAGCCAGAACCAAAAGAATTATTAGAACCCTTCATGAATACCTCAAAAAGCACTAGTGTCACTTCCTAGCTGTTTTCCCTGACATAAATCAACCATGGAAAACCCCTTTGGCCTTTTGGATAACCAACTGGAATGTTGCGCATTACCTCTACATGTGGTATTTACTCAATGAGTATTACCTATGTCTTCATTTTGAGCCAGAGTTTTATAGATATATTTTCCCTTATGGAAATAAATATTTTCACAAATTCTGATTTGAGATTTTGAAAAATGATGCACATGATGGTGAATGGATAAACTATCCAAAAACAGAACACCCAAAATTTGGTCATAAAATCACTTCAGCGTGTTTGGTAGCTAAGCTCAATTCCAAAAATAATGGGTAGGATAAGATTCTGAAAAAGTAGAAGCCCTAGCCAATAGGTGTCAATGCAAGTAGGGGCCGATCTGCATGAGTAAATTGCTTTAGACACTCTTCTGACAAAGGAGAGTAGATAATGCATGGGACTGATGAGGTGATGTCTGAAGACGTTTCTAGGACTTTTTTTTTAATTATTTTTTTTTATTTTAAGTACAAAAGATGTCTAGTCCCATCAATCTCTTCCTTGAAACCATTCTTCATCAACATCAGCATCTGGATCATGGTTATGATAGTGAAGGTCATCATGTCCGATACGGGGATTTGGCATTTCCTAATGATCTTCATGTGGTCATTGTTGTCTGCAAACATCTGGATCAGTTGGTATTATTTCAGGGAAGATTCCTTTATTAAGAGATTCTACCATTGTAAGAGCATGAAAACAGGATACCCAATGAACATCCGTTTGTATATGAAGGGTGCCATTTGAATTGGTCAACAAGCATGCTGACTGCTTTCTTCGAAGGAATTTCCATTTCTTCCTTCTGAAGGATTTCTTGTTTTGGATTGCATAATGCTTTTTCTTCCAGGAATACTTCTTGAAGTGAGATCTTCTTTTTGTTGGACAGGTACAATTCTCGTCATAGCACTTAATCTACAAATCTTTTCTTTTACAGTTATCTTTGAGTTTGCTATGAATCTTGTCAATCTCTGAAAGAAATTTCCTCTAGTTGCAAAGTTTCTCCAAAGCAATAAGCACATGCTGATAGATTTCTCCCAAGGAAACTTACTGCAGTGTTATTTTCTAGAGATTCATTAGGGTTTGTAAGGGGGGGGGGGGCTGAGGATGAGGAACAAATGTACACATTGGCGTCATCCCTGGATCATAGTTAAGAGCTTGTTCACAAGCATGTTAATATGCTTGGGTTCGACTTTTTTAATAATTAGGCTTAAGCTTAGACTTCAGATTTGCTCATCTGCTAAATAAATAAATATAAACTAAATAAATAAACATAAACAAGTTTTTCCATAGTTGGCTTAACTATTTATAAACAAGTTGGTTCATTTGTAATCCTACCCAAAATTGAACTTTTATGGAATAAACCTTAAGGGTCCGTTTGATTGGAGGTGGAATAGGAATGATAGAAAAGAAAGGAAAGAAAAGTTTAGAGGAAATATTTTTAGTGGGTGTTTGGTTGGAATGAGGAAAAAAAAATTGTGTGGCTCAGGTGTTTTCTCCTCTGACCCACTAAAATGTTTCTCTCCAAATTGGAGAGAAAATGATTGGACTAAAGCACCTATGTGAAACGTACTAAGTTTTCTTGGTTTGCGTTTTTTTTCCTTGTGCTTTCTTTTTCTGTTTAGTCTTTTATTTTTTCCTCAAATGTTCCTTTTTTTTTTTATCCTTTGCTTTCTTTTTCGTTTTGTCCATTTTTGTTACTTAGGAGCCGTTTGGGAACAGTTTATTTAGTTGAAATTAAAACTGAAACCTTTTTTACTAGAAGTAGTGTCCGTTTAGGATCTGCTTATTTTACTGAAACTGAAATTTTTTTACTAAAAGTATTGTAGATAAAAGTAAAATTTAGCTAAATTAGTATAGTAAGACTCATAAATAGTACCAAAAAGTGCAGTGAGACTCATGAATAGTAGCAAAAATAAGTTGAATAATAAAATAAGTTGGCAAAAATAACTTTTGTCAAACGCACACCTAATGTAGATAAAACCTGAAAGCTAGCTAAATAGTACAGTTAGACCCATGAATAGTAGCAAAAATAAGCTAAACACTTTAAATAAGCTTAAGCTTTCATCACTTCCCAAATGCACTCTTAGTGTCCGTTTGCCAAAGATTATTTTTGCCAACTTATTTTATAATTCAACTTATTTTTGCTAATATTCATGTGTCTCACTGCACTTTTTGATACTATTCATGAGTCTCACTGTACTATTTCAACTAAGTTTTACCTTTATCTACAGTACTTTCAGCAAAAAGTTTTTAGTTTCAGCAAAATAAACGGATCCCAAACTGACTTGTAGTGTTCCTTTTTTTTTTTTTTTTTTTTTAATTTCATTCTTTAGTTTTTTGTCACTTTCTATACTTTTAGGACTTTTTTTTTAATTATTTTTTTTATTTTAAGTACAAAAGATGTCTAGTCCCATCAATCTCTTCCTTGAAACCATTCTTCATCAACATCAGCATCTGGATCATGGTTATGATAGTGAAGGTCATCATGTCCGATACGGGGATTTGGCATTTCCTAATGATCTTCATGTGGTCATTGTTGTCTGCAAACATCTGGATCAGTTGGTATTATTTCAGGGAAGATTCCTTTATTAAGAGATTCTACCATTGTAAGAGCATGAAAACAGGATACCCAATGAACATCCGTTTGTATATGAAGGGTGCCATTTGAATTGGTCAACAAGCATGCTGACTGCTTTCTTCGAAGGAATTTCCATTTCTTCCTTCTGAAGGATTTCTTGTTTTGGATTGCATAATGCTTTTTCTTCCAGGAATACTTCTTGAAGTGAGATCTTCTTTTTGTTGGACAGGTACAATTCTCGTCATAGCACTTAATCTACAAATCTTTTCTTTTACAGTTATCTTTGAGTTTGCTATGAATCTTGTCAATCTCTGAAAGAAATTTCCTCTAGTTGCAAAGTTTCTCCAAAGCAATAAGCACATGCTGATAGATTTCTCCCAAGGAAACTTACTGCAGTGTTATTTTCTAGAGATTCATTAGGGTTTGTAAGGGGGGGGGGGCTGAGGATGAGGAACAAATGTACACATTGGCGTCATCCCTGGATCATAGTTAAGAGCTTGTTCACAAGCATGTTAATATGCTTGGGTTCGACTTTTTTAATAATTAGGCTTAAGCTTAGACTTCAGATTTGCTCATCTGCTAAATAAATAAATATAAACTAAATAAATAAACATAAACAAGTTTTTCCATAGTTGGCTTAACTATTTATAAACAAGTTGGTTCATTTGTAATCCTACCCAAAATTGAACTTTTATGGAATAAACCTTAAGGGTCCGTTTGATTGGAGGTGGAATAGGAATGATAGAAAAGAAAGGAAAGAAAAGTTTAGAGTAAATATTTTTAGTGGGTGTTTGGTTGGAATGAGGAAAAAAAATTGTGTGGCTCAGGTGTTTTCTCCTCTGACCCACTAAAATGTTTCTCTCCAAATTGGAGAGAAAATGATTGGACTAAAGCACCTATGTGAAACGTACTAAGTTTTCTTGGTTTGCATTTTTTTTCCTTGTGCTTTCTTTTTCTGTTTAGTCTTTTATTTTTTCCTCAAATGTTCCTTTTTTTTTTATCCTTTGCTTTCTTTTTCGTTTTGTCCATTTTTGTTACTTAGGAGCCGTTTGGGAACAGTTTATTTAGTTGAAATTAAAACTGAAACCTTTTTTACTAGAAGTAGTGTCCGTTTAGGATCTGCTTATTTTACTGAAACTGAAATTTTTTTACTAAAAGTATTGTAGATAAAAGTAAAATTTAGCTAAATTAGTATAGTAAGACTCATAAATAGTACCAAAAAGTGCAGTGAGACTCATGAATAGTAGCAAAAATAAGTTGAATAATAAAATAAGTTGGCAAAAATAACTTTTGTCAAACGCACACCTAATGTAGATAAAACCTGAAAGCTAGCTAAATAGTACAGTTAGACCCATGAATAGTAGCAAAAATAAGCTAAACACTTTAAATAAGCTTAAGCTTTCATCACTTCCCAAATGCACTCTTAGTGTTCGTTTGCCAAAGATTATTTTTGCCAACTTATTTTATAATTCAACTTATTTTTGCTAATATTCATGTGTCTCACTGCACTTTTTGATACTATTCATGAGTCTCACTGTACTATTTCAACTAAGTTTTACCTTTATCTACAGTACTTTCAGCAAAAAGTTTTTAGTTTCAGCAAAATAAACGGATCCCAAACTGACTTGTAGTGTTCCTTTTTTTTTTTTTTTTTTAATTTCATTCTTTAGTTTTTTGTCACTTTCTATACTTTTCATTCGGTTGGTTTTTTCTTTATAAGCGGTTGGTTTTTTTTATTTATTATTTTTTTGGTTGTGTTTCATCTTTTTATTTTTTACTTCATCTTTTATCTAGCAAGGACATGAAAGTAAATTTATACAAACTACATTTTCTATCCCTCCATTTTTCCATTCCCCAAACCAAATACCATGAGGGAAAATTAAAATTTTTTCTATCCTCCCACTTTTTCACTCTTTCAACCCAATGGACCCTAGGAGGATAGAAAATTGTGGGAGAATGAAAAAGTGGGAGGATAGAAAAGATTTAATATTCTCTCATTTGTGTTTGGTTTGGAGGGGTAGAAAAGTGAAGGGATGAAAACTTTTTTGTTTGGCTGAGATGAAAAATGAGAGGATGAAAAATGAAGTTGGTATAAATTTACCATTATGTCCTTACTAAATATATAAACAAAAAATAACACATTTTTTAATTAAAAATTTGTTGAATGGACGCTTCAATTTTTTTTAATTTATTTATAAAATAAGCAAATGCCAAAAGGAATTTTTTTTTTTTTATATATAAAAAAAAAAAGATCCAAACCAAAACCAATGTATTGTGCATAAGAAATGGAAGACCTTTATCCCCCCCNTTAGTTTTTTGTCACTTTCTATACTTTTCATTCGGTTGGTTTTTTCTTTATAAGCGGTTGGTTTTTTTTATTTATTATTTTTTTGGTTGTGTTTCATCTTTTTATTTTTTACTTCATCTTTTATCTAGCAAGGACATGAAAGTAAATTTATACAAACTACATTTTCTATCCCTCCATTTTTCCATTCCCCAAACCAAATACCATGAGGGAAAATTAAAATTTTTTCTATCCTCCCACTTTTTCACTCTTTCAACCCAATGGACCCTAGGAGGATAGAAAATTGTGGGAGAATGAAAAAGTGGGAGGATAGAAAAGATTTAATATTCTCTCATTTGTGTTTGGTTTGGAGGGGTAGAAAAGTGAAGGGATGAAAACTTTTTTGTTTGGCTGAGATGAAAAATGAGAGGATGAAAAATGAAGTTGGTATAAATTTACCATTATGTCCTTACTAAATATATAAACAAAAAATAACACATTTTTTAATTAAAAATTTGTTGAATGGACGCTTCAATTTTTTTTAATTTATTTATAAAATAAGCAAATGCCAAAAGGATTTTTTTTTTTTTTTATATAATAAAAAAAAAAGATCCAAACCAAAACCAATGTATTGTGCATAAGAAATGGAAGACCTTTATCCCCCCCCCCCCCCCCCAAAAAAAAAGAAACAGAAAAGTAAAAAGGAAAAAAAGTTGGTTGGGGGCAATTTTGGCAATCATCAACAACAGGCACAATCATCCCTGTTTTTTCTCCATTTGAGAGAGACAGGTTTTGTGTGGGCTCGTGTGGAAAATGCCTGGGCCCCACCTAAAATTTTTCTCTCTCCCCCTCTTTACCAAACAACACACAAACTCAATTATTTTCCATCCACTCTATTCAATCACCAAAAAGAGAAGCTATCAATCATGCACTATTTAGAGCAGTTTGAATGTACAAGTGAATTACCTTGAAAGGAAAAAGGTACTTCATGAGACCACCCTCTCACAGTATAGGACAAACATAATGTGATAAAGGGGTCACATGAGATTATCTCCTAATATGCTTTTTCCTTTAAAGGAGTATAAAAAAGATTTAAAAAGGTGAGGTCATAAATATTCTTGTCTACGATTTTGATATAATCAAACTTTATAAGTAGGAAAAAACCAAGATTTGAACCTAAGGGAACTAAAGATGAATAAAAAAAAATCATGCAAATTTAAACTAGCATATGTTTAATATTAACAAAATATTTGAAAGAGAAGACACAAAATAATTCTCTTGATACATTTCAAATAAATCATTAATCCAAACTAAATTTAATTTCTTTTAAATCTTGAAAATCATTTAAGATGGACTTTGTTTTAAATTTATCAACAATCCCTTTTTCAACATACAAAATTAAAGAGTACATTAGAAAATGATCATTCATAATCAAAGAGTTCTTTTAAAAATTTCGTTGGACAATTTTCATAAATTGAGATATTAACATTATAGGTTGGCAATGCTATATTACTGCCATTAGCTTCTGAAATATTTGCATTTTTATTTTTGAATAATTCACATATTGTAATTAACTTCTCATAATCCAAAAATCAAATAAACGACATTTATTAGTTCACTATATGTCCAATATTTTTCTAACTAAAATATTAATTAGTTTTGAAAAAGAAAAAAAATTAATTGTTTAAGCATAGCCATATAACAAAAATCAAAGTGCCACACAACTTTTTTATTATATATATATATATGTGTGTGTGTGTGTGTGCGCAAAACAGAAATTTTACAATAACCTAATCTAAGTGTATATCTGTGTGAAGCACTGAAACTCTTTTCTGGATATTTGAACCTCAGCCCTTACCTCTCACACTCCACAAATACTTATACTTATGGAGTGACTACCACACCAATGATGCATGATGACAAGTGCCACACAACTTAACATACCATTACTGCATAGCCATACACAAATAGTCTCACAACTAATGATACACAAAAACAACTTACAACCATTACTAGGCAACAAAAATTAATTCGATAAATAGACTAAAATAAACTCAGTAACTAGTAACTATAAGTCATACTTGGGAAAAAAAAAGTTACTAATATATTAAACTATTAACTAATTGTGTAAATAATAAGAATGATAAAGTTTGGTTACAAACTTGGTTGCTACAACTCCCACTAAAAATATTAATATGACTACATATTTTGAAAAATCTAACCATTAAATTGTATGTTCCCCCCCCACCCAAAAAAAAAGAAACAGAAAAGTAAAAAGGAAAAAAAGTTGGTTGGGGGCAATTTTGGCAATCATCAACAACAGGCACAATCATCCCTGTTTTTTCTCCATTTGAGAGAGACAGGTTTTGTGTGGGCTCGTGTGGAAAATGCCTGGGCCCCACCTAAAATTTTTCTCTCTCCCCCTCTTTACCAAACAACACACAAACTCAATTATTTTCCATCCACTCTATTCAATCACCAAAAAGAGAAGCTATCAATCATGCACTATTTAGAGCAGTTTGAATGTACAAGTGAATTACCTTGAAAGGAAAAAGGTACTTCATGAGACCACCCTCTCACAGTATAGGACAAACATAATGTGATAAAGGGGTCACATGAGATTATCTCCTAATATGCTTTTTCCTTTAAAGGAGTATAAAAAAGATTTAAAAAGGTGAGGTCATAAATATTCTTGTCTACGATTTTGATATAATCAAACTTTATAAGTAGGAAAAAACCAAGATTTGAACCTAAGGGAACTAAAGATGAATAAAAAAAAATCATGCAAATTTAAACTAGCATATGTTTAATATTAACAAAATATTTGAAGGAGAAGACACAAAATAATTCTCTTGATACATTTCAAATAAATCATTAATCCAAACTAAATTTAATTTCTTTTAAATCTTGAAAATCATTTAAGATGGACTTTGTTTTAAATTTATCAACAATCCCTTTTTCAACATACAAAATTAAAGAGTACATTAGAAAATGATCATTCATAATCAAAGAGTTCTTTTAAAAATTTCGTTGGACAATTTTCATAAATTGAGATATTAACATTATAGGTTGGCAATGCTATATTACTGCCATTAGCTTCTGAAATATTTGCATTTTTATTTTTGAATAATTCACATATTGTAATTAACTTCTCATAATCCAAAAATCAAATAAACGACATTTATTAGTTCACTATATGTCCAATATTTTTCTAACTAAAATATTAATTAGTTTTGAAAAAGAAAAAAAATTAATTGTTTAAGCATAGCCATATAACAAAAATCAAAGTGCCACACAACTTTTTTATTATATATATATATATGTGTGTGTGTGTGTGTGTGCGCAAAACAGAAATTTTACAATAACCTAATCTAAGTGTATATCTGTGTGAAGCACTGAAACTCTTTTCTGGATATTTGAACCTCAGCCCTTACCTCTCACACTCCACAAATACTTATACTTATGGAGTGACTACCACACCAATGATGCATGATGACAAGTGCCACACAACTTAACATACCATTACTGCATAGCCATACACAAATAGTCTCACAACTAATGATACACAAAAACAACTTACAACCATTACTAGGCAACAAAAATTAATTCGATAAATAGACTAAAATAAACTCAGTAACTAGTAACTATAAGTCATACTTGGGAAAAAAAAAGTTACTAATATATTAAACTATTAACTAATTGTGTAAATAATAAGAATGATAAAGTTTGGTTACAAACTTGGTTGCTACAACTCCCACTAAAAATATTAATATGACTACATATTTTGAAAAATCTAACCATTAAATTGTATGTTATTTATGTTCATCAACACATATGTCAAATTTGATGTTAATTGGATGTTATTTACTATTTGACCCATAACTTATTTTTCATTCATGATTTTAGACTATAAAAATTTGAAATTCAAACATTTGATTGATGACATAGTTATTAATTTTCGATCTTTCATAAATTTTGCAAGCATTAAAGATATAAGAAGAAAATGTAATCTAACAGTGGATTTGTCAAAATTTATATCCAATAAAAAGATACTGAGTGAAGTTATAGCCTTGGGTTATAACCAAGTTTGTTATCAAATTTTATCCTAATAAGAACAAATTAAAAAAAATATATTAAACATCCCTTGGTAGGTAAGTGGTAATCTAAAAAGTTATTAAATTTGTCAACTTAGGTTATCCATCACCTTATGACTCTCAAAAGTCATCTCAAATATTGATCGTGCCTATAATGAAAATGAGAACCCTTCATCTATTTATAAGGGAGGAGCCTTAGTTAATAAGTTCAAAAGAATAAAAAAAACATTCTCAAGGATGATTATCAGACGTTTATCTAAAACAAGTCCTTCTCTAAATTGTGGGTGGGGGTGCCCTTTAACCTAAGGGCAAGGGGCATGCTGAATATTGACTCCATGGTGGACAAATCTACATATTAACCACATCCCACCCTAGTCAATCCCAATATACATTCAACCACTCTAATGCCTCAATTTGGTTACAAGCTTACGTTACTAATGTAGGGATGTTTATCACACATTGGTTGTGTGTATCTAGCATTCGTTGTTTATAACCCCAATCTACCACTACAAAAGTTAAACCCTTTTGTAGTTAGTTGATAATGTATTATAAACTTGGTTTAAAACACTTATGTTATTGTGAGTGCCCAAGGACTAAAGATGAAGTTGAAGAGTTGCAGTATAAGTGTGGGAATGCCATGGTCCACAGACCCAAGGAAGGAAGTCACCCGAAAAGAGGAAGAGATGAGTCAAAGGGCTCTGAGGCGTTCCAAGTGGAAAGAAGGATATGAAGAGAGAGAATTAGTGATCATAGGGGAAGTTTCTAGTTTGGAGTAGCCTATTGCCTCTGCATTAAATGGTGGACGGTAGCTTTATCAGCTGCATTGATGACAAAGTGACTTGAACAATATAAGTCACAGCTAAGTAGACTTCTTCTGCCACCTTCTTTAGATGTAGAAAGAGACAAGTGTCGTGAGAGAAGGTTTGTTAGGTAAGGATGGATGGTTGAGATATGAGGAAAGGACAAGTATATAAGAAAATGAGGGTTTACAGAGAAAAGGATCCAGCGACAAGTACCAAGATATAGAGAAGAAATGAGAAGAACACTGAGAGAAAAGAGAGTGAACAATAATATTTCTTATGTAAATGTGGCCTTCTCAGGCCAAGTTGTATTAAGAATGTGGTTCATCTATTTAATAATATCTACCTTTTCTTCCCTATTTTCCTCCTTGGGTGGAGCCCCCCTTTAGTTGTTTACTTCCCTCTCTTATAAATTCATTGTTTTGGGCCATAGTTGAACAGATCCAGCCACTATTCTAATTGACTTGGGCTGCTAGTTTTTTTAGTCCTTCCAGTTACTATTTTTCGTGTGTGTTCTAGTAAGTATTATTATTTACTCAAAAAAAAGAGAATGTTTATCCCACATTGGTTATGTGTGTCTAATATCCACTGTTTATAATCTCAGTTTACAACTACAAATGTTAGACCATTTTGTAGTTGTTCTCTGGTTAGTAATGTATTATAAATTCGGTTTAAAACATTAATGTTACTATTTTTGTATGTGTTCTAATAAGTATTACTGTTTACTAAAAAAAAAAGTAGGGATGTTTATCTCACATTGGTTATGTGTGTCTAATGTCTGCTGTTTATAACCGCAACTACAACTATAAAGGTTAGACCATTTTGAAGTTGTACTTAGGTTAGAAATGTATTATAAACCTGATTTAAAACACTAATGTTACTATTTTCGTGTGTATTCTAATAAGTATTACTGTGTACTTAACAAAAAAAAAAGAAAAAAAGGTAGGGATGTTTATCCCATATTGGTTGTGTGTGTCTAATGTCCACTATTTATAACTCCAGTCTACAATTACAAAGGTTAGACTCTTTTGTAATTGTACTCTGGTTAGTAATGTATTAAAAATCCGATTTAAAACACTAATGTTATTATTTTCGTGTGTGTTCTAATAAGTATTATTGTTTACTAAAATAAAAAGTCCTTCTCTAATTTTTTTTTCTTCATAAATTGGATTACAAATAAAATAAAATAAATTAAATTAGGCTAAAATTTTGTGCCAAGTCAGTCAAGTGTTGAATTGAAGTTTATTAGTGCTAATCAGCAGTTGATGTAGAGGTATAAGTGTCAATCGGCGCAGTGAAACTCCAACTTAAATTTGCTAATCTTATAATTTTTTCCACAAATTTGATAAGTTTATATATATATATATATATATTTTGGAATAAATATAACTTTTTTTTTGAGAAACAGGGATAAATCTAACTTGAGACCTAATTTCTAGCCTTTTAGGCTCACATAATTTTAATGGATATTTAAAAGTCTTATTGAGGTTCCGATTTCATCTCCTCCATTATAACTAGTCAATTATATAAAAACTCCTATTAACTATCTATTTTTTAATTTTATTTTAGTTATTTTATTTTATCTCGAAGTTACAAAAATTTGGCATAATTGTGATGAGAGGTCAATGGGTCTGGGCTCCAAGAAAGAACTAAACTATTGCTAGTAAAAAGGGGAGAGGTCATAAATGGATGTGTAAAGCTGTAATGCCCAAGCATAACCCGTTATTTCTTGGGTAAGTATTGCAAGTAAACTTTTTGACTAACTCATCATTTGACTTCTTGGTCGAGCACCCAACGGTTGGTCCAGCTTGAAAGGCGCGGGACAACCTGTGCGATCAGTTGCTGACTAATTCTTTTTTTTTTTTTTTTTTTTGAGAATCTGACTAATTCATATTTATATCATATATCACATGACGCCCGTGGAAAGTTAATAGTCACCAATCATAGTGCGCATCTAAATAGCATATTCCTCCTACACATCACGCTGCACGCGCACTTTACCCTACCCCTTTATTAAAATCTGCTTCCTAAAACTAAAAAAACGACGTCGTCCTTCCAGCTCATTCTGCATTTTCCGTTGAGCCTTGTTTGTTAACCCTTCACCAATCATTAAAAAAATATATATATTATTATGAAATTCATTTATTATGCTTTTTAAATTATTTATAAGTCATTAATCATAAAATCGTCACATTAATTTATAAATTTTAAAAATATAAGAACCAAAATAAAAACCATAAAAATTTGAAAACCAAAACCAAAATAGAAGGACCACACATATAATTTTGTCAAAATTTGTGCCAATTTTAGCATATTATCTTTATCAGTAACCCTTTGCACATTTCCATAGGCAAGACCCCAACTTGACAATTACGTTTCCGGCCCAATAAATAGTCGACCCTCATCTCTTCTTTATTTCTCTATAGCTACTACTTCACTGCCTCACTCTCCAATTTTTCAAACCGATTCAATTTTTTGCAATTCCTTTGATCTCGATCCAAAATGGGGAAAGAACCAGTTCGCGTTCTCGTTACTGGAGCTGCAGGTACCGTATCAAATCCATAATCAGATCCATCACTCTCAATTTTCTTCACTAAAATTTTTCGATTCGATCTGAGACTTGTTAGACTAGTATTTAAATTTCCTTTTCACTTTCTATTGCTTTTAGTCTGTTTGGAGACTGGTGTAGATCTGGTACGTGACGATCTACGATAAGCCTAATTAGTTCCAAGAAAATTGCATAAATTTTTAATTTTTGGTTATAATAGAAAAAAGAAATAAACAGATCTGGTGCTTGCGATTGAGTTTTTTTTTTTATCTGCGTTGTTGTTATTTGCCGATTGTAAAAGACAGAGTTAGAAGTTGGTCTAATATTATTGATACAGTTGCATTCTTTGTGATCTGAATTCTAAGATCTATGTTTTAGTTTATTGCTCGAAAAGTTTAGAAGATAAATGAAATGGATCTAAGCTTGTGGTAATATTTTAGAAGACAAATTTGTGTTATGAGAATACTCTATGCGTTGCTGGCTGACTGACATGAGTCAACTCTCCTATGTTCACACGGAGTGTTTGAATTTGGCCATAGCATACTAAGCGAAATCTGTGTTATGTAATCAGTGCCCTCTTTAATGTTTAGGTAAAGAAAATAGTGTTCGTTATAATTATCCACTCTAAACTATGGAGAATTTGCAATGTGGGATTGATTTGTAACATAACCGATTAGTGGGTTAATTAATCTTGAATTAGGTTGTTGATTGTAAAATTTTCATAGTTTATGGTGCACTTGGCAAGTGTTCTTATAGTTCAGAATGGAAGCTGATTGTTAATCTATTCATTTAGACGTTGATTTGGATAGTAGGATGGATGTCGAAAGTTCATCTCAAATTAGGGAGTTGATGGTAGAATTTTGCAGTTTAGGATGTTTAGCATGCACATTGAAAATGCTTGATAGTCTAGGGTGGATAGCTATAGTTAAGCAAATGGGTCCTGACCAGCCTGCGATTCTGCTCATTCCTGATCTAATATAGTTAACATTTTCTTATCTACTGTGCAATATTTTGTCTTTAATTTAGTTTTTGAGCGATGTATTGAGGATTTATTGTTGGATTTGTTTGCAGGACAAATTGGATATGCTCTTGTGCCCATGATTGCTAGGGGAGTGATGTTGGGTCCTGACCAGCCCGTGATTCTGCACATGCTTGATATCCCACCTGCTGCAGAGGCATTGAATGGGGTGAAAATGGAGTTGGTGGATGCCGCATTCCCCCTTCTTAAAGGTATGTGTAGGCTTTTTAATATGTCAAATATGAATGACTTGTGTTAAAGCATTAATACAGACTCGGCCTTTTTAATTTGTTAAATTATGAGGTCTGATGGGATGAATTTTGACAGGTGTTGTTGCTACAACTGATGTTGTCGAGGGTTGCACTGGGGTCAACATTGCAATCATGGTTGGTGGGTTCCCGAGGAAAGAAGGCATGGAAAGGAAAGACGTGATGTCTAAAAATGTTTCGATTTATAAGTCTCAGGCTTCTGCCCTTGAAAAGCATGCAGCTGCAAACTGCAAGGTGAATTAAGTTATTTAGGATTTTTTTTTTGGGGGGGGGGGGGTTATTTTGATGCCCATAGGGTCGAGTCCACCTTATCCTGAAATCGAATATCCTCTTGCAGCATGTATGATAGCTAAGTTGGAACCATATCATGTGTTAGTTTTCTTTGCCACTTTTTCTTGAATGGTATTCTTGAATCAGTCCAGTACCTGTAACATATTTGACATCTAAAGTGCTTTGAAAAACTAGGGTAGCCCCTTTTGGATTTTGTGTTTACCAAAAAAATTTAGTTTGAAATTATTAGTAAAATCATCCAGATGAATTCATGTCCATGTGATGTCCATACATGAAAAAGAACAGGCATGTTCTCCTGTAAAGTCAGACTGGATGTGCTTCCTGAACGTATGCTTAGATTTCTTCTGCTACCTTTGCAGGTTTTGGTTGTTGCCAACCCCGCAAACACCAATGCACTGATCTTGAAGGAGTTCGCACCATCTATCCCTGAGAAAAACATTACTTGTTTGACAAGACTGGATCATAACAGAGCTTTGGGCCAGATTTCTGAGAGACTGAATGTCCAGGTTTCTGACGTCAAGAATGCTATTATCTGGGGAAATCATTCATCGACCCAGTACCCTGATGTTAACCATGCAACTGTGAAAACACCATCAGGAGAGAAGCCTGTCCGTGAGCTTGTTGCTGATGATGCTTGGTATGAAAATGGACTACTACTTATTTCGATAATTCTGTTTGGTTTGAGTACATTGAAGTGTTCACATAAGTTTCTTTACTTAAAGGTTGCATGGAGAATTCATAGCCACTGTCCAACAACGTGGTGCTGCAATCATCAAAGCTAGAAAGCTATCTAGTGCATTGTCTGCTGCCAGCTCTGCTTGTGACCACATACGTGATTGGGTCCTTGGAACCCCAGAGGTTGGTATCTTTCTGTCTATTCTTTGATTCATACATTGTGCAGAAGTATCTTTCATGTTGATTGATCACTTTATTTGCAAATTCAGGGCACTTGGGTTTCCATGGGGGTATACTCTGATGGTTCATACAATGTACCAGCTGGACTCATTTATTCATTCCCTGTCACTTGTCGCAATGGAGAGTGGACGATAGTTCAAGGTAATTTCCAGCAAACACTTGTAATATTAATCAATAATTGGTTTTAGTCTTTCTCCCCACTCACACTTTGCCCTTCTTTTTATTGGTTGTCACTCATATCTTACATGTAAAAAATAAAACAGATTGCCACTCTTTTCTCAAGATAACTTAAATCTGATTCCCTTTCCAGTTCAAATCTTCTTGCCTTGCTTAGCCTTTGGCTTGCCTAGGCTCTAAATCAGCGGAATTCCAACTGTGCTTTTAGGCTTTAAGCTTTGACCTTAATGGTTGGAGGGATGAAATAGCTGGGTTAAATCAATTTCATATGTGTGCGTCTAGTGAGAGATTGAGGGAGAGCCTGCTGGGGGTGGGTGGGCTCTTTGTATCAAGAATTTCATGTGACACTGTGCCGAGAGCTTTATTGGCTTTGCACATATGCTCATCAAGGCTGCTGCCTTCTAAAAGAAAGACTATTCACTAACACTCTTGGATCTTACTTTTATGTTGCTTCTTTATACCTTTGAATTCTTCCAGCTTCGTTGTTGTTGTGTTTGAATGACAGACAGCAAAATCTGATTGATGTTTGAGTTTTTTTTTTTGGTTATGATTTATGGCTTTGATATCAAAAGCAAGTTTTTTAAAGTTCAGATTCTTTACGTTTTTTGTCTTCAGTTTATGATTCTCTAAGTGATTCTCTTTTTTTTTTTTTTTTTTAATTATTATTAATTATTCTCTATTGCTCAGGACTTTCTTCTTCAGTTTATGATTCTCTAAGTGATTCTCTTTTTTTTTTTTTTTTTTAATTATTATTAATTATTCTCTATTGCTCAGGACTTTCAATTGATGAGCTCTCAAGGAAGAAGTTGGACTTGACAGCAGAGGAGCTCACTGAGGAGAAAGCCTTGGCTTATTCATGCCTCTCTTGAATGCTCTTGTTCTTTATCTAATGTGATAGTATGTCTGGCACTTTCTGGTGTGTCAATAGAAGTAGCTACAGTTTTGAATAATGCCATTGTTAAAGATTTAGGGGAACTGTTAATGATGGAGAAGCTGCTTCTATGGATTTATATTTTGCAGCTTTCATTTTTACAAGAATGTTTGAATTTATAATGGTTATCTTGGTTATAAATATGAATACTATCACCTGCATAATTGGATGAAGTTGAAGAGATTGTTGATGTAGAACATTTAGGGCTTTTTTATGTTTTGACGCCCTCCCCCTTCTCTTGCCTCAATTGTGATTTCATGGTGACTGTTTAAATACCAGGTTCCATTATCCTTGATTAACAAATGAATTTCATCTTTTACCTGTCTAGCGTTTTGTATGTTTTTAGTTTTGGCAGATGTTGGTACAATACTAGGGGCATCTTTGATGGTAGTTATTTTTACAAACTTTGTACATATAATTATGAAAGAAAAACTTAATCCGGATGCTCAGAAGGTAAGCCAGTTATCTTTTAGCGGACCTTTTTGATCGTGTGCAAGATTTCGTTGGTAGAAAGTTAATCTTTGATGCTTCAAGCCTTCAACACTAAACCATTTCCCTCTTTACTTGTCTGGGTTGAAACTGTAATTTTTTTTTTTAAACGCTTCCATTTTATTTGTTGAACTTTAATAATCTAACTTCTCTAGGAACATTATTTAGTTCATTCTCTTCAAAGTAAATTATTAGTTTCTAAAGTATCATTCTTAATTTAGGCTTAAATAATGCAAACGGATTCAAATAAATGATAAGTTACAAGGGTTATGTCTCGACTTTCTAAGAGAACCTTAAATGAAATAGTGGACAAAGAAAACAATACGGGGAGAATAGAGTCGATAGACTGAATAGTTATTTCAGTACGAAAACCCTTTCGTTCGGTCTGGGAGGGGAAAAGGAATGCAATTGAATGAAATGAAAAGGATGATTTTTTAAAGAATATTTAGTCAATTTCCCGAATTGGAAGTTTAATAGGAAAAAATAAAATAGAAGAGGGAATATTTATTCCATTTCCCTATTTGGAAGTTTAATAATCCTTAACGGGCATTTGTAAACCTTATGTAGGTTGTATCGCACTACATCAATTATAATTTGTAAGAGCATTCACATCCATTTAGGCAAAATGTTATTTCAATTAAAATATGCAAAGCCCAAAAAATTGTCTACATTGAAATATCAAGTTAAAATATGCAAGTCCATTTAGAGTAATTATCTAAAAATAACCAATTCATAGTTGGTCCCAAGCCCAAGAAAAAGATGAGAACTGCGGTAGTTGACAATAATCATAAAATTTAGCCACTCTATTATGAATGAATTCAATAAAAATACTCCTTGGATATCTTCTATACGTACAGGTGACTCTAATTAATATGTTGAGAATTCATAACTAACCCCAAAATTTTGGTACTAAAACTTTGTTTTTGTTGTAATTATCTTATGGAGACAATGATTTTCCCTCAATTTCCTTTGAAGGATTTGTGCACATACTCTAATAATCCTTAACAAGCATTTGCAGGTTAGAGCTGTTCGTAGGTTGTATTGTACTACATCAATTATAATTTGCAAGACCATTCAAATCCATTCAGGCAAAATGCTATTTCAGTTAAAATATGCTAAGCCCAAAAAACGGCCCATATTAGAATATCAAGTTAAAATATGCTAAGCCCATTTAGAGTAATTATTTAAAAATGATTAAGGGTCTGTTTGAATAGAACTTATTTTACTGAAACTGAAAACACTATAACAAAATAATTTTTAAATGTGTAAATAGTGCCATGAGACCTATTTTTAATGAAAAGTTGCTAAAAAGTAATGTTTGTGGGTTCCATGAACAGTGTCCGGAGAATTGATCAACTACGGCTGGAAAAAAAAAGCTAAATACGTACAAAACGTGAAATGTGAACGTGGATCCAAACCCCACCTAAGGGTGTGTTTGGATACCGTTTATTGCTGAAAACTGAAAACACTGTAGTAAAATAATTTTTAAATGTGTGAATAGTGCTATGAGACTTATTTTTAATGAAAGTTTTGCTAAAAAAAGAGATTTGTGAGTCTCGTGAACAGTGCATGAGACCTACTGAAAAATCATAAATTTTACTTAAACATGTTTCTCAAAAAAAAAGAAAAAAAAAAATGCAAACGTAAACACGGTACTTTTCAACACTATCCAAATGGATACTAATTCATAATTAGTCCAAAGTTCAAGAAAATGATGAGAATTGCGGTAACTTAACAGCAATCATACAATTTAGTCACTTTATTATGAATTGATCCAATTCAGATACTTGTTTGGGTGTTCCATATACATGCAGGTGACTCTATTCAATATGTTGAGAATTTATATAGCTAATCTCAAAATTTTGGCACTAAAAATTTGTTATTGTTGTGGTTGTAATTATCTAAAAATAGAAACATTGCAATTGGGAAAATAAAATATTTTAATGCCTGTTTTCCCTTAGTCCTTGAGCTCTCTCTCTCAATTGGCAACCAACTTGAGCAATGTACGTACTGGCGTCAAGTGAGCTTGGAGGTCCCTGATGGCAAGCAACGTTGCTTCTCATATTACCGTTATCTCTTTCTTCAACCCGAACTCGAACTACTTGAGGTTGCGCTGGTAAGTCTAGATCACTGTCTTAATTAACCTACCAAAACTCCAAGAGCAGTTAGAGTTTGGGTTCAGGTTCTATTTTGGAGTTTCATCCTTTTGGGTTTGGTGTGGGTGGCGGCGAAAACTAAAGGTTGGCTGTGTGAAGTGCGGCAAAGGTATAAAAAACTGGACGTGGGTTGCGGCATGTGAAGAGAGAAACTGATACAGATTTAAATTAAGAATAATAATATTTTAATAAAATGGAAAAAAGAAATAAAGAGTTGAGTGTGTGGTATATTTAAAATTTAGCAAGCATTGAGGGGGTGTTTGGTATTTCAATACAATAATATAACGATACATTGTTTAGGAAGATGATGTGATTAAGGTAATGTAATATATTTTGCAATTTTAAATTATGATTGTGTTAAAAAAAAAACCAAAAAATTTTTAATGTCACATTATCATAATGTGTATCATATTAAAAATACATCACAACGAACTAAATGCCTCCTGAGAGCTTTGCAACTATTCCTTGTTGTTTTTAGCGGAGATGTCTTGAGTTTAAATTCTCTTTTTCTATTGTTCTAAATTGTAACTATCAAATTATTATTATTATTATTTTATAAAAGGTTTGTTGGAAAAAAAAAAAAAAGGGGTAACTTCTTTATGTTAAAATTTGTCTAGAATTTTGACTAAGCGAACATGGATACTCTTACTAGTTACGAGTTTGCAATACAAATCAACTTGGCCCTAGCAAAATGTAAAGAGGAGTTGCCGAGTTGGTGAGACCATCAGAACCCAAGCTTTTAGGCATCATGGCATAATAAGGATGCATTACGCAACAAACCATCCAGATTCCTGACCAAGCTAGCTCAATCCATTTCACCCCAAAAGATTAACATACGTAATAGATCGTGGTGAATCTGGTGAATTTAATGATTGGTTTGAGGAGGAGAAAAATGATTTTTCACAAATTTCTGTGTGAAGTTTAATGACCCGTTTGGATTGAGGGAGAGGGAGTGAAAGTAGAGTAGAGTAGATTTGGTAAAAAATTAACCTATTTTGAGCCACCTCTACTCTACTTCCTTCCACTCTTTCTCCTTCTTCCTTCAATCCAAACGGGCCTAAGGAACAGACATTGAATATGAAGCATGATGGGATGCAGTAGCCAATTGCGGTGAGTCAGTGTGACTTCTAAACACACCTGAGTCAGGTCAAGAAGAAAAAAAGACTTAGGTTGATGGTGAGGGGAAAGATTAGTGTACAACATAATGGCCTACAACGAAATACTTTTTAAAAACACTTTAACAACAATGATGATTCCATTTAAGGAAAATAACATTTTAATAAAAAAAAATCCTTATTTTAAATTTGGCCTCAAATTTTTAATTTTATTAGTTAAAGTACCAAACTTATGAAACCATTTCATTTGAAGCTTCTAGCATTTCCATTAGTATTATTATTATTTTTTCGTTATTCTGGCTAGTAACAAAATAGATAAAAGTGAAAAAATCATTGATTGAACTTTGTGTTTCACTTTGAGGATTTTTACAAATCAACTTAACACATCCATTGAATAGCGAAGGTAGGTACAGAGAAAGTTTCGTTTAAAGAGAAAATATTTCGCTTATAGTAAGAAAAATAACTGTTAAAAAATCAAAATTGGTTACTTAGGTGAAACACAAAGTTCCATCAACGGTTTCAATGTAAATGAATAATGAAGATGAACAAGGGCTTCAAATTGAAACAGTTTCATAAGTTTGAGACTTTAATTTTCAAAATTGAAAACCTAAAACATGTTGAAAAACTCGTTTATATCACATACAAAACATATACAATGGAAGACAAAAAAGATCTACTTCTATCATACGAGAAAACATGTAATCTTTGAATCTTAGAATATTGTTTATAGAATACATACATTGATCCAATGAAATACGAGAACAAAACAAAAAAGAATGTTCGTTCTTGAGAACACTCTAATCTTCACCTCAATTCCACAAGAACTCGAGATTGTCAGATTGTGGGCTATCTTCCTTGTCAATAACCCATGAAAGAGAACTTTTCTTCTTCTTTGTTTTTAGAACGTATGGTTGTCTCCAAAACTAGAGAGAACTTTTCTCTATTGAAAACTTACTTAAAAATAAAGTAGCATTTTCTTTTTCTTTTTAACAAGGAAGATAAATAAAACTCTAACTTTAAGGGGCTTTGGGCCTCTTGTCAATTCTTAACAAGTTTAAAGTTACTATTAATTCTATTAATTCCACTGTAATAATATAATTACACTTCAGGTTTTATTAATTAAAGTAAATCCTAAGACTCTATTATATATATTAGCAATCGACCCCACGAAAACAACCATAAATACTAGGCGTAAATGCACTTTTAATCCCTACATTTTGACTTTTTTCCATTTTAGTCCCTACATTTTATTTTTATCACTTTTAGTCCCTAAACCAATTAACGCAAGACATTTAAGTCCTTGAAGCACCATTCCGTCACCAAACTAACGGGGAAACTGGACGTGGCTGACGTTGGCATTAAAATATTATTAAAAAAATTATTTGACATTTTTTAAATGCCAAAATTAAAAAAATAATAATAATTACTCAATTTTCTTTTCATTATTTGTGTTCTTCTCGTGTTATTCCCTATAATCAATCTCTAGCAAAAAAAAAAAAAAACCCTAAACCCAGATCCTAACCAAACCCCAAACCCATATCCCCAGTAAAGCAAACCTTAGCCTTCAAACCCATAAATTTTCTTGGCAAACAAACACAAAAAAAACACCCACTCACTAGTGTGTTGTTGTTGGCTGTCGCCGCCACCATTGTCCGAACTATGACCACCTCTTCTTCCTTGTTATCTTCCTCGCACTCTTCGACCTCGTACTTCTTAGTATCTCTTTCTTCAACATCATCATCAGCTATCACAACAACTTTATCATCTTCCTCCTTGGAAAAATTGTTGGAGGAGGGTTTCTCTAGGGTTTTAGAAACATCATCATCGAAGGGTTTCTCTGTGACACGACGAGTGGGTTTGTCTCTACGCTTGCCTCCGCCGTTGACCTTCTTTAACTTCTTACCGTGAGCTAAGTGGTCCTTAAACGCTTCAATGGCTTGGTGGATGAGCTCACGGTTTGGCGAGGAGTCCCATTTAAACTAGTAGCTTGTGCAGCAGTCAAAACAGTCGCACTCAAACATAGGTGGCTTATGGGTATTGTTGGTGGTGTTGCTGTTGTTGTTGTTGTTACTGTTCTTGTTATGGCTATTTGGGGCTTTCTTTGGAGGTTTTCACTTGGAATTTTGGGTGATTGGAGATGGGGTTGGGGTTTTCATGGAGCGGGTAATCATGTAAGCAAGGACTTCACGGTCTTCAAGAGAAAGAACAGAAGCTAGAGCTAGAATCGCAGCTAGGAGGAGCTTCAACACAGAGAGAAAATCTCCATCGAAATGGCATGGAATTGCTGAAGAAGAAGATGAGGAAGAAGATAAGGATGAGGATGGAGATGGGTATACTTTACCTTTGTTCTTTTCTTCATTTTTCTTTGCTTTGCTTCATAAAAAAAGAAAAAGAAAAAATTGAATCTTTTTTTTTCTCTCTTTTCTTTTGGTTTTTCTCTCTTGTCTCCATCTCTCACTCACACTCACTCACAGAGTTTCTCAATCTCTCTCTCTCTCTCTCTCTCTCTCTCTCTGTGCGTTTGAGATATTTTTAAAAAATTTGAAATTTTCAGATTGATAAAAAAATATCTTGGATGGTGTAAAAATGTCGTCCACCAGACTTATTATTATTTTTTGCCATTTGGTTGCTGGGTTTCTATTCTTTTGCTTGGGTTTGATCTTCATGTTCTTTGATTTGGTGGTGGTAATTTTGGGTTTTTCTCCAGTGGATTTTTTGTGCGTTTGTTTGCCAAGAAAATTTATGGGTTTGAAGGCTAAGGTTTGCTTTACTGGGGATATGGGTTTGAGGTTTGGTTAGGATCTGGGTTTAGGGTTTGTTTTTTGCTGGAGATTGATTACAAGGAAGAACACGGGAAGAACACAAATAATGAAAAGAAAATTGAGTAATTAATTAATTATTTTTTTTAATTTTGGCATTTAAAAAATGCCAAATAATTTTTTTAATAATATTTTAATGCTCACGTCAGTCACGGCTAGTTTTTCTGTTAGTTTGGTGATGAAATAGTGCTTCAAGGACTTAAATGTCCCGTGTTAATTGGTTTAGGGACTAAAAGTGGTAAAAATAAAATGTAGGGACTAAAATAGAAAAAAGTCAAAATGTAGGGACTAAAAGTGCATTTATACCTAAATGCTATTACTTTGTGTTTAAGGGCCATTTTTTGGCATGTAGCCATGTGTATTCCACTAGAGGGGTAACCTTGCTAAACCCGGATTTGTGTAGAGAGTTGCGTCCAGAACTCGACATTGGGCCAAGTAGTCCAATGGCTTCCGGCGTATTTTTAGGCCTACAACATGGGTAAAGCCCAAAGTTGAAGAATCTAATATTATACATAATAGCAGAAGCTTTAAGGAGGTGCTGCCACGTTAGGAAAAAAGGCACCTTAAAATGCTGACACATATATAACTTTAAGTTAAAAGAGACGTACGGTGCATCGTTTGGAGAGTCTTTGTCTTTATAAAAACACAAACCCAAATGATGTATTCCCAATTAAAGGTCAAACTCCCTCTAACTTCAGTTTTTCCTCTTAGGAATACTCTTAACACCGACGCTTGCGATATAGAGATAGAGAAGGAGGAAAAAAAAAAAAAAAAAAAACTTGCAATACAGAGGAGACAGAGTTCGTACCTACCACTGTTTACTCTTAACACCGACGCTTGCGATATAGAGATAGAGAAGGAGAAAAAAAAAAAAAAAAAAAACCTTGCAATACAGAGGAGACAGAGTTCGTACCTACCACTGTCTGTTCCATTGCCAGAATTTTACCACTCGAACCGGCACCAGTAACCTAAAGGTGCACGTAGGAATTGAGATACGGACATAGAGAAAACTACCATCGGTAAGTTTTTCTTTTTCTCATTCTTTCTTAGATTTGGGTATGGGTATGAAATATGATTTCGGTTTTGAGATTTCTATTTCTTCTCTGTATATAATAATAAGTGAAACTGAGAGAAACTCAAATTAGAATTCCAAATTAGAGTTCCAATTTTGCACCATATGTCTTAAATTATTTATTCTTAAAGAGTTTTATTTCTTAATTTTAGAATCAAATGTGGGACCACATTATAAATATTCATCAAATTGAGTTATTAAGTACAAAAAGTAAAGAGTCTAGAATAAATGAATCGTTAAAAAAAAAGTACTTCACAATAATTAAAAAAAATAAAATGAAAATTTTACACTTTATACCTAATAATATCCTTACAAAATTTTTTAAAGAGTTAACAAAATATAAAAATGACTATCAATAGTATTTAAATTATATATATAGGAATTATATTATACATCTTATTGTATATTTTTAAATGTATTCATGCATATGCATGAGGTTACAAGCTAGTCATGATAATGATTGAATAAATAAATAATGTGTGTTTGATATAATAGCTTTGATTAATAGTTGTAGTAGTAGTTGAAATAAAGTAATATGTATTTAAAGGTGAAGTAATCATGTATTCAATAATATAGATTTAGAGATATGGAAACGTAGTAACTTATCTTTGTATGATTTGTAGCTTCAACTGCGTAGCGTCAATCAGTTGACAGTATTCTAGCAGAATGACTCCAGCAGTAGAGAGGCAATTTGCCATGATAATTTCAAGATTGAAGGGGAAAAATGAGTGCAACTGGAGGGAAAGAGAATATGTCTAACTGTGTGTGGAGGTTGGTTAAGTTTGTCCCCTTTATCATGCACTTAAATGAATTTCCCTTTGATAATGCTTTTTTAGTTATTGTGAAGCTATGAATTGTATTGCCTTCCATGGAAAGGGCTTTTGGAAAAAAGGTTTGTGTCTTCTAGGAGAAGAGTTTTAGTATTAGAAGTTTATGCCTTCCATGAGAAGGACTTTTAATATGAGTGTTTGATATCTCTTGAGAAGTATGGAGATGGTAAAAAATATAGATATTTTATGGAATGTAGTATTTGTAATTTGTAAGATACATGGAAGTATGAGATATATTGAGATTAAAGATAGTAAATATATGAGATTATAGCTGCTGGAGAAGTTATAGTGATGATTTGTGTTGCTTTCCAAGAAGAAAGATTTTGTAAGAGAATAAGTTTTGTAAGAGAAATGAAGAGGGAGAGGTGCTTAGAGGATATGGGTAGCAAGATAGATGTATTTTCTGAATAAGGAGAGTGAGAGAATGAGCATAAGAAGAGTAATGGCGTTGTAGCTTTTTTAGCAATGTTGCTGAGATTTTTTGCTAGAGGATGGATAAAGGCTTATAAGTAGTGATATGAGGAGCAGTTGTGAGCTAAGAGCTAAAGAGCTTAGTTTCTAATTTGGAAGCTAAGAACTCATAAGCTCAAAACCTCATTAAGAGCTTAAGAAGATAATTAGAGAGAGAGGGAAAATAGAGAAGTTTGTGAGAGAGTTGTTCTTCTCCATTGGTGTGCTTTGGTGTGTTGATGAGGGACTCTATTTATAGTTGAGTTTAAGGGAGTATTTAGCAAAGAATTTCAGCCAAAATCTATCACAATCAGCAATAAATTCTCAAAAAATCCATCCTAGGATTTGGCCAAAAATGGTATGTACAGCTTTAAGGGGTTTTTTCTGTTTTGGGTAATATCTAGAGGAAAGACCAGCAAAAAAGGAAAATATTTTAGCAAGAAAAATATATTTTCTTTGGCTACTTTTGGTTTTTTGCCAAATAAGGAAATTCTGTAATATTAAGGCTGTTTTGAAAAAGCTGTTACAGTTGTCATAAGACAACTGTTGCTTAGGGTTGAAGTAGATGAGATTAGCTGGAATGATGTCAGGCAGCTGGAGAGAATATTCAGCATTTATTTCATGGATTTGGTTGAAAATGATAAGATCTCTTCTAAGGGTATTTTGCTATTTTAGGCATAGCAGCTAGCTGCTGGAATTTGAGCATTAAATGATTGGGGATGTCGCTTTCAGCTAAGTGTCAAGTGCTGAACACACTGCTAGTGTTCTACTAGAAAGGTTTCCCTTTTTGGGCATTTATATTTTTAGTTCAAGATTCTATTACAATACATTTTAGTAAATAATAGAGTGATTTATTAATAAAACTTTAGAGATCTAGTCAATGTCTTATTGTGTTGTGACTTAATCTTGGTGAGCAAGAAGTGCATTGAATACTCTGCTCTGGTATGGGAATATTTGGTTTGATTATGGCAGATGGTAGCTAAGTATTAAAGATATCATGAATATTTTATATATTTGGAGATTAAAGATAGCCAATTAAATTTAGCCATGTGTTTAAGTTGGATTTTAGCTGAAAATAGTAATATAATTTATGTAGAATAATATAATTAGCTTTCTAAATTCGTATAGCAACGACTGGAGATTGAATAAATAATTATTTTGTCAGCATTTAGATGGTTGGAGATATTGAGTATTTGTTAGATGACGAGTATTAAGTTTTAGTCAAAGAGCAATGTGAAGTTTTATCATTTTAAGTGTTTATGTGATAAAAGTGGTTTACCATATGTTACCTGCTACACATAGACTCATCAGAGTTTAAGGAATTGGAGAAGACATACCAAGTAACATGTTTCTTTTATCAACTTTAAATCGCTAGAGCTTTACTGAGTATATCTCTTGGCTTTCCAAACCACAACTCCCAAATTTTCCCCAAAGAGACCCATGAGCTTGGATCATAAGCCGAATATGAGATGATATACCTTGGGTTTTGTTGTCATTTTGTGTAAATATTGGCTTTTGTTGGAGAAGCTGATTTCCATGAATATGAGAGAGGTAAAATGGGCTGTGAGCTTTGATTCATTGCTTGAGCCCAATCCATATGTTGATGTTGATGATGTCATGGGTATGATCCCAATTGATGAAGAGGAAATCTAGACCATGAATCTGCCTCTTGAAGTAAGGATATTGTTGGCAATGTGAGCCCAATTCATGTAGTTGGATAAGATATAAGCTTATTTTCAACTTTAAAGGAGATTTACCCAAAATTTAATAATATATTGATGTGGCGTGGGTTGCCAATGAAGTAATGCTATATGGGGCAAAAAAAGAGTCCTCAACACTTTGTAATCACTATTTTTTATTCCTTGAGTCCATAGTTTAATTTTTAAAATTATTTTTATATTCATGAAATCTAATTTCATTAAGTATAAACTTTGGTAACTCTTTTACTAAGTATTAACTCTTTCACTAAGTTTAATGAAATCTAATTTCATTAAGTATTATCTCTTTATAAACTTTAGTAACTTTAGTAAAAGAGTTACTAAAGTGGTTAGGCCAAACATTTTGAATAACCAATTCTCATTATACTTATCTCAAGTCGATGTTTCATGTATGTAGAAAGATAATATGAATTCCATATTGAGAATATATGTATGTTCCCACAACATTGCATGCGATTGCCTAACTTACTAAGGTTTTGACTATGTAAGATTATTTATGTTTAGGTTCACAAGCCTTTTAGGAATGAGAGTTTATGAATATAGAAGTCGAAAGATTTATTATTCCAGTGAAGTAGTTTTTTGAATAATAAATCATATAGCGGTCCAATTTAATGTATCTTACATACTTAAGACACCAACATGTCAATTAGAAATCTCAATTACCATGATTAAGACAAATCATCTTAATTAATACGTTATAGTCTTTACAAATGAAATGCTCAATTTTAGTACTGACTATGAACTAGGGTTTTAGAGTTTACAAAAAGCTTGTGATTTAGATCTTCATATTTAAATCTTATTCCTATACCTAAATCACATACAATGCATTTCATAGATTACAATATAATATCCAAATATTAGTGCTAAAGTAATCTTAAAAAAAAAAATTATTATCTAATTAATAGATAATATCGTACAATTGAATTTTAGGGCACTAGTCCTAACAAAACAGTGAAACCAAATATGAATATACCTATTGAGGAATAACTCAAGCTCTATGTTAGAAATACTAAATGAATGTATTGTATTTCTTAGAGAATAAAGTATACATGAGTGCCTTTATATATAAGAGGCAGAGTGTGTAGTACAAGTATGTGTACTATACAAGCAAACAAGGTGGACCTAAAGCCCACAGCCCTATTACACATTAACAGGCCCCCCTTTAAACTCAAGGTGGGTGTGAGACCAACTTGAGATTGTCAACCAAAGCACGAAGGCTGTTAAGACATATATGATTCACTTGTTAAGAACATATGTCAATATTTTATGTAGTTGGCTAATCTTTTGACAAAACACACTTTACTTGTAATTGGGTAGATCTAAGATGTGTTTTATACTTCAAAGAACATGTTGTTCAAGTCTAGTATTAAATCCATGAAGATTGGACCAAGAAACAAGTGAAGAAAAGGTGTTCATTAAAGCTGGACAGATAGCTCGACACCTGTGGACAAATAGCCCGACAACTTCTCGACACCTGCTCGACAGCTGGTGGATCGATCGAGAAATCTTTTGTCTTCTCGATAGCTCCTCGATAGCTTCTCGACAGATAGCTATCTATCGAGGTTTAAATCTCGATACCTCCTGATCGATCGAGGTTACGAGAAATCAGAATTTTTAGATCTGATTTTTGGGCCAGGCTTTTGTATTTGTGTAGGGTTTCTTTTCTCACAACCCTAAACCTATATAAGGCTTATTTTAGAGGCCGTCACATAAGAGAATACAATGAGAACATAAGCAAAAGATGACTGATACCTTATTCTCTCTGAAAGAAGCTACTGCATCTTTTGCGCCTTAGGGTTTTGTAACCAAGTGCTTCTTGATCTTCATTATTGATGAAGTGAAGAACTTTGCAGCCAACATTCTTCTTTAAGTTGGTAAGTGAGTCACGTATTGGGATTCGTGCAAAGGAGTTAGTCACGTACTGGAATCTGTGCAACACAAAAAGGGTGGCGTTCATATATTGAAGAGTTCAGAGATTCTGAAGCGGTAGAAGGTTTCTGCTGTGAGTTCATCTACGGGGATTGTAGAGTTTAGGGACAAAGGTTTTGTATTAGATCTGAAACTTCTCTTTACTATAATGAATTACTTTTCGGGAAGGTTTCCCTCTAAATTTTTTACTGTGAAACTGGTTGGTTTCATTAGTTTTCCTTGGTCATCATATCTTGTCTTATTTATTATTTTCGCTGCATGATTTTAACATGATATTGATGTTTGTTTGTTTTTAAAAAGTTTTATTCATAATAAATCTAATTAATAACTTGGGTTTAAAACTTGTTAATTCTATCAACTGGGGTCTAAATTTCCCAACAAGTGGTATCAGAGCGGGTTCGCTCTGATTGGATTAATTTCTTGAGTGTGATCCATTGACCCCTGTTGTCATGGTAGAGGACAATCTTTATTTATACCTCCTTTATTTGATGGAACTAATTATGCGTACTAGAAAGTTCGTATGAAAGTCTTTTTGTAGGCTTTAGGTGAACAGGTACGGCAAGCTGTTGAAGTTGGCTAGATTAAGCTAAAGGAAGCGCCGGTGGATTGAGATGATGCAACAATCATAGCGGCAAATTTCAACAGTAGGGCCTTGAATGCTTTGTTTTGTGGGGTGACCAATGAGGAATTCAAGAGAATATCATCCACGGAAGTTGCCAAGGAAGCTTGGACCATTTTAAGATCACCTATGAAGGTACCAAGACAGTAAAGACTGTGAAGTTTCAACAACTCACTAGTAGTTTTGAAGAAATAAGGATGGAGGAGGATGAGACCTTTGATGAGTTCTATGCCAAACTCAAGGATATTGTGAATTCTGCTTTCAACCTTGGAGAATTTATAGTAGAATCCAAAATTGTTAGGAAAATCCTTAGGTCTTTACCTGAAAGATTCCATACCAAGATTACTGTCATTGAAGAAGTAAAGAACATTGATTAAATTCCTTTGACTGAGCTTGTAGGAAACCTTCAAACCTATGAGATGGGATTAGGCTCAATGGGAAAAGGTGGAAAAAGTAAAAACTTGGCTCTTAAGGGTATAAAGGAAGAAATTGAGGACTCTGAAGATGAAGATGAAAGTGAAGATGAGGATGAGAATCTAACCTTCATAACTGATTAGATTATCAAGCTTCTCTAGTTTGGGAAAAAGGATAAGGGCAAACCTCATAGGAAACCTAAATCCTCAAGAAAGGGCAAGAATGAGAAACCCTTCATCCAATGCCATGAGTGCAAAGGTTTTGGTCATATAAGGATAGAGTGTTCAAACTACCTCATGAAGGAAAAGACCAAAAAGTCAGAAGATAAAGGGTTGGTTGCTACTTGGAGTGACAATGAGGATGACTTTTCTAATGAGTTTGGATGAATGTCGTCACGTTATGGCCTTTGCTGCCACAACCGATAAAGTGATTGTGAAGAGTGCTAGTGACAGTGAGGATTCTTCTGATGATGAAGTACCTAAGAAGATGACCCTTCAAGAAGCTTATGATAAGCTATGCACTGAATTCATAAAATCTGAAAAGACTTCTCATCTTTGTAAAAAAGAGCTGAATGAGGTAAAAAAAGAAAAAGCTGATCTATTAGTCAAACTGGATGAGACTACAAGGTAAGTTGAGACTCTTGTTGTGGAGAACGTCTCATTAGAAGAGAAGGTCAAGAATCTTGAGATTGAGCTTAGTCAAACTAGAACTCAAATAGAAAGGATGTCTAATACAAAGCTTGATGAGGTATTAAGTGCTCAAAAGTCTAGTTCTGATAAGACTGGCTTAGGATATGCTGTTTCCTCTAACCCCTCATCTTCCACAACTTCTAGATCAAGGACTGTCTTTGTGCCACAATCTAAGAAAGGTAATAAATGTATGAAATTCAAAACTGATTTGTCTAATTCTAAATCTTTTGTTAGACCTCATGTTTGTCACCATTGTGGTGTTTCTGGACACATTCGTCTTAATTGCTTTAACTTGTATCCTCATAAGCAATTGTCCAAATGGTCACAGGTTTCCTCTCAATGACCTACACTTTTATTTGGAGAGTTATTAAAAGTTTTGAACTTTTTAACTCAATTTCAGAAGAATTTTAATTCTTCTATATCCTTTAGTAGACATACTAGGACACGTACCTTTTCATCTTCACGGCCAAAGACTCATGCTGTGTGGGTGAGAAAGGAGTCTAAAACTTAATTATCTTTTCTGTTTGTCCTCTGCTTTAATTCTTTCTATTTAAAATAGGACTCTCTTTGCTTGATTTCTTATCTGTTTTTGGAATCATGCTTTCATACATCTACATTTTTCTATCATGCCTTCATGCATATGCATCATTCTTTCATGCTTTCATGTTGTTTGTCTGTTTTTGTTTGGTTGTTTTAGTTTTTATTTTGTTTTGTTTTGTTTTTATAATAAAAATAAAAAGAAAAAAAAAATCAGAAAAATGTAAAAACAATGTGTATTTGTGTACATTGGTACTTGAGTACCTTGGATGTCCATTGAAACAAAATTTTCTAAACTTTGTATCTTTTGTAGCTTAAATGAGCATCTCTATGCACAACTAAGCAAATGAGCTGTGTGGCTCTTGTTTGTGATGAGTAAGATTAAGTTATCTCTTGTACTTAACACTCATATCACTCTTTTTGACGGGCAGGACTAGAAAATTCTAAGAGAAAGACATAAATAATCATCTCACCACTGTTGCCCGCCAATCATAATATGACACCTGTATGCTTCGACATAGCAAAAGTGCAGTGTCAAAGACACCCGTATGCTTCGGTATAGCAAAAGTGCAGTGTTAAAAGCTTAACATTTTGGGTATTTCTTTTCTCTCTTTCATATGCCCATACATGATATGCTAAAATAAAAGAAAATATGCAAAGAAAAAATTAAAAAGCAAAAAGATAAAAAAAAAAAAAATGCTTTAAATACGGTTGCAAGCATGTTTTCTAGGAGATGTGGGAGTTATAAGATGTACCTCAAAGGTGATAGTCCCCATCAAACAGTTATGATTGTGTGTGAGTTAAAGTTATTTTCTCATATCTCATATTATCATAACATGTATACACATATGCAATCTTGCGATGTTTTTCACACACAATACGCAATATTCTTTGCTACTCTTGATACATGTGCAGGTACAATGTGATTTGGCTATCACAAGTGTTTACATGTGTTAATGTATGTTCACTAAACTGTCTTAACTTGTTTTTGAAATATAAAATTGATTAGACTTGTTTAGTGTGTGTGTGTGTTTTGGAATCTATGTGCTTAACTTTTTTTCTTGTTGAGAGAGTTGTTTTTCACATGGTGTGCATCTTTCTATTATCTTGTCATCCATAGCATCTTGTTTCATTACATTCATGCATTTTTATGGATTCTTTGTGTCTCCTTGATCATCCTTGATCATCTTTATGTTTATTGAGTGAAGCTTTCTAACTTCTTGTACCATTTGTCAATCATGACAAAAAGGGGAAGAAATTGTGGAGAATATGTAGTTTCTTTTTAAGATTCTACATGTTAGGGGGAAAAATACATTCTTTTGTAAGGGGGAGATGTGTTTCATCTTGTTAGGGGGAATGCTTACCTCATTCTTCTTGTACCTTGGGTCTTGTGACCATTTGTTTACATACATTGTGCTTATCTTCTTTATATAATGATATATGTTCTCTTCAACTACCTCTACATTTGTTGTTTCTTTTCTATTTTTATACACATGTTTCCTATACTTGTATGTAATCTATTATTTCTGTTTTACACTAAGATGCTTTAATGAGTTTTGTTTAAAGTGTTTCAGAAATACAGGTTGTCAAAGTCTACTTACTATAAACTTTCTTCTTGCAAAAATTTTCAAGAGTTTGTGTTAGGATAGATTGTATTGTATTCAACAAGTGAGTATGAGTTGAGTGATTTATGACTTCTCTCATATGTTCATTTTTTTGTTGTGATTTTGTCACGGATTGCCAAAGGGGGAGATTGTTAGGACATATGTGATTCACTTGTTAGGAACATATGTCAATATTTTATGTAGTTAGCTAATCCTTTGACAAAACACACTTTACTTGTAATTGGGTAGATCTAGGATGTGTTTTATACTTCAAAGAACATGTTGTTCAAGTCTAGCATTAAAGCCATGAAGATTGGACCAAGAAAAAAGTGAAGAAAATGTGTTCATTAAAGCTGGACAGATAGCTCGACACCTATGGACAGATAGCCCGACAACTTCTCAACACCTGCTCGACAGCTGATGGATCGATCGATAAATCTTCTGTCTTCTCGATAGCTCATCGATAGCTTCTCGACAGGTAGCTATCTATCGAGGTTTAAATCTTGACACCTCCTCGACACCTCCCGATCGATTGAGGTTACGGGAAATCATAATTTTCAGATCTGATTTTTGGGCCAGACTTTTGTATTTGTGTAGGGTTTTTTTTTCTCACAACCCTGACCTATATAAAGCTTATTTTAGAGGCCGTCACATAAGAGAATACAATGAGAACATAAGCAAAAGGTGACCAATACCTTATTCTCTTTGAAAGAAGCTACTGCGTCTTTTGCGCCTTAGGGTTTTGTAACCAAGTGCTTCTTGATCTTCATTATTAATGAAGTGAAGAATTTTGCAGCCAACATTTTTCTTTAAGTTGGTGAGTGAGTCACGTATTGAGATTCGTGCAAAGGAGTTAGTCACGTACTGGGATCCGTGCAATACAAAAAGAGTGCGTTCATATATTGAAGAGTTCAGTGGTTCTGAAGCGGTAGAATGTTTCTACTGTGAGTTCATATACGGAAATTGTAAAATCTAGGGATAAAGGTTTTGTACTAGATCTGAAACTTCTCTTTACTAATAGTGAATTGCTTTTCGGGAAGGTTTCCTCTCAGGTTTTTTACTGTGAAACTGGTTGGTTTCATTGGTTTTCCTGAGTCATTATATCTTGTCTTATTTATTATTTCCGCTGCATGATTTTGACATGATATTGATGTTTATTTATTTTTAACAAATTTTATTCATAATAAATCTAATTAATAACTTGGGTTTGAAACTTGTTAATTCTATCAATTAGGGTCTAAATTTTCCAACAAAGGCGTCTCTTAAGATGTGACTTGGTGAAGATATTTGCAAGTTAATCTTTAGAGGAGATTGAGAACAGCTTGAGAGCACCATGGACAAGATGATAATGGATAGAATGACAATTGATTTCGATGTATTTAGTCTGTTTATAGAAGACATCATTGTAAGCAATATGAATAGCACTTTGGTTGTCACAATAAAGAGGAGTAGCAAAAGATGTGGACACACCTAAGTCCTTATGAAGCCATCGTAATTAAAGGAGCTCAGATGTGGTATCAGCAAGGGCACAATATTCTGCTTCATTACTAGAACATGCCACAAGGGTTTGTTTCTTACTTCGCCAAGAAATCAGAGAAGAACCAAGAAGAAAGCAATAACCTGTGGTGGACCTGTGATCAGTGGGATCCCCTGCCCAATCAACATTAAAGAATGCACGGAGAACAAGGAGATACTGAGCTGAGTAGAAAAGGCCATGGAAGAGAATGCCTTTCAGGTATCGAAGATTGCGCAGAATAACAGCATAGCGAGTCAATCGTGGAGCGAACAGATACTGGCTCACCTGGTGAATAGCATAAGAAATGTCTGGACGAGTGACAGTGAGATAAATTAGGTTGCCAACCAATTGTCTGTAAAGAGAGAGATTAGACAATGGTTCCCCCCCTCGAGGGAGTCAGATGCGCATTAAGTTCAACTAGAGTGTCAACAGTCTTGCTATCAGTGAGTCCAGCTCGAGATAAAAGTTCAGAAGCATACTTGGCCTAAGTAATATAAAGACCATTTGTGGTATAAGTGATTTCAAGACCTAAGAAGTAACTAAGATGTTCAAAATCTTTCATCTTAAACTACTGACTACGAAAATCCTTAAGTTCTTGAATGCCACTAAGGTCATCACTAGTTATGATCATATCATCTACATATAGGAGAAGCAAAATAGTGTCTTTATCAATGTGACGAAGAAATAAGGTAGAATCACAATGATTGGCAATGTAACCTAAGCGAGAGATGGTAGAGCTGAACTTGGTAAACCAAGCTCGTGGAGCTTGTTTAAGGCCATAAAGTGCACGTCGAATGTGGGAAACCTTGTTCGGTTCAATAAAGAGACTAGGAGGAGGTTGCATATAAACTTCTTCACTTAAATTCCCATTAAGGAATGCATTTTTGACGTCCATCTGAAAAATGTCTCATTTACTGCGAGTAGCAACAGCTAAGAGGGTCCGAACAAATGAGATTTGAGCAACCGGAGCAAAGGTCTCTTCATAATCAATCCCATAATCCTGTGCAAAATCCTTTGCAACAAGACGAGCTTTATATCGCTTAATGGACCCCTCAGAGCGAGTTTTGATCTTGTAAATTCACTTACAACCAACCACAGATTTCCTAGGAAGGAGAGTCACCAAATCCCAAGTATAGTTTTTTGATAATGCATCAAGTTCCTCTTTCATTGCAATCTGCCATAAAGAGTCATGGAGGCCTCATGATAGGTGTGAGGCTCAAACAGTGTAGCAAGAGTAGTGTAACAATGATAGTCAAGTAAATATGAAGGAATGGATCTTATACAAGTTAAGTGACAGGTGGGATGTCTTATGCAAGATCTTCAGGCGGAGCAGAAGCAGGGGACCCAAGCTCAAGGTTGGGTGGCTCGTCTTTGACTTGTTCATCTTCCACCTATTCATTAGAGAGTGATCCAGGAGAGACATCAAAAATATTTGGTGGTTAGACAAACAAGTCTATAGGAGGATCAGGGGCAATAATAGAAGAAATATGTGGCTCATCTAGAAAAAGATCTAAGATAGAGGAGGTAGATAGGGAGGCATGGAAGTGAGAGAGCTCGACAAAGGAATGATGTTCCCAAAAGACAACATTGCAGGAGATACGAAGATAATGAGAGATAGGATCATAACACTGATACCCCTTTTGAGTTTTGCCATAGCCAAGAAAACAACAAAGTCTAGATCGAGGCTTAAGTTTGTTATGCTCATGTGGCTGAAGAAGAATGAAACAAGCAGAACCAAAGGAGCAAAGGTGGTGATAGTCTAGAGGTGACCCAAAAAGGCGCTCATATGGAGTTTTATTTTGAATGACAGGACTGGGAATGCGATTAATAGCATAAACAATATGAAAAGCAGCTTGACCCCAAAAAGGGGTAGGAACTTTGGCAAAGAGAATAAGAGCACGAACAGTGTCAAAAATATGATGAAATTTTCATTCGGCTCTACCATTTTGCTAAAAGGCACTCAGACAAGTTAGTTGATGAATAATGCCATAGGAATGCAAAATAGCTTAGAAAGCATATTGAGTATATTCAAGAGCATAATCAGATCGAAAATTTTTTCTTCGTTTGGAAAACTAAGTTTCATCCATTTTTGCAAAATTAGAATGTACTTGCAATAATTCAGAACGATGTTTCATATGAAAAATCCAGTTATAGTGGGAGTAATCATCAACAAAGACAACAAAATATCGAGATCCACCAATACTAGAGACAGAGGAAGGCCTCCAGACATCAGAATGAATTAGGTCAAAGATGTCAGTGGACATTGATTCACTAGTATTGAAAGGCAAAGCTGATTGTTTTCCTAGCTGACATGAAACATAATCAAAATTTTCTATGGACACTGAACCTAACAAACCTCTAAAAGCCAAGTGTTGTACCCAAGAGAAAGATGTGTGACCAAGTCGGGCATGCCAAAGTGCAAGGGAAGGAATAGAAGAAATTGCAGTAGCTGCAGCAGCAATAGAAACAGGAGTAATAAGTGGAAGATGAAGGTTGTCCACGGGAAACATACGCCCAACTCTAGGACTAGTCCCAAACTCCTGTCTTGTCCTCGAATCCTGCACAATACACCTAGAATAATTAAAGTTAATGCGATAACTTAACTCAGCTAATTGTCCCATAAAAAATAAATTGTAAAAAAGGCTAAGAACATTAAAGACCCCAGGAACCGAGAGGTTGGAGGTCAAGATAGAACCTATATTATGACCAAACATTATGGAATCATTAGCTGTGCGAGTATTAAGAGAGTGTGGTGAAGGTTCAAGTTAAGAAAATAAGGATGAGTGAGGTGTCATGTGGTTGCAATAAGCAAAATCCATAAGCCAAGAGGAAGGAGATATACCAGATGAAACTGAGAGAGAAGAGGAATAAGATGCATTACCAACCATACGAATGGTATTAGCGATGATGTTTTGAAGGTCAATTGTGGAAATAGTGATAGTAGATCCAGAAGACTTGGACTTTGCAGAGATGGGAGCCATTGGTTGGATATTCTCAGTGTTAGCAACAGTAGCAGCAGAAATGGAAACAACTGATTTGTTTCGTTGATAGCAAATTTCAATGTTATGACCAAGACGTTTGCAAAATTGCAAAATCGTTTGATGGATTGTCAGTGACGATTATTGCAATAAAAAAGAAGACCTGTCCTTATTCTTCATTTAGAAGCAAAATATGCAAAAATGAAATCTATGGGAAAAAATTTGGTAAGGAGCACTTGGACTACAAAAAGTCAACTCTGAAAAAGTCAATGGTCAACGAGGTTAACAGTGATGACATCATTAAGATGACGCAAGCAGTTGACTGATGCGGATGTAAGCAGCTGACTAGATACTGACGTGGCAGTGATGACATCACTAGGGTTAATATGGCGTAGATGACGTAATCGATGACGTCAGTAGATGGTGTTTTGGCGTGTGGCAGTGCGTGAAGAAGATAGGCAGCTCGTGGAGGCACATGATCATACTGCCGAGACTTGTACTGGCACATGAAAGGTCCAATGAAGACGATTTTTCACAGGCGAGCAGATCGGAGAGAGTACTTTCTAATGGTGCAATCTGTGGGTTGATCGGAGAAGTGGAAGCGGTGGTGGTGGCAAGGTAGTGGTCTTTGATGTACTGTAGTCGTGGTGGAGGCAGTGGTGCTGCTGACAACGACGGCTGCAGTGGATGACACCCAAGAAGACAAGACTGCTTAAGAGCGGCACACCAAAGGATTAGAGTAGTGACTCTGATATCATGTTATAAATACTGAATGAATGTATTGTATTTCTCAAAGAATAAAGTATACATGAGTGCTTTTATATATAGGAGGCAGAGTATGTAGTACAAGTATGTGTACTATACAAGCAAACAAGGTGGGCCTAAAGCCCACAGCCCATCACACGTTAACACTCTGCTTTTGTGTTATTCTAGGGTATAAGGTCTTGACCTTTTTAAGAAATTTCTCCTTTAATTTTTGATACAATTTTCATAAAATATCTTCTTCTCCTTTTTTTTTTCTTTTTCTTTTGGAAGCAATTAATTTCCCGGTAGGTCTAGAACTAGATACATTTAATTGGTGCATGATTCGATGGTTTTAAAAAAAATGTCCTTTTTCTCTTGGAATTTTAAGGAACGAATCAACTTGCATTGAGATTAGAAAATCTCTAAGTGGAAAATGGAAAATGGAAAATCATAAAAAGCAAACATCGTGAAAGAACTACTGAAATTGAAAGGACCTAGAAATGATTTGTAAATTTCAGTAACGACTTCTAAGGGTTAAAGGCAGTGGACAGTTTTGAAGAGCTTTCCACTTTCTATACTACTTTCCATTTTTTCTAACTTGACTGATAAATTGTATCTTTGCTTGAAGTCATGAAAGAAATGGGACAGCATATACAGAAGACGATGATATCTCTTTATGTGATGTTTTGGCTTACTTGTCTGTCATTGTATCTCTATACTGGAGTAGTACTACCTTGTAAAACTTTTCTACAATGATACTTCTTGTTCATACTACCAAAACAGAACAAAACAAGACAAAAAATTCCTTCTGTGCTTGAAATAACTTATATTTCATTGGTTTATTTTGCTTAACAATTAATAAGTTAGGTAATGTAAAAGTACAACTGTAACTAGAAAAGAAATGAGGTTTCAAAACGTTAAACATAAGTTGGCCTAAAATTTGTCACATTATAAGTTCCAAAACAAAGAATTGCATTTATAATAACACTCTTTTTTTTTAGAGGCGCAGAATGCTTTCTTGGCTTAGAGTTATAGTTCTTAAATTTTCTTAAAATCATGTGTTAATTAATGGTCAAACAGTATCATTTGTTTACGCAAGGGAAATCCTCCATCGAAAAATTTCTATGACTAAGAGTGCAAACTTGATATGGTCAGCAAAAAAAAATTTTGAAAAATCTGATTGATGTTTGAGTTTTTTTTTTTTTTGGGTCATGATTTATGGCTTTGATATCAAAAGCAAGTTTTTTAAAGTTCAGATTCTTTACATTGTTTGTCTTCAGTTTATGATTCTCTTGGTGATTCTCATTTTTTGTTTTATTATTAATTATTCTCTATTGCTCGGGACTTTCAATTGATGAGCTCTCAAGGAAGAAGTTGGACTTGACAGTAGAGGAGCTCACCGAGGAGAAAGCCTTGGCTTACTCATGCCTCTCTTGAATGCTCTTGTTCTTTATCTAATGTGATAGTATGTCTGGCTCTTTCTGGTGTACCAATAAAAGTAGCTGCAGTTTTGAATAATGCCAATGTTAAAGATTTAGGGGAACTGTTAATAATGGAGAAGCTGCTTCTATGGATTTATATTTGAAAGTTCGAATAACGATGAAAACACTATGAACGTTTTGACCTCCAATTATAAATTATCAATTCAAGCTTATTATTAAACAATTAATGTGCGGAACATGAACAAAAGGCAAACACAGAATTGATAAACAATCTAAATTAATTATAATCATATCCACAACAGAAAATAAAAGGCGAAGATAAAGGAAGAAAGATGCAAACACAAGGACAACACGCGATGTGTTATCGAAGAGAAAACCGAAGCCCTCGGTGTAAAACCTCTTCGCTGCCCTCTAAGCGGTAAATAATCCACTAGAAACTGTAGTTGGGATACATAAATAGTAATAGACCTTCCAAGCCTAATCTACCCAGGTACCTAAGCCCTCCAAGCTTCTTGCTCCAACGAGGTTGTACCGAATCTTTTTCTTTTCTAGCTTACCGAATTCCGCTATACCCTATAGTATCAACCAATAACTATTAGTCCCTTCCCAACTGCTTCCCTTAGCACTAAAAGACCTTCTCACAAACATGGGTGTGGTGAGAAAAGGATTTGATCAAGAACCTCTCAAGGATGTATCAATAGAGAGAGAGAGAGTAGAGGAATTTGAAGAGTCTCTTAGTGAAGATTGGGGATGAGGCAATCTTGTTTTTCTCTAGGGTTTCTCTCACAAAATTCTCTCTGGAAACTCTCTATATTTCGTGGGTATAAGGGTCTATATATAGCGGTGTGTGTTTGGAATACGAATAGTCAGTTTTTGCCAAACAGGGTTGGTTGGCGGCTTGTCCAAGTCGCGAGTACAAGTCATGAGGTAAGGCCTGGCCAGCTTGAGACTTTTGTCCTGTAGTGTGACAGCTGGCATAACCCTTCACGTGCATAGTATTTGGTGGCTTGCAAGCCGCGAGTCAATTGCGAACCCTAGCCGCGAGTTTCTGCTTCTTTGCATAAAGATGAGCAATTCTTCACACTCTCTTCACACACTACCATTACATGAATCTCACCTAAATACAGGGTTACAAAGTGCTAAATTACAAGCAAATTGGCATGGAATAAAACCAACAAGATGGTTGATAAATTTCAACCTTAGAATATTTTGCAGCTTTCATTTTCACTAGAATGTTTGAATTTATAATGGTTATCTTGGTTATAAATATGAATACTATCACCCTTCTCTTGCCTCAATTGTGACCAAGGGGATAAATAAAATTCTAATTTTAATGGGCTTTGGGCCTCTTGTCAACTCTTAACAAATTCAAAATTACCATTATTTCTATTAATTTCACTATAATAATATAATTATACTCTAGGTTTTATTAATTAAATTAAATCTTAAGACTATTATATATATTAGCAGTCAGCCCCACAAAAACAACCATAGTGAAACAAAGTCATAAAAAATACTATTACTTTGTAAATCACTATTTTTTTTATTCCTTGAGTTCATAGTTTAATTGTTTAGTTATTTTTATATTCATGAAATCTAATTTCATTAAGTATAAACTTTAGTAACTCTTTTACTAAAGTGATTAGGCCAAACACTTAGAATAACTAATTCTCATTATACTTATTGCAAGTGGATGTTTCATGTATGTAAAAAGAGAATATGAATTCTGTCTTGAAAATGTATGTTCCCACAACACTACATGTGATTGCCTAATTTACTAAGGTTTTGACTATGTAAGATCTCAACCCTGCATACATCAAAGCAATCAACAATTTATGTTTAGGTTCACAATCCTCTTAGGAATGAAAGTTTATGAAAATAGAAGTTGTAAGATTTATTATTTTGGTGAAGTAATTAGTAGAATAATAAATTCCATGGCGATCGAATTTAATGTATCTTACATACTTAAGACACACCAACCTATAAATTAGAAATCTCAATTTCCATGATCAAGACAAATCATCTTAATTAATATGTTATAGTCTTTATAGATCTAATGCCTAATTTCAGTACTGACCATGAACTTGTGAGTTTACAAAAAACTTATGATTTAGATCTTCTGTCTGAATCTTATTCCCATATCTAAATCACATACAATGCATTTCATAAATTACAATATAATGTCTGAATATTCACGCTAAGGTAATCTAAAAAAATATATCTTTTATTATTTAATTAACAATTGAGTTTTAGGGCACTAGTCCTAATAAAACGATGAAACCTAACATAAAAATACCTTTTGAGGAATAACTCAAGCTCTGCTTTTGTATTATTCTAGGGTATAAGGTTTGACCTTTTTAAGTAATTTCTCCTTTAATTTATGATACAATTTACATAAAATATCTTCTTCTCCTTTTTTTTTTTTCTTTTGGAAGCAATTTCCCGGTAGGTCTAGAATTAGATACATTTAATTGGTGCATGATTTGATGGTTTTCAAAAACAAAATTCTTTTTTCTCTTGGAGTGATGTCATTCAGTCATTGATTGTTAATACGAGGGAGATGGAATTTTAAGGAACGAATCAACTTGCATTGAGATTATAATATCTGCAGGTGGAAAATGGAAAATCATAAAAAGCAACATCATGAAAGTACGACCGAAGTTGCGAGAACCTAGTGGTGAATTACTAGTAAATTTCAGTAACGACTTGTAAGGGTTAAAGGCAGTGGACATTTTTGAAGAGCTTTCCACTTTCTATACTACTTTCCATTTTTCTAGCTTGACCGATAAATTGTATTTTTGCTTGAAGTCATGAAAGAAATGGGACAGCATGTACAGAAGACGATGATATCTCTTTATGTGATGGTTTGGCTTACTTGTCTGTCACTGTATCTCGATACTTTTCTTTATTGACTTAATTGTATCCCTATACTTGAGTAGTAATATCTTGTAAAACTCTTCTATGATGATACTTCTTGCTCACACTACCAAAACAAAACAAAACAAAAAGCATCTCTGTCACCTTGAACTTAATTTCGCCTGTGGTCCTATGGGAAAAAACTCCTTCTGTGCTTGAAATAACTTATATTTCATTGGTTTATTTTGCTTAACAATTAATAAGTTTAGTAATGTAAAAGTACAACTGTACCTAGAAAAGAAATGAGGTTTCAAAACGTTAAACATAAGTTGGCCTAAAATTTGTCACATTTTAAGTTCCAAAACAAAGAATTGCATTTATAATAACAGAATTTCTTTTTTTGAGAGGCGCAGAATGCTTTCTTGGCTTAGAGTTATAGAGTTATGGCTTATAGTTCTTAAATTTTCTTAAAATCATGTGTTAAGTGGTCAAATTGTATCATTCGTTTACGCAAGGGAAATCCTCAATCGAAAATTTTCTATGACTAATTAAGATTGCAAGCTTGATATGGTCAGCAAAGGTTGGCAAGTCATTCAATCATCAGTATCATATTTCCGATACCAGAGTTTTTTTTTATGAGAATATTCGATTTTTGCTTATTTTTACTCCTAGCTTCCTTTAATTTCTTTGCTGCCCCTTCTGGCCTCTCCCTCTCGTTCCAGCACTCCTCTTCATCCATGAATGTTTCTGACTTTTGCACCATGTTGCCAGGAAAAAAAAAAACCTTGACTTTTTGTCTGAAGTTTTTAGGAAAAGATATATCCCATCCCATTAAATTTTCTAATTTCTTCTGATTTTATTTAAATGTAAAACATGTGGCAATTAAAAATTAAATAAATTTAATGTGTCTCACATTCAGTTAAAAATTAGAAGAAATTGGAGAATTCAATTGGAAGAACCATTTCCCCATATTTTTTAGTATCATTTGGCATTTTTGGAAAACTAATTAATTTGTCCCATTTTTGTGAGATATTCAAGCATGATGCTAGTATATGTTGTAAGTGAAAATGGACATCATGAATATTTGCTGGATAACCACAATTTGGCTCCCTATGACTGCTCTAAAAACAGGCTCATGAGACGTGATATCAAATACCATAAAAGACCTAAGTGTATTTTTTTCATCACCAATTGGTTTAGAATTCGAGTGGCATAACTCACGATTTGACAAGTGGTATCAGAACTAAAATCATATGTTCAAGTCACAAGAGCCTCATCGTGAGGGAGGCATTGTTTTTTTTGTTGGGGGGTGGGGGGAGGCATAATTAAGCTCTCTATGACCACCCTAAAAATAGGCATGCTTAGTGAGATATCTAATACCATAAATGATTTAAGTGTATCTTCCTTATCACTAATTAATTTTGAGATAGAATGACATAGTTCACAGTCTAACAATATTTATACCTATTCTTTACATCTCTCTTGAGCATCTTATCACAACAGAATAATTCAAAGGTTGGGTTGATGGTTACTTTTTCTAGTGTCAATGGTACATTATTCAATAACTTTATTTATTTATTTATTTATTTATTATTCAATGATTTTTACTAGATATTTAAAAATAATAATAATTCTATAGTTAAATAACATTGACTTCTTATGTGGGTTTTGGTGCTCTCAATTGGTATTTTTTTTTTTTTTTTTTTTTTTGACGATTATTATTATATCCTCCTTTCTCTGGGAACATTTTAGTTTTAATTCACTCATTTATACTTGTTAATGCGGTCCATAAGCTGACGCATACTAAAGGCCAATTTCATCGTTAATGACTTCCTCAGCTCATGCTCCATCGGGAGTCCTACCTTGAAAGTTCTCATTGCCACATCCTCAAAGTCTCCATCTATTTCATTATACGTTTCCCAATGTTGGTCCAAGTAAGTCCTGAGAGTCTCTCCTTCCCTTATCATTATGGACAAAAGGGAATCTACTAGCTTGGGGACTCTTCTACATGTTATAAATCTAGCGCCAAATGCTCTTGTCAGCTCTTCAAAGGACCTTATTGACCCTTCCCTCAAGGCATCAAACCAACGTATAGCTATTGGCCTGAGGCTGGAAAGAAAAACCTTACACATAAAGACCTTATTGCCAAAATGAACTGCCATCTTCTAAGTGAAATGGCTCACATGCTCTATGGGGTTAGTCCTCTCGTTGTAAACGGTAAAGGTTGGCTGCAAAAACCGATGGGGAAGCTTGGCCTTGTTAATTCTCCTAACAAAGGGTGACTTGGAGATTTGTTGAAGTGCCTTACTCATTGCATCATTCCTCATACCCTGATGGGATGACCCCTACTGGCACCTGTACCTACTCTTCTCCCTCCTATCCTAATGGGAGGAGGCTGAGAAGGATTCACTGGATGGAGTTCTCATCCTGTGGCAATACGAGCAGTCTTTACTCTCCCCTGACCTATCACTTGATGGGGGTGATAGGCTCCTTCTGTCATGTTCCTTAATCCTCAGCTTCTCACGTAGGTGGTCTATCTTTCGTTGTAGCTTTCGCGTCTCATGATCATAGGATGGCTGACTCCCTGACTTTGAATGACTCCTCCCCGTGCACTCAGTATGGTATGACTCTACCACAACACTAGGTGTACAATGCTTTCTCTTCTCTGCTCCAAATTCACAAACATGTTTCCCCTCTGTGAAGCTATAAAATCCTCCTTATTGTGCTCTAGGTTGGCCATGGACTACCAGGACAAAACCACAATGAAATCTTATTTCCCACAGACGGTGCCAATTGTAAGAACATGAAATTAAGTAGCCTAAGCCCACCGAAAATAGTGATGTTGGACTTCCTAAACCTGGCCTAAACAACAAATATTTGTATAAAAAGTAGTATAAACACAAGTGTGGGCTTCGCCCAAGGGCACAGATAAGAACAGAAAGTCCAATGCTTAAGGTTTCAGCACATGAATGGAGTTATAAAAGCTTGCCTGAGGACAAAGTTCTTGGGTGTTGCAAATACTGTTCACTTTCTCTCAACTACTATTCTCTTAATTCTGGCTCGATCTTTTTTAGCTGAGAACCTCCTTCCTTTATATACTCCATCCTATCTTGCATCCTCGCCCTCCATCTTTAACTCTCCCAAATCTTATTAGGACACTTATCCCACTAGACTCCTGGTGAAGGTGGTGGAAGGAACTGCTAAGCTGTGGATCCACTGTTCAAGTCATTTCCTCATCAATGCAGCTGATAAAACTGTTGCCAACCATTGAATGTGGAGGAACAGGTGGTACTTTACAAGGAACACCCTACGAAGATTCCATTCAACCTCTAAGGCGCCCCTCTACACCCGCTATATCCCTTACAGGCGCTCTATCACCTCCTATGCTATCCTCGAGGGTACCTCACTCCTTGGGCCATGGATGTTCCTTCGAGAGAAACAACTAAAAGCTATCATTGTGCTCCCCATCCTCGGTCCTCGGGCCCCTACAGGTACCATTACAAGATTTTCTTTAATTATTTAATTGTTGAATAAATGGTACTTGAAAATTGTTTTAGGTGATATCACTATTTGTTTCGGTGATAATATTTTCTAGAAAATGAGTCATTTTCCAAAAAGTGTTTTCTATAAAACTATATCATTTTTCAATGTTTGGTATCAACCTTAAATGAGTTAAAAAAAATAAAAAAAATAAAAAGAAAAAACTCAAAACTTCTCTTATTTTAGTTTGTTGTGAGATAGAGTTGTTTTCCAAAAAAAAAAATTAGTGGATAACAATTTCTAAAAATAAGTCATACTTTTTTTGTTGACCAAAAATAGTTTTCCATTGACTCTTTTTTTTTTTGCTAGCTACCAAACACGGGAAAACAAGAAAAACTATCTTTACACAAGGTTTTCCATCGAAACAAACAAAACATAGAATTTTAGAAAAAGGGTTAGGGAAAAATTCTTTTATGCTGTGCTACCTGAGGTAAGTAACCTTATCCTAATTAGTTATATTTTTTCTCATAGTATTGTATTACAATTGATACATTTTTATTTCAATAATATTATTAAATTGATTTATAGCAAAGAATAAGAAACATCATAAATATATTTGATTACTGCATATATGATGTTATATATGTATTTGAATGAAATATATGTACTTGAACAATGATATATATATATATATATATAGATGATGTTATAGAAACTGTATTATTTTGTCAATCTATATGCTCAATTCAGCTAGTTTGGTATTTGGTTAATTATTGAGTTGTCAACTCTCCCACCTCTTTCCCCTTTTAGATTCTGATCCTGGAGAATAGCATGTGTATGGGCTTCCGCTGGGATGTGCGTATGAGTGAAGTTTAGGAATTGTTGGAATAAGATTTGGACTTTTATATTTCAAATTTATCTTTGTTTAGACTCTTAGTCTTAAGAGATTTAGTAATTTTTTTTATAGTAATGTTGGGAGATTATTATTATTATTATTGGACTTTTGTGCTTAATTGGATTTTATTTGATATGGCTATTGTTGAGTGCTCAGCCCTCTTGGTTTGGTTGGTGTGTGGTAGTTACATTAAAAGAAAAACAATTAAGCGGACTGTTAACTACTAACTTCTATCAATAGATACTACCTACAACTTAACCAAGTTGCTTTTTAGTCTACAAGCATGAATTGAAGAACTTTGCATCTGTTTGTTCGTTTAGACCCCTCAAACCAAATAGTTTAACCTAATTAATTAACCAAGTTTATTATAAGTTTATTATTTAGATCTAGGTTAAACAAGCATATATCATATCATGCACAAATGCGAAAAAGTAAATAACACCACGATATGATGACCTAGGAAAACCAATGAAACGAACCATTTCAGGGTAAAAACCTGTGGAGGATTTGACCTAACTATCCTCAAGGTAAAGCAAATCCACTATAAGAGAATTGAAGTTTCTACAATTAGATTTAACCTTAAATCTATTGCTATCTCATGTAGTAACTTATTGACACGATCACGTGCAAGCTCCGAATCCACAGACTCCTTCTTTTCTTGGATTTATAGCAACATAAGCACCCTTTCTTATGACTTTGAGATCCCATTCAAAGGTTTCAGATAACCAGTAGTAATGATATTATTGCAGCAACTAGGTTCTACCACCGCTTGATTGTAGATCTTACTCCGGTAGATTCTTTTGTAATTAGAAGGTATAAAATCTCTCAAATCTCACAAAGAGTAATACACAAGTCTTCTAAAAGTCTGAAAAACATAGGTAGGGTTTCCCTTTTATATGTGGACAAGTTGGAATGAAACTCTAAACGTTTTCGCGGGCTTAGGCCTTGTTTAAACATTCTGCATAATCTGATTTCTCTGATTCTTGATCAGTCAAGTTTAATTTCTCGATTGGTCGAGTCTAATTTCTCGATCGGTTGAGCTTGGTAGAATGTGACTCCCTTTTTCTACAATTAGCTCGAACTTGAAGCTTGAAACTTATAACTTTAAGCATTGTTTAACACATAGACTAGACATGTTTTGTTCTCGATTTACCAACACTAATAAAATATGATTCTAACTATTTAATCCTAAATCTTGAGAACCTAACAGCATCAAACAACAACAATCAATTTGCTGTGCAGTTAGACATGAATTGGAGATTCATGCAAAGAAGAAATCCTACAAGACCAAGTCTAATTAGATATTAGAGTTAGGGTTCACCTATAGATTAGCATTTTGGGATAGGCCGATAGTGATAAGATTTTTTATACTTATAAACGCTATGTCATGATTACTGGATTCTTGGGAGTAGTGACATGAAATTCACCTGGTGAGATTTTTGCTTACAAATATTTTCCCCATTAGTCAACAAATCACTAGGCTACACTCTAGTTTAGATTGGTAATTTGCTTATGCCTCCACATTATTGCATGTAATTTGGATAATTAGAGTGTGTTTATATACCACTTATTTTGCTGAAATTGAAAAATTATTATTGAAAGTACGGTAAATAAAGGTAAAAATTAGTTGAAATAGTACAGTGGAGTCTATAAATAGTAGCAAAAATAAGCTGAATATTGAAATAATTTTAATTTTTAATCCTAACCCAAACGCACACTTAGTGTCCGTTTGATAAAGATTATTTTTGCCAACTTATTTTATTATTCAGCTTATTTTTGCTACTATTCATGGATCCCATCGCACTTTTTGGTTTTATTTATGGGTCTCACTATACTATTTTAGCTAACTTTTATTTTTATTTACAGTAGTTTCAGCAAAAAATTTTCAATTTTAGCAAAATAATCAACTTGAATAATTAAATTAATTAATCGGATCAGTCTATAACCCAACAAGTGGATTTACTACAGCAAATTGAGAAGTCAGGGTAGTCAAGCCATATTTCTCTCTTGATTTTAAATACTAATGATGTCTTTTTCATATTCTATTTTTTAAAACTGATTAAACAACTAAACTTCTTTTCCAAAAGGGGGAAAAAGTCATTTTCATTATGAAATTTAAGTTTATAATTTTGCAATTAGATTGAGAGGATGTTATTTATTGCAAGAAAATTAAATAATTTGTCAAAGATTCATAGAAACCGAGGTAAACCTAGTTAAACCTTCATCTCCGTTAACGCAAAAAAAAAAAAAAAAAAAAAAAAAAAAAAAAAAAAAAAAAAAAAAAAAAAAAAAAAAAAAAAAAAAATATATATATATATATATATATATAATGTTTGTGTATTTGAAAATATAAATAGCTACTTATAAAATAAATATAAATTCATTCAAAATAAATGAAAAAAAAATTTATTTAAATTATTATTCATGAAATTCTCGATTTTAATTGGTCTAACCACTATTTATATAATAATAAAATACTATAAGAAAAAAAAAATATTGATAGCTAATGTTATTACCTTTCTATATACTAAAGTTTAGAATAGGTTGATTTAGATTTGGTTTAAATAGAAACGAAACCTAAACTGAAGCCTAAGTCCAACATGAATATGAATTCCATTTTAGTTATTTAAAAAAAAAAAAAAATACAATCTTTGTAGGGTTGGTATTTGTGGCCCAAGCCCAAAAATAATTAATTTGTAGAGTATGGGTGAAAGAACTAGGATAAGTATGGGATTAATAACAATGGATCACAACTTTCAAACACAAGCCAACATGAATTTATACGTAAAATCTCAAAATCCGAAGAGCTACACTATTGTTTATCTAATGAACAAAAATCTTAGGGTTACAATCAAGCTCTCTTCCTTCTCCCTCTTGCTAGGAACTTCCTTCCTTTATATAGTCACCCTTCTCCTCATCTCCATCGTCCACTTGTTCCTCATCCATGAGTTTGCTTGAGTACATGTCACGTCAGGCATCTTCTTTTAGCTCTGTGTGAGTGGCGGTAGATTAGGATGCACTGTTCAGGGGTCTTCTCCACATAAATGCGGCCAGAAAAGTTGCTGCAGTGCATTAAATACGGTGGTAGCAGCTTTCCCCTTAAATATTTCTCAATCCTTATCGTTCCATAGCATACTCAGAGCTTATCTTGATCAAGTGAAGTCCTCGAAAGGTCATTTTGGCCTTTCACACATTCAATTGATTTATAATATTGTGTCAGAGGATTACAACCTCTTCGGACAGGAGATATCCTCTTCAGATTGTGATAATTCTTCCTTCTGAGGGTCCTACTTCCAGACGGGTCCTGCCTTTTCCATCTTCTTTTTCTCGATCGCAAAATAGCCCTCCTATGGGCCTTCGGCCCATTATGTTGGGCTGGGCCTTTTTCCCCCCACAATCTTCATTGCCAATAATCACGTTCGTACATTGTCAAAGTCAAACCAAACCATTCTTTTTCTATTTTTTCTTTTTTACTCTTCAACATTTGCACTAATTACTCATTTGGCACAAAAATAAAAAATAAAAATTATATGGAACATGTGTCGCAAGATTAGGTTCTAATTGAAAGTCCAATTGGATTCCACCAATAGAACTATAAAAGTGTGCAAATGAGATGTTTTTGCCTAAATGAATGAGGAGTGTCATTCTTGGCTTCCATTTTAATGTTAATGCATCATTAATTTTGGCATAAAATTTTTAAAAATTACATGAGAAAGTTGGCACAAAATTATATTTCAATTTGAAATCTAATTGATTTGCAGATTAAAAGAAGGGTTCAATTAACATATATCCTTAGGGCATTTATTAAATGATCATTTTTGGAAATTTTTTATATTAACTTCATGGAAAATATAAGAAGTTAACAAAAAAAATTAGTTGTTTTTTTCATTTCCCATAAACGGTTTCTAAAATATTTCTTGAACTAATGCCATTACAACACCTATTAACTTTTCCCTAATAAAAGAACCAACTATAATTTTTTTTTTTTTAGGTCACCAAAATTGTTAAAAATTTGGTTTCACAATAAAATGAAAGATGGTTTTCTACAAACTTATTAATTTTCTATATTGAAGGAGAAATTGTTGTAAAAATTAATGCATAATCATCATAAATTACCACTGCACACCTTTAGGATGATAGTCATTCTTCAAGTACAAAGTTCATGCGGGGTGTGAGAGAGACAAAAATAGGGTTCAAGTATTCAAATTGAAACTTTACATACATATATACTTAAATTAGATTAAATTATATTTTCTATTTTGTATAAAAAAAAATCATCATAAATTATTTTTTAGATTTAAAAAAAGAAAATCTAATTCTAATTTGATAGATATTCATATTTGAGTAGAAACGTATTAAAAATAGAAATTTTGTGTTGTTTTTATATATCCTTTTTATCTTTTAGTAATGATGAAAATTTTGAGTAAGACTCGTTTTTAACACCCAAAAAAAAAAATTGAGCGAAAGATTTGGGTCCCAAAAGTTGATATGCAGCCGTCTTTGAGTAATGTTAAACGAGGGTGGTTCTTAGTCAAATTACAGACTTTAGTCAGTGTCATATTATTTAATGCTGCTTAATTTGTTGTCTTTTGAAAGATGCTGCTAGGTTGGATTCACATCCAGTGTAATTGCTAGGGTATTGCATGGTGTGCAATTCATCCATTTTTTTCACAATTTTTTTTACTTTTTTTACTTTTAAACTTTAACTTTTTTACTTTATTTTTAATATGTTTTATTCAATGATTGAGATTGAAAATTGCTTTTTCAACTTTCAATCCCAACCATTCATTTGGTATTGTATCAGGTCTGCTAGGTTGTCCATTAGGAATAGTATGACTGGGTACATGGTACCTTAGCCAATCTGCCATTATTTCATTGGACCGGCCGATGAATTTGACATGGCATTAGCCAGTTGAACCTTTGTACTTTTCTGGGGTGGACCGTGGGGGAATGCGCCATGCAGTAAGTTTTGTTAGACTAGTCAACAAATTGTAAAATACCAAAAATTGAAGACTAAATAAAAGGTTTTCATTTAGTTTTATCTGCTTAAATTTTATAATATAGTGTTACAAATTTGACGGTGATTAATCCGATATGATGGGTCTCGCACATCAATAAGAAAACTTTTAATTTTCTTCTTCACGCATTTCAATAAAAACAGTTTTTATTACTTTTTAACTTGTTGGACGAACAATCTGATTACTAACTATCATTAGTTAAATTCCTTTGGTAATTTAAACAAAAATTTAAATGAATATTTTCATAATTTTTTATTGAATTTTTCTTATAATAATTGATATAAAATGTTTTGACTAGTGTATAATTAAAAAATTATGTTATTACTAAATCTAAGCAAAAAGTGATTTTGCTAACCACAACAATTTTAAATATTTTTTAAGATATTGTGTACGGTGTACCTAGCATCGACCACTTCCACATTCTTTTTCTTGAGAGACACTTCAACATATTAATAGGCAGTCATATTAGAAGAATTAATTAGAGATAATGACCATATAATAATATTATATATTTATCAAGAAGGAAACAAGTTAGAAATCTATATCTATATATATAATAATATGTGAAACAGAGAGAAAATTCAATTAGATTTCAATTGGATTCTCAATTTTGCGCCACTTGTCCTAACAAAGACTAAAAAAAAAAAAAAAAACCTAATTAGATTATAAATTTGACTCCAATTTTGTGTCATGTATCTTATATAAATTTTCTAATTTTTGTGCCTAAATAAATGATGCATTAACATTTAACACGAAAGCCAAGAAAACCATAATGATAATGCTCATTAGCCTAAGCAAGAACATCTTACCTACACACTTTTATGGAGATTATAAATTAGACTCCAATTTTGTGTCATGTATCTTATCTAAATTTTCTAATTTTTGTGCCCAAATAAATGATGTATTAACATTTAACACGGAAGCCAAGAAAACTACAATGATAATACTCATTGGCTTAAGTAAGAACATCTCACCTGTATACTTTTATGGATGATCTTAATAGAGCCTGGAGCTCTTCTAATCCCACAACCAGAACCAAGGAGTCCAACAAGAAAGACTATAAAAGCAAAACATCATCTCCTCCTAATTCCATATTGTCATCCCATGTCTCCTCCTCTCTCAACCTCTACCAACTAGATCTACACATTACCCTCTCCTTCTCCTTGCGGATTTCTCAGAGCAAGACCGGGTTCAAACACAATGTTCAATCCCACTCTTCCTTACTTCACACTCTCATACATTAGCGCTTCATTGGCGCATCTAAGAAGATTCCAAGCTCAATGATCAGTTTTTATTTTTTAATGTCCCTTTATATATTTTAAATAATAAAATGCAATATTCTCTTTTTTCTTCATTGTAGCATTACTTAAATAATAAAATGTAATTTTTTTTTTATTCATTGTTTTATCTAATGCTATCCTATGTATGATAAACCAAAAAAAAAAAAAGAAAAAAGACCAATAGCATTACTTAAATAATAAAATGCAATATATATTTTTCATTATTTGATTTAATTCTATCATCTGTGTGATAAACCCAAAAAAAAAAAACAATACAAAACAAAAACGAAAAAAATTAGTCAATAACATCATTACAATTAACCAGTCTCGTGCGGTAGCACGGGTTACATACTAGTCTGTTTAATTGACCAAGCATTATCGTGATAATTTTAGGAAATATAGATGCACGTGTTCTCAATGCCCAATTATAAACGAGGCTTCTCAAAATAAAAAAATTTAAAAAAAAAATAAAAAAAACTATTGCCCATCGCCATCAGCTAGTTTAGTCTTCTCACGTGTGGTTTATAGAGAAAGATTATGCTGTGTCATAATTAGCTAGCCACATACTATAAATTTTGGTCTTGCCACGTGTGCTTTATTGAGCAAATTAAGACACCCTCATTCACATTACTTACAGAAAGCAACTGGTGACAAATTTTGATAACTCACTACTAGCTGATCGTGTAAAACTTTCTTTGAAAAATGTCAATTGTGACAAGATCCAATGAACTTGCATTGCCTAAACCCTTCAATCTTTTCTTCTTTCTTTTTTTTTTTTTTTTTTAACAATTTGTTGTTCGTAAGATAACAACGTTTTATACTTATTTTTTAGTTCATGCGCCCTTTTGGTCACGGGATGCATCATTTACCAACTAATAAGTTTTTAATTTTCATAATTGGACTTTATTTTCAAAAAGTTAGGCCAATTGTCTTATAATTAAATTGACATCTTTTCATACACAAAATTCTTAAAGGTCTGGGGAGAAAAGCTTCGAACAGCAAGATTAAATTATATATATATATATATATTTATAGCTTGATTCCGCCTCAAGGCCCGCAACGAAGAGAACATTCCTTTTTGTACGAAAAGTGATTCTTTCATATTGAGAGTATCTACGTTAACTACCCTAGTGTAATGAAAATTAATCTATCAATACTAACTTTTAAGCAAAAAATAGAATTGTTGCAATATGGTAATTACTTGTATAAATGCCTAACAAGACTATAGAACCCTAAGTGTGCATTTAGCTCTGATGGGACTGACGAAGTAGATCATGGAAGAGGTAATCTGGACCAATGAGGAAAGCCTTCAATGACGAGAAGGCACTTTACTGACGACTCTGAACATTTCATTCAATACCATCAATAAATGTCAGGGACGGTTACAAAACTAGTCGAACAGATCGTTGGAACAAAATTAAAGCCACATGATGAGGCCAGAAAACGTTACCCAGAGGGATATTAAGAACCACTATAATTACCCAACGGCTAGAGCCTACAACAACATATATAAAGCCCTCACACGCCCCCAAAGAAAAGGTATGAACATATTGAGATTGATCCTATTTGATTGCTTATTCTTGAGTAATTTTTTACACTAACTTTAGCATCGGAGACGTTGTGGCAGGCACCACACCGGTGACCGTCCTTGAGAAAACATCTTTGCAAGAGGCCGAAGATCGTCCCTGTCTACATTCACTGACTGACGAATTCACACTTCATCAAGCTCCAAATTAAAAGGCCAACTTATTTTATTATTCAATTTATTTTTGCTACTATTCATAAGTCTCATTACACTTTTTGGTACTATTCATGAGTTTCATTATACTATTTTAGCTAACTTTTACCTTTACCTACAGTACTTTCAACAAAAAATTTCAGTTTCAGTAAAATAAGCAAATCTCAAACAGACCCTAAGTCAATGAAATTTAAGTAAGATAATATAAATGATCAGTTTGAAATTTGTGTATTACTTGGGATGTAAGTCACTATTTATACTTGAGATCTTAACGGTTATCAATAGTTATTTGCAACACATAGAACACTATTCTTTAACCTTTTATGATACTTATTTATTAAAATACCATCGGAGGTTAACTCTCTCTCTCTCTCTCTCTCTCTCTCTCTTTGACTTTTTGTAAAAAGAACAAGTCGGCATGCTTCACTTCTCACTTATTAAATGGAAAAATTACCATCTCATCATCACGCGTTAATCATGTTTCTAATTTCGATGATTTGTTACACCTTTCATTTCCCTCTAGAGCCATCTGTTCTTTTATCATGATTTTTTCCCCTGAATTTTATCATGGTACTAGCAAACAATAAAGGGGTTTCTATCCCAAATAATGAAAAAAGAAATGTAAAAGGAGAAAAAGAAAAGTGGGGGGAGAAAGTTAGGGCATTGGATATTATTACTAGTAGTTCTCTCACCAATGGATATATCGACATAAGCTGTTTGAATCAAGTCAATGCAATGAATGGTTACTAAAATTGGAGTTCGAACAAAATAGAGAATAAGGATCGTGAGTACTTGGTATATTACATACTAGTCAAAGTCAAATTTGTGGGCTACTACGAAATCATCGAATCCACATGTGGATTGTTATTATTTATAGTTTTATAATCATCCAAACTTGGAGTTGATATTTTTTTTATTATAAACTCAGTTAGAGCTAGTTAACTTGTTGAGTTGTTGTGTACTGGTATTTAATAATATGCAATATATAATACAATAAAAATAATATGCATGCCGCTCATATTCCTTTTTCATTTTTTATGCCTTTATCAACTAGCAGCCAAAAAATGAAAACACAGAAAAGTCAATCAAAATATCATTATAATTCATGAAAACCCTACTTTATGCTTGGTGTTGCATTTTTCTGTTACGTGCATACATGTTCATTGTTGCTAATACTGAAATTATTTAAAAGAACTTTTACTAAACGTGAATGATGCTTTTGTAGAAAAAGTTGAATGTCTCTATATAATTCGGAATTGGTAATTAAAAGCAGGACAGTCAAAGACGGAAGACAAAGGTTAATCTACCATATCCTAAACAAGCATAGAGTACTAGTTATAGGCGTTTGTGGATTAAACTATCTCAAATTTAGTGAAGGTGACATTATTTAGATTTACTGAAGGGAGGCAATATATTGATATCAATTTATTAGTATAGTTTTGATTAGAAAATTAGTTTTTACGTCCTTGAAAAGTTACCCATTTTTGTTTTAGGTGGACGAGTGGATCACGTCTTAACCTAATAGACATAAGAATATATATATATATATATATATATATATTCAATTAGGGTTTCCTTTTTGATTTCATCATCGATCGATCCTTGACTAGTCTCTGTATAATTTCACGTCTTAACCTAATAGACATAAGAATATATATATATATATATATATATATATTCAATTAGGGTTTCCTTTTTGATTTCATCATCGATCGATCCTTGACTAGTCTCTGTATAATCAGTCCATTTTTATTCACTGGTTATTGTCACAAATGAAGTAATCATTCCATTTTCCTCAAATTGATACGTTATTCTCCACTAACTTCATGTTACACACATTAGTAATCATGGATTCCTATATATTGATCATCTTCTTATTGTGATTCACAGCATAACGTTTTTTTTTTTTTTTTTTGGCTGAATAATTTACAGCATATCTTATTTTTGTGTTAGGCAATCTCTCTCTCTCTCTCTCTCTGTGTGGGGTAGGTAAACTCCCTCTTCTCACAATAGAAAAGACATATTTGCTTAAGTGGTTGTTATTACAAAGTCACTAATAGCTAAAATGGATTCAGTCATACATATATATCGTGGTGCTTTTTCTTCTTTCTTTTTTTCCACAATTATTTTATTGCTATTATTGGAGGGAGATAGGGAGAAAGAGAACGGTGTGATAGAGCAAATTGTAGCTTTCACCTTCCTAAGTTCTAAGAAGTCAAATTGGAGGATTGATAAGTGATATAAATTTGAATGAAACAAGATCATAATTTCCTCCATTTTTTTAATATAAAAATCAGTCTAAAAATTTTCTCAATATGTAATAAACGAATTTTTACGTGTCTTCTCTTGAATTAAAATTATTTCAGAAAAAGGCATCTAAAGCTCTTTTGGATTTGATTAAGGTAGACCATCTGCTTCAAGATTAATGTTAAATTGATCCTTTGAGAAAGCTAGCACCCTCACTTTTAAGAACTGTTGACTACTTATTCCGGATTTGGTATGAGAGGTATTTCCTAGCCACAGCATGTTTGAGTATATCCAGTGCAAATAGTACCTTTTCTTTTTTTCTCCTAGCCCCGATTGATGTGGCAAGACTTGTAGTTTATAGCTAAAAAAAATCATTTCTTAAAGTCGCAATTGTTTCCTATAAGTTCACACTATCTATATCATTTCATGTGTAAAATGTGATCACTTGATATGAAAGTCGGATATTGTGTAAAACATTTCAAGTCTGAGAGTTTGAAACAATAACTAGTCATTTTTTTCCTGCTACATTAGGAGGGGTGTAGACTATTGAAGCCTAAATTGGACATTGGAGCATGCTCCATTTGATAGAAATTTGTTGTGGCAGAAAATTAAAACTAAAGGCATGTACTTTCAAGTGGTATGTACTTCGGAATGCGCAAATCAGAAATCATTCTTCCTCAATTTTCTAACCCCCTCGTCACATTTTAATTTACATTTTGTACGCGCAGTTCTACCACATATACTGCGAATTTGTAAATCAATATAGACTTTGAAAGTAGAAGAAATTGTCCTAGAATCTGACGCTTATGTTCGACTTATCAAAGCTAAATTTTTTTCTGATGTTCTTGTCTAAGAAAAAAAAAAACTTACTAATGTCTTGTCATCTACCTAACTATGTATCTCAAGTCTCAACATTCACACACCTAAATTGCTAAAAATTTTGACGATTCCCAGAACCAACTAAACCTTTGAATCCCAATATATATAATACCTATGGTTACATCATATTTGTTACGACTGATCATTCAATTTTTCTTGCACACGCATGTATTGTGTTTTTTTCTTTTCTTTTCTTTTTCTTTTTCAACGGATTGGTTGATAACTTGATATTGTCTCCAGCACAAAATTTTCATTTGAATATATTATCAATATCAATTTGTCTGTCCAAATTGACATTTTGTCGATAAAAGTATCCATTTAATAGAGTTGCCTAGTCAACAACATTGAAAACGTATTCTTGATACGAAAAATTCAGGATAGTATTGGCAACTTCAGTGTCTCAGTGTAAACATAAAATCATATGTTAATGCCGTATGAAGACGTTAGTGCCTGAAGTTAAAATTGGATTCATTCAATAAGGATAGAAAGAAAGACTAAAGTATTAGGTAATATTCGACCAGGTATATATACTACTAGGTATGAGTACTTTAATTGTATTAAAGAGCCTTCTAGATATATACCTAAGTGTTTAGTAAAACATACTCTTTTAACTCCAAGAAAGGTTCAACAAGAGAAGTTCAGAGTTGGCGACTCTAAGAATTGTTAGATTTAGTCATAGACTTATCCGATTCGATTGGATGAATATTCACATTAACTTGAGATTACAAAGAGGTTTATATACAACCATCAGAGGCAGGTAAACACTAACTGACTTGACTAACAACTAATCCTAACTAACTGTATAGCTGTGCATTTAAGTGGTAACGTGTTTATCATGTGCTAACTAAAACTAACAAAACTACAAGTAGCTTTATACAAAGAAACCAATTACAAGCTAAGCTACAGTCGTTTTATTCTTTTCTGCAGATTCAATGTTCTTTTCTGCAGACTCGATCAGTTTCTTCTCAAGCTTCCTCATTCTGCAGCTTTAATCTTTGACAAGACTTTAATGCGCAATATCTAGATGCCTCGCTAGTCACTAGTCTTTCATCTAAATCTCCTCTTCAAAATGCGATCTTACGTCGCATATTACATACTTGGAATTAATACTCTTTTTAATTAAGTGCAGCTGTTCACACTTAACAATTTGTTTTATACTAAGGGTCCGTTTGGATCCAGTTTATTTTACTGAAAATTGAAAATTGAAAACACTATAACAAAATAATTTTTAAATGTGTGAATAGTGCTATGGGGCCTATTTTTAATTAAATTTTTGGTGAAAAAGATGTTTGTAAGTCTCGTGAATAGCACACAGGACCCACTGATAATGTTATTTCAGTGAAATATGTGGACATTGAAAATGGTAGTGGGTCCCGTGCACTGGTAGGTCTGTGTTCAAGTGCTTCTGGTAAAATTAAAAAAAAAAAAAAAAAAAAAAAAGGCAAACACAAAACGCTCTACTTTCATCTGAATCCAAACGCTGCTTAAAGCTATTTTAATCATTTGATACTAAAATTGTAATTTTAATTCAAATCACTTGCAACAAGTGGATAACTTGAAATATTTTCAAGGATACATCTAAGCACTTGAAAATATTTTTCTTTACTGTAAATATTTCTTTTTAGTGGAAACAATCACAACCTTAGTATAGAGAACCTCAGTTTCGTCTTGTCCCATATGAGCCTTCCATATAATTTGGAAGTAACTCCAAATTAACTTTTGATAAACTAATTGAAGTTTTTGGAAACAACACCCCCCCCCCCCCCTCGGGCAACTTGGAGAGGGAGATCTAAAATAGTTTGAGAAAAATTCTAGTGCCACACTCAAAAGCGAGTTGTGGTTGTGGAGGGGTGATGGTGGGTCCATATGGGGACACCCTCCACCAACCACAACTCGACACATGGACGAGTTGTGGAGAAAGTTGTAGTTCTGAGTGTGGCACTGGAATTACTCATAGTTTGAAAATTTCGCAAATCATACACCCATTCCAAGAAGCTTAGGGTTGGGTTTGGATACGATGGATAGTCACGGCGCGTTTTGCTTCCTGCGTTTTCTTTTTTTTTTTTTTTTTTTTTTTTTTTTTTTTTTTGCCGCAATTGTTGACATTTTGGGGACAAAATTTACTGTTCACGCACTGTTCACACACTGTTTACGCACTGTTCATGCACTGTTCACGCAATATTTAATATTAAAAATGGGTCCCACGATACTATTTACACATTTAAAAATTATTTTGCTACAGTGTTTTCAGCAACAATCAGTTTTTATCAACTTTCAGCAACAATAAGTGCTATCCAAACGGACCCTAGATAGATTTGCAAGCTTTATCTTATGTGACGAGTTGTGGACAAAATTGTGGTTTTAAGTATGGCACCAAAATTACTTATAGTTTGACAATTTCGTAAATTATATACCCATTCCAAGAAGCTTAGATAGATTTGCAAGCTTTATCTTATGTGACGAGTTGTAAACAAAGTTGTGGTTTTAAATGTAGCACCAGAATTACTCATAGTTTGACAATTTCGCAAATCATATGCCCATTCCAAGAAGCTTAGATAGATTTGCAAGTTTTATCTTACAACCTGGAATTGACCGATCAACCACATTTAGAAACATTAAAAAACGTATCTTGAAAAATCCCATCAAAGTAACAAAGTCATCACCGAAATTAATAGCTTGAATCATTTTCCGAAATATGTGGATATTAATAGCTTGAATCAATTTCATGATATGAAATTCCACAAATCAGAAGTGTTTAAACTTCCAAAGATAATAAAGAAGAAAGCACATGCGGCTTTTACTACTTTTAAACCTTAGCTCTTGATAGGCCAAGAATATATTGATCCATTTGGTAACTTAATCAATTAATTTAGCCAAGTGAAATTAATTTGATTCAATTATATGCAATAAGCATGGTAGCACAAACAAATCACCAATTAAACTCAATGTAGCTGAAAATAAATTTGACACGGGTGATTTGTTTACGAATGAAGAAAACTATCGAGGCAAAACTCCACCGGGTGAATTTAAAGTTACCACTCCTGAAAATCCACTATTATCGTCAATTAAACTCAATGTAGTAGAAAATAAATTTGACACAAGTGATTTGTTTACGAATGAGAAAAACTACAAAGGCAAAACTCAACCGGATGAATTTAATATCACTACTCCCGAGAATCCACTATTATTAAAACAAACAGTTACAAGTAAAATGAATCTTAATACCTAATACTAACCTCCAGTTGAACCCTTACTCTAATACCCAATTGGACTTGTAATATAGTGACGATCTCTCCTTTCAATGCACGGCTCCCAGTACATGACTAACCAATTGATGAACGGATCCTAGTACATGACTAACTCCATAGCAACCCTTTGATTGTTGTAGTTGATTTGCAACAACTTCACATAGAAAAATACCAATAAGATCTTCAATGTTGGTGCAAGAGACTTTGCTTGGTTACAGAACCCAAAGGCGTACAAGAAACGTAGCAACAACTCTTTCTTCTATAGAAGAAAGTTAGGGTTTCAAAAAGAAAACCTCATGGAACTTTTGAGGGTTAGGTTTTTCTTTTTCCACCTTCTTTAAATAGGAGCTTAATAGGCTCTCCTATTCCAAATAGGTTTACACAAACCTTGGACTTTCCTAATCTAATAAGGATTATACAAACCCACATACCTTGGGTTTTTCTAGTCCTATAAGGATTATACAAACCCATAAACAAATTGCCTTTTAAAATAAAAAATGTTATTGGCTATAGTCTAAATCCCGTAAGCTCGATAGATCGAGACATGTGTCGAGCTTTAATGAATCTCGACAGATCAAGCTTCTGTCGAGGACATGTCAAGACTTGCAGATTACACTTTTCTTGAATAGTTCTTGAGTAATTTTTATGTCTTCAATTTAACAACTTGTAATGTTCATCTTAAACCTTCTTAGATTTACCCAAATACAAGTCAAGTGCGTTTTGTCAAAGGATATGTCAATTACATAAAAATATGTCCTTAACAGTTCTTAAGCATGATAAATAAATAAATATACACACACACACACTAGGAAATTAAAGAATTAAATTTTTTATTGAAGATAAAGAACTAAATTTTCTATTGAAGATAAAAAATTAAAAAAAAAAATACACACACAACAAAATAATAATGTTACCTTTAAAAGGGATAGGAGCTCAAATGCTTTTTGTAATTTTAATATTTTCATAAAAATGGGTGTGTAAGTAATAAAATTTAGACATAATTATATCATAAGCACCATAATTTGATTTTTTTTTTCAAAGTCAAAATCTAAAGATAAATGAAAATATTAGGAAACCATTGTCTGAGATATATGAATAGTTTTAGGGAAAAAAAACTTTTTTTATTTATTTATTAGTTTTTGGTGGGAAGGCATAAGAGACATAATGTTGCGTTTCTAGTTTAGTTTATGTTGTATATGTAGGTATATATAAGATAGGTTGTAATATATATACCAAAATGTGCTTATTGAAATGTCATAACCATTCAAATTGGATATAATAAAAAATGTCTATTGAACGAAAAAGGTGTCTATTGATCGAAAATATGCCTATTTTTAATGAAAATGTACCTATTAACTGAAAATGTGTATATTAAATGAAAATGTGTCTATTGAAGGGTTACCTTTGGATATAAATAATGGTTCATATTCACTTGGTAACTTCTTCACTCCTTCTTATTCATTTTTTTTAGAAACATAAGAAACCTATGAATATTCTCTAAAATTACTATTTGTAAGTTGGGTTTGTTTTGTTAAATATGTACCACTATTATGATATGTATTTTGATTTTTCAAAACAGTTTGACCCCTCTTGAAATAGAGAAAAAAAGTAGAAGCCATCCTTAAAGACATAGATGCCGAAAAATATAGGAAAAGAACTTTTCCTTGACGCACCAATCCAACCTAATCATTTTATCTGAATTTTTTTATCTTGTCCCACATTTAACGTTTTTTTACCCATTTCACTATTCAAGTATTTAATTTTTTGCTTATCTCATAAATGAATATATATTATAATAGTAGTTAAATGAATAATGAAATGCCATTTTAATTGTTTAGTCATCTAGATAGAATGAAACTTTTTTTCATTTTTCTTTTTCAAAATCAAACTATTTTCTTTTTCCTTTTTTTCTTTTTTAGAATCAGATAGGATGAAGCTAAATTCAAGATAATCTCTTTTTTTTATTTATTTTTATTTATTTTTATCATCAATTCAATTAGTGGGTCCCATACATATATATATTTTTAAACTTAATCTTCTCATAATGTACCAAAACCCTAGATTTTTCTGAGTCTTTTTATCTTGTCCCACATTTAACGTTTTTTACCCATTTCACTATTCAAGTATTTAAGTTTCTTGCTATCTCATAAATGAATATATATACTATAATAGTAGTGGTACACTCATCCTTAGGCCAAAGACTTATAAGGCATGAGTGGGAGTCTCTCCCCGATGTGGGATTGAGCAGACTCTTGAGGACTAAGGCTCAGCGCCATTTCTGAAGAGGACAATACCTAATTGGGGGCCGAGACAAAAGTCCTCCCACAGTATTATTTTTGCTACCATTGGTGTGGCTTGATTGCTGGACCTTTTCACTATTAACCCATCAGTTTTTTGTGCTTCTAAAAAAGATGAAATGAAAGAAGTTGAGAAGAAGTTACTAAATAAATATGAACTACTACTTATACCCAAAGGATTATGACTCTTCAACAAGCACCTTTTTCATTTAATATGCACATTTTCAGTCAATAGGCACAGTTTTTGGTCAATAAGCACATTTTCATTCAATAGACACATTTTCGTTCAACAGGTACCTTTTCAGTCAATAGGCACATTTTTCATTCAAAATGCACAACTGTATACGTGGCATAAACTTGTTTAGTCACATGATGCAATAAGAAGTGGTAAACAAAAGTCAAACATTTCGGCTATTTGTTTTCTAGTTTAGACTCCGATCTACATGAGTTCAAAGATCATATTCTTGCTAGTGAGGACTTAACTACAAATGCTAATGCTTATTCTCCATTATTGCACTTATCCTTGAGAGAAAACTCCACCATTCCTAAAGTCTTCTTTTTCAGTTTTAAGCAGCAAAGGTCGTGGTGATAGTGGAAGCCATGGTTTTCGTGGTAGTTCTCCCGGTGGTCATGCAAGTTGTAAATTTTGTGGTAGTTCTCATGGTAACGGTCGCCATTCTATTGGAAATTTTGATAGGATGTGCAGTCATTATGGTATTTCCAATCATACCGAGTCTTATTATTGGGCGAAACTTGGTAAGCCAAATTATATGCATCAAGTCATTGATGGTAAAACACACCATAATGCACCCATAATGCAACTCATGGTTTTGGTTCTCATGATGCACCCATTACTCAACTTAGTGAGCATGGTCAACGAGTGCACACCACACTTTCCTCTTCTTACACTGCTACATTTGCTGATTCAAGTAATGTTGCATGTGTGGCCAATTAATTTCCTCTTACACTACAAAACGCGGGGGCTTTGGGCCACGTTTTTTTGGGCCGCGTTTGAAAAAACGCGGCCATGGATGTGCTACAGCCCCGTTTTTATAAAACGGGGCTTAAAGACTTGACCTGAAGCCCTGTTTTGAAAACGAGGCCATAGACTGAGTCTTCAACCGCGTTTTATTGGGCTTGGGCCGCATTTAAAACTCGGCCAGCTGTGGCCCCGTTTCAAAACCGCGGCTCTAGGCCATTCCGCATTTTAATTATTTCGTAAACATAAATTTTTTTTATTTTTTTATTTTCTATTAACTAGAGCCGCGTTTTAAACATGCAGCTCTAGGTTGCCTAAAGCCGCGTTTTTTAGACGCGGCTTTAAATTTGGTCTGAAGCCATGTGTAAAAAATGCGGCTTGAACTGTGGTGTAAAGCCGTGCATTTAAAACGTGGCTTCAGCCAAGGATCAGGCTGCGTTTTTTAAACGGGGCTTCAGGACAAAACCTATAGCCGCATGTTAAAAACGCGGCTCTAGGATTTGTATAAATAGCATAGTAAAAAATGTTTTAACCTTATTTCGAAAGCTCTCAACTCTCAGCTCTCATCCTTCACCGATTCCCTTCATCCTTATCCTCACTCACCATCGCCAACCCACTAAATCTCACTGCCGCCACTACATCTCACGCACCATCGCCAACCCACGCACCATCGCCATCCCACTTTCTAACATCTCACGGCTGCGTTTTAAGCACGGCCTAAAGGCCAGATCTTAGGCCGCATTTTAAATGTGGCCTAAGGACTAGCTCTTAGACCGCGTTTAAAACGTGGCCGTATGTCTCGTTCTACGGCCGCGTTTTAAACGCGGCCTAAGGACTAGAGCTTAGGCCGCGTTTAGGAAACGTGGCCATAGACCCTCTGAGGCCTATAGTCACGGGTTTTAGGCCATATTAACAAATGCGGCCTAAAAAACAGCGGCTATAGGCCAAATCGGGCTATGGCCACGTTTTTGTGACCTATAGCCGCGTTTTTAAACTGCAGCTATAGGCGCTTTTTTTTTTAGTGTTAGGTTATTGGTTCCAATTCTAACAAAACATCTATCTAGCAAATCATCTTCTTTTTTCGATTTGATTCCTATTAGGCATGCCCTATAGGAATCCACTATATCATTTTAGCTAATGGTTCTTCATGGCATGTCTTTATATATCTTGTTTCATCCCATTAAGTAATAACATTTAAAAAGTCATAAAATTTAGTCTCTTAAGTATTTTTACGAACAATTTTTACTACTAGGTAAGAATTAAACTAAAATAATTTATTTATTAATTTAATTTATTATGAAAACTGACTTCTTATTTGTGATTGCTATTTGTAATATGCACCAAATTTAGCTCCACATAAAAAAATATTAATAATAGTTCCTCATATTTGGCTTCTAGCTTTTTGAGAGCTTGGTACATCAAATGATGTTTTCTTGAGCTAGAAGTCTTGCCCAACCAAAGGTAACTAAATTGATAAATAGTATTGGATTCTATTATTTATGATTTAATTATAAAATGGTGTATTGGATCACTACTAGAAAAAGGTTTTTAGGAGACTTAAATTTTTTTTTAAATTGTTAGGTTTATTTTAAATGCATCCATGCATATGCATAGGTTGCAAGCCTAATAACATATATTTTTTTTAATTGTTTATAATGAAATCTTGTTAGCTAATATTCTTGAGTGTGTGAGACACACCTTATGTTGGATATATTTTAACAATTTACTTTTGTGATAAGGCAAAAGGTGTTAGGGTTTTTGCCCTAAAATCCAATTTATTGACATGTTATAAATAATTAAATAGTTTAATTATATGAGACTATTTATTAATGAACTAATAGGACATTATCTTAGTCCATGAGATGCATAGTATGTGATTTACGTGAAAAGTCACAGAAGATATAAATCACAAGTTCTTTGTAAACTCAAAATTTTAGTTCGTAGTCGGTAATGAAATTGGACATTTCATCTGCGAAGACTATAACATATTAATTAAGATGATTTGTCTTGATCATGGAAGTGGAGACTTTTAGTTGATATGTTGATGTGTTTTAAGAGTTAAGACATATTGAACTGGACCGTTGTGAGATTTATTATTCTTCTAACAACTGTCAAATGAATAATAAATCTCACGACTTTTATTTACATCAACTCTAAATCCTGAGAGAATTGCATCAACACCTTACAGAGTCAAGGCCACAATACCAGTGGTATTGTACCATGATGAAAAGCTCACAACAGTAATAAAAACCTGTCTTAAGTCTTATTTCTAGTCCAAGGATGAAAAGGCGAAATTCTTCCAATGGGATATAGTTCTACAAAGAAACAGAATGAAGAACATACTTCATAACTACAATTTCGGCACAATAAGACAGGCATATATCATGAAAAATAATAGCAATTTATTTTATTCGCTCTTGTTCCCCCATATAGACTAGCATTACAAATTTACAATGGACAAAATCATGAGTGATTAACAATACTAGCCAGAGCTATACAGATGAGAAATAGTAAATAACAACCAACCAAAGCATGGTGACACAATAAATAATATTTTTAGGTTTAGGGGGTATTTTGGCTAATTTTTAGGTTTTTGGGTATTTCGGTCATTTTTAGGTTTAAGGGGGTATTTTGGTCATTTTCTAGGTTTAGGGAATATTTTGGTAATTTTCTAAGTTTCGAGGGTATTTTGGTCATTTTCTTTTTCAGATTATGAGAGTATTTTGGTAAATTTTTAGATTATATTTGGTAACAGTTTTTATTATTTTTTTTTTCAAAACTTGTTTTTAGGAATATAAAGAAAAAACAATTTTCTTGTATTTTTGAAATAAAAAACATGTTTGGTTAGTTGAAATTAAAAAGATAGTTTTTTGAAGAAAAAAATAGAAAATACTAAAATATGTTGTTACTAGGATTTGATAAAACTTGTTTTTAGGAATATAAAGAAAAAACAATTTTCTTGTATTTTTGAAATAAAAAACATGTTTGGTTAGTTGAAATTAAAAAGATAGTTTTTTGAAGAAAAAAATAGAAAATACTAAAATATGTTGTTACTAGGATTTGAATTCTAATGCTAATTCATTAAATGAGATAGGATTAAATAAAATATTTCACAACTGGATAGAAATCTTGTCTATAATGCAAACTGCTATTATCAAAATTATGGTTTCTAGAGAAAATATAAAATTCAAAAAAAAAAATCCGATGACGGTTGAAAACGCCACCGAAGGATTTAGGAGGGCACATATGATTATATGATGGATCTAACTATCAAATCACTACTTATCTGTATGAATGACTGCTGTTTTATTTGATCTTCCAAAAAAACTCGAACAGCAACTCTAGTCATACTCAGCTTGATTATGAGGCATTCTAGGGAAAGCAAACCCTTTTGCAAATTCTAACAAAGCTTTAATTTCGACATCCTGTTACCACCTCCAATTTAAGTTAAATACAATGAAAACATAAAAATTCCCAAAATTGGTTGAGGACTCTATAAAGTATAAACCAGTAAAAATTGCATCAATAGAAAGCTAATTAGACAAGTAAACAGACCATATTGTTCAAAAAAATCGAACGCACAAAATCCACTTTTGTTCAAACCAACATGCATCATGAACTTCAAATGTATCTTTTAGAAAAAACAGGGGAAAAAGAGAAGGAGGGGAGGAGAGAGAGAGAGAGAGATTTTAGGAGAAAAGGGTGACAGCATAATAAATGTTGAGATGCTTACCTGAGGTTTGAGGGCTAAGAGACTGAAATATGGAGATCTCATGCAGTAAAAAAAACACTGGCAAGGGATATGGCATTCAAGAAAAGGAGAGGCCAGTGAGGAGAAAGAAGAGAGAACACTGCCAAGTGCCAAATGCAACTGAAAACAAATGCATTTTAGATTTTACTGACGAAAGCAAACTGCCAAATGAACGTTAAACTTAAATCAGACAAATAAATAAATAAATAAAAAAGGGAACAGAACAAAGAACCCTTCAGGGGTGAAGTTTTCTTTTGGTAAGTACTTTCCAGAATCAGATTGCTTAACTCTGAACCTTTTACCTGATCCAACCAAGAACCATGATCCACCACCAGAGAAGGAGAAGAAAAGTTTTTAAAAAAGAAAGGAAGAACCACTCAACTAACACAACCTATAGGCCAATCATGTTGACTTTTTCTGAGATCAATTTAGACAATCAAAAACCAACATTTTTCTATGGCAATGGAATAACACTTTCAAGTTTCAATTACAACCATATGTATTTACTCTTCATTTTCTCTTCTTCCTAATTCTGACTACAACACTTACAACAATTACAACTTAACAAGAAGAAACAGAATGGGATAAGAACCCTAAAGTGAGAAAGATTTTTGCATAAATTAAGGGCAGCATCTAATTGCTCATGACAAGCTACTCATGCAACATAGCCATCCTAAAGGAACCTAGTCAGCATGACCTAAAGAGAAACTTTCTAGACTACAATACAACACAGTTTCCCTTTTAACTCTTATAACCTGAACTTCAATGGATGTTTACATTGAAAGCTCTCCAATTGATGCAGGTTATCTCAAGCTCAAATCAGGATCCTCTTCATCATCGAAATCTTGTTCAGTTGATGGCATGTTTCTCTTTCTATCTCTTGATGCTGTTCTGCCTTTCTTTGGTTTCCCCCTAAAACATGGTTTGGATTATGCATTGAAGATGCAGAAACAACTTTTCACAAATGTAGAATTCAACTAATTATTATGTTTCCTTTTTATAATTATTATGTTTCTTAAACATCTATGATGATTTTGTTCCCCCTATGTCTCTTCAGTACTTCAATAAATTATGATGAAAAGGTGCACTTACAGCCCATTGGTGGGGAAGCCTCTGCCCTTCAACCGACCTGGACCAAAATCAGATCTTCCATCTGCAGTGAACAGAAAGAAGAGATTAAACATTTTTTTTTTTTGAGAAAAGAAAAGTTTTTTAACCTATTCATGTCAAGGGAGATACATTTTGTAAAATAATCAGTGTGGGCTTAGGCTTACCATCACATCCGAATCCAAGTTCTTCAGCCTGAACAGAAGCAACAAGTGAAGAGATCAGTCCTGTTAAATCTGGATATTATATCTCAACCACATGTGAGAATTGAGATGCAGCCTCATTATATTTTCAGCTTCTGGCAGAAAACAGAATAAACAGTGTTGCACAAACATGATATAGCAGAAAGAAGGAAGCAAATTCTTTCTGAGAAGGAAAAAGGAAAGCAACTAACAAAGAAAGTGGCCAGAGTAAAAATGACTAGCCGATAGCAGTGGATGAAAATAAACAAAGCCATTTTTTTCTGTTACCAGGCCTGAGAAATGGTTTATCTTAAATCAATGTTGTAAACAACAAATAGGTTGAAAAAGATTGATATGATACATATAGGCTAATGACTAACGAGTGACAATCTTTTTTTTATTTTGCATCACCCAATGGTGTTTCCACATTAAGTTTTATGCTCTTTCAGTTAAATTTATGAGCATAGATTCCCAAACTGAGTGGGATATAAAAAGAAAGTATTAACACAATAATTCTAATATTTCCTAGGGATTATCACTTTGAATCCACTTCCACAACCTCCAAAGCTTTATTTGAATTGGATCATTTCTGAGTTGAAAAATATGCACTTAATTTCAGCATGCAGTCTGATTATTGGACAACCCCACTTCCCTTTTCCCTTTTCTTTTTTGTCCCAATTACTTAAACAAGAAATCAATTTCACATTCAATTTCTTTAAGGCTTATTTTATAAAACATTCCTTAAGTTCCATCTTATCAACAATGACAAAGTGCACAAAGTATTTCAAAAGATAAAAATAAAGTTCCTTGCACCACCTCACAGACTCCAACTCACTTCATCCTATTCCAGCCCAAACAGGCGCAGCTCTAACTAGTCTACCCCCACTCTAGGCGGATGAGCAAACAAGTTATGCTTACTGGATCTGACCAGCACTACTTTTTAATGTGATTCAAGATCAATCTTTATCTTCCATATAACGTCAGCCAATGCCAGCTTGTATGTAGTGGGTGCAAGCCCCAACTACGCTCTACATCTAAGCATATATTCATGAAAGGGAAGGGTGTGCAGTTATAGGTGCACAAAACCATTAGGCTCTTAGTATAACACGAGTGTTTCTAGCACCACCACACCATAATTCTGTTTGATCTAGCAGAAGTTGTATCAAAATATAATATGAAATTTAGTACATACTGCTGGTGAGGTAACTGAAGACAACGAGAAGAATCGATCTTCAGGCTGGAATTTCCTCGATCTCTTTAAGCTGCAGGACAAACATTTGTCAAAAAAATCCACTCAGAAGTCACAATTTAACATTTAACACTTATATTTAGTTAGCTATCAAAGAAAATATACAAAGGTAAAAGGACCTTATATATAAGCACCAACACCATCATCATAATATGGGTGGAATTAACAAATCAATTCATCAATCCTGCTATTGAAGTTTCATAGAAATACTAAACTGGGGGGAAAAAGTCCACACATTAACTGCAAATTACAAGATATTTCAGAATTAGAATCAAAGAATGGGCAATTTCATAAGCTTCCAGATTTCAGGTTTTAAAATACTAGTCCCAAGCAACACAGGCTTATGCAAAAAAAATAATATACGATAAATATTTAATTAATAAATATAAATAAATAAATCCAAACCAGTGGGTTTGTAGAAATGACCCCAACAGAATTTAATTATAGTTTATTTCCAAGAAACCAAAATACAATTTAATCAGAATCTGATTAGTTGGTTGCTTTAGTCCAGTAAAACTCTTGATAGTTTAATTTTCCTTGTTTGTTTTCACATGGACAAGTCCACTTTCAAGGTTTTCTTCTCATTCTAATTGGTTTCAACTAACCTATACCAAGCTATACTCTTTACAAATCTGAAAATTAAAAGTTCTGGCACAGAAAAACCAGAACTTTCAAAAACTGATGTGGCAGCATATGAGGAAATCCTAAGAAAAGTCTAATAATTCCACTTTACAATCATACCATTAGATTAAAATACATATATGTATCATGATCATATTGCATTTGATATCAAAATAAATCTAAAATCAGCATATCCAAATGCTATTGTGCACACACCAGCTACTATAATCCTTTTTTTTCTTCCACCTGTCAACAATTCCCACCTTTCTAAACATCAATGCTTTTAGAATCTTTAGTTCCAAAAGTATTCCCAAAGTTTAAACATTTACAAATAATCTTCCAACATATCGTACAGCTTCATATAATGATTTTTCAACTTTTCTTAACCTATTCATCAACTATGAATAGGTCCTTCGTGGTATTCTATCTAGATTTTACAGTTTGGTTGGACAACATTCCAACTGCCAATGGCCAACCCCACCAGGAAAAAGAAAAAAACCACTGGAACCTAACTCAAGGTTAACAATGTGATTTATACAGAAGCACATTTAGCTCATATTTGTATAAAAGTAACTATTTTTTTAAGACAATTAAGAAAGAAAGAAATAAAGAAGAGAAAGAGTAAATCAAGGCTATCCTACAAAATAGACTTTGTAACAATCAGGAGATTTGAATCTGATTCATAGATGCGTTAGGACACTATAATAAGTTGAGTTCTCTGTCACTTTGCTATTAGTAATTTCAATTAAACTAAAATTTATAAAAACAGATAATTCTTTTAAAACAAATGCAAATCATCCCACTAAGTGGCGCTGCTTGGTGATATTGAAGTAAAATTTTAATCTACCCATATGCATAAGGCTGAGCACCTAACCACTTACAGTTTTTGGTTTCAAGCTTTGCAATTACCAATTGGTTCACACATATTGTTAAACTATTGGGTGCTACAAGCAACATAATGTGGGGCAGTTTGCAATCAAACGAATGATTGCATCCACTAATGCATAATGTGGATGCATCCACTAATGCATCCACTAATGCATAATGCTCTACTCATTGACCTCTATTTTCATATCATACGATCTATGAAAACGCAGACACTTCAAAATCCTAGAGAATCCAGCATAAGTGTTCTCAGCACATTGAAAGGAAAAAAATAATTTAATTAAAAAAATATTCTTTGATATTAGATATGTTATTAAAGATTTTGATATATATATACCTAAAGATTTAAAGTATTTAATTAATTAATTGGTGTATCTATCTCCACCATGTTGACTCCTAATTTTTCAAGAATTCATATGTCCCGTGTTGTGTCAGTGCTCGTATCTATGCTTATTAATACAAAAAGGTTCCCTTTTTCTATGACCTGTTCGTTCAATTAATTTCAAATCATTCATATCATGCTCAGCCCCATAAATAGAGCTGAAGTTAAAGTTAAAACTTAAAAACACTAGCAGAAAACTGAAATAATTAGTTGTTGTGGGCATAAAGAGGCTTTTACTTTATACAAGAAAAATATGTATACAATATAAATGCATGCATATCAACAAACAATACATTTAAAAAAAAAAAAAAAAAAAAGGGTGTAGAATTCAATTACTTTGCTGTGTTCTTGGATGAAGAAAGAAACCCTTCAAAACCTTTCATTTCATTCCCGAAATAGCTCGAATCTTGCAAGTAGCTTGTCTCTAACTCGTATACCTATATAATTTAGCCTTTAGCATAGCTCATCAAAATTGTACACTAGCAAATCATACATGTACATAGGCTAACTGCAATAAATAGGAAATTTTAATAAATTAATTTACTTTTGCAATTTGTTATAAAGAGACATAAATAAGAAGGAAAAAAAATTTATAAGAAATTTTTTTTTTTTACTTTCTTTTTACTTTTCTTAGCAGCCAAACAGCCGGAATCAAATTACCTGCTTTTCGATGATGCGGAGCTCTTCTTGAATCTTGTCTCGCTTGTTCAACAGAGATTTGAGCATGGCCGGGGGTTTTCTAGAACCTCTTTGCCCTAAAAACATTTCACGTTCAATTCAGAGGAATTCCAAACACCAAGAAAGAAAAAGAATCGATTTTCTCTGGTTTTCCGAGTTTGCTTTTTCTGAGAGAATCAGTGGCTGAAAATGGTAATTACGCAGTAATTTTTGAAAGAGATTGGATTTGTTTTGGAATAGCAGACTGGGAATTCGAAGACTACGAAATTCCAAATTCGTTTGATAAGAGAAGAAATTATGAAATGAAAGAGAGAGAGTTGAGTACAAATTAGTTACCATCGGATTCCATGTTCGCGCGGAATTTCAAATCCCGAGAAAAGAGAAAGCCTAATTCAAACGTTGGAAACCCCTCTTTCAGGTTACAGTTTGAAAATCCGAAATGAGCGCTAGGGCAAGCACGAGCCTCGCTTCGAGCCTTGGATTAGACCTACTCCAACAAGTCTTTTTCTTCTTTTTTTTTTTCCTTTTTTTCTCCTTTTTTTTTTCCTTTTTCCCTTGAAAAAAGAAAAGGCTTTCTTTTTCTTCAATTCTTTGTTTGAACTTGGATAAGATAAGACAGCTGATGTGTATATATATATATATATATGTTGTATAATAGTATGATTTTTCATAATTTTTTCCATCTTTACATGTAAATAATTAGAGGTTAATAAAGTTAAGATTATCTTGAATTAATTTTGATTCGTTAAATAAAATTAATTGAAAGATTAATTCCTACTGGTCTGAATTTATAACCATGGCTTACATAATTAAAGAAGATTTTTAATTATGGAAGAACATGGTGAAGGAAGAGTTAGGGAGGCGACTCACAAATCTCCTATTTGTTACTAATAGCACAACAACCTCTCTGATAGTTGTAGCTTTACAAAGTTCATCAAACCACGCTTTGATGAATAAGTAGTAGCTTAGTACAAACATCGCAGTAACTCCTAATATGCGTATGTCTTTCTATAGAATAAAGTTTATCTCTAAACTAGTTTGAAGAAAAATTCTTTAAAACATCTCATATATCTCTTTTTTTTAGTGTGAATTTTGAAAATCTAACCGTTAAATTTTATGTTCTTTATGTTTTTAACATGCATATCAATTTTTGTTCAAATCGGATTTTATTTACTATTCATCAATTAACTTATTTTTTTATACACAATTTTAAATTACAACAACTTGAAATTTTAACATTTATTTAATAATATAGCAATTGATTTTTGATTTTCTTGAAATTTTGCAAGCATGAAGGATGTAATAAGAACATGAAATCTAAAAATTAGATTTTCAAAATTCACATTCAATATAAAGATATATGATGAGTTTGTAGGGTTTGGAGAGAAACTTTGTTCCTCTTTAAGTCTATGATGACGACCATAAAAAATTTATATATATATATATATATGTGTATGTATGCTTTAGAATCCTAGCGCAGAAATCCCTAGAGTTAGAAAGGTGTGGCTCTGACTTCTAACTTTGTTGTTTAACTGTCGAGGCTTTTTTTTTTTTTCTTGCATGCATTTGCTATTGGGTAAAGACAAAATTATTTTGTTTTAAAATTTTTAAAGATCCGATTTGTTTGTTTTTTGGTAAAATAAGTTGATTGGCCCTTTATATATATATATATATATATAGTTTGTTCATAGGGTAGAGTTTCTTGACTATCCTAGTTGTGAGCGTCTAAGCACTGTTTCAAAGGATGAACTCATGTCTGCTTTTTGTGAGCGCCCTTTTGATTGAGGTGAGCCTCAGTTTACACCATGTCGGCCTTTTGCTAAAGGTCTTAGATTCTTGAACATGGTGATGAACTTTGTACTCCATCCTCTCTCTCATTATAACTCCATCACAGAGCTTCGTGCTAGGTTTTTGTTATCATTCCTTGAGCATCTTACTATAGATTTCCCTTCTCATTTCATTCTTTCTATTATAAATGTTCATTTAGATTTGGCATCCTGTGATAAGCTCGTCTTTCCTTCCGTTATCACGAGGATTTTATGCATTTTTTTTGTCCTTTGTCCGGTGTCTGACCATTTCACTTTCATGTGTGCCATAAATGCCGCTACTGTAAAACGTAGTGAGGCGTAGTTTCGGTCACGGCGGTCGGAGTCAGTAGCTCTTCCTTCTCGTTCAACTCTTTTGTCTCGATCTGCTCCATCCACATCTGCTCCCTCCTCTTCCATGGGTGATGTGACTTTAAGAGACATCATGGTGTAGCTTCAGCGCATGGATGCTTACCATGATACACTTTCTACTGAGTTGTATTAGGTAAACGTTCGTGCTGGCCGTATTACTAAGCGGCAGGCGAGCATGGGTGGTTTTGCTTTTGAGGCTTCTCCTCCACCACCTCTTATGGCTTTTGATTCTGCAGCTGAGGATGATGATGATGATGGCAATGACGATGATGTTTCTGATGATGATGATGGAGAAGCTAGCTCTGTCGATGAGGTGTCTATTTGATACTCTTACTCTTTGTCACTTTTGACAAAAAGGGGGAGTAGTTTTGGGATATGAGAGTAGTCATTCTTAGGGGGAGAGTTAGTATAGGATCATTTTGTTAGGGGTAGTGTTGTTGATATGTGGGATGTAGTGAGGATATTATGTATCTTATCTTTTCTTTCTTTTATAGATCTTTGTTCTTGTACATTGTGTCTTGTGACCATTTATTGACATAGATTGTACTTATTTTCCTTATATGTTGATGTATGTTTCTTTCAACTTCCTTTACATGTGTTGTTTCTATTGTCTCTTTATGCACATGTTTCTTATTATGTGTATGTAAATTATTATTTTTGTTTCACATAAAGATGCCTTGATGAGTTTTGTTTAAAGTGTTTCAGAAATACAGGTTGTCAAAGTCTACTTCCCATAAACTCTCTTCTTGAAAAGTACTTCAAGAGTTTGTATTAGGATAGATTTTATTGTATTTAACAAGTGAATATGAGTTGAGTGATTTATGACTTCTCTCATATGTTCATTTGTTTGTTGTGGTTTTCTCACGGATTGCCATAGGGGGAGATTGTTAGGACATATGTGGTTTACTTGTTAAGAACATATGTCATTATTTTATGTAATTGGCTAATCCTTCGACAAAACGCATTTTATTTATAATTGGGCAGATCTAGGTGTTCTTAATACTTCATGAAACTATGTTTCAAGATCAAGTGTTGAAGTCATCAAGTCTGTCCATAAAACAAGCTGAGAAGTGCAAATTTATTAAAACTCGACAGCTGGCTCGACAACTGCATCTATCGAGCTTAAGAAAGCTGTTTTAGCCCTGTGTGCTTAACACTTGCTCGATAGTTCCAATCTGTCGAGGTTTAAGAATTTCAGAATTTCAGATATGATTTTCTTGGGATTCATGTTTATGTGTCTGAGTCTTCTTTTCTCCTAACCTTAGACATATAAAATGACAATCAAAGTTGCACAAGCATTGAGCAAAGTTTGTTCAATCAAATTGTGACCGAAGACAAAGTTTTGCCCTAGTTCATCATTCTTGAAGAAATTGCTGTGTATGTGCAGCATAGAGTTTTGTAACCAAGTATCTTCTTGATTGTCGTCGTGTGGATGAACTGAAGAATTTTATAGCCAACAACCTTCTCTAGTTGGTGATTAAAGTCGTGTATTGGGAGTGCAGAAGTGACTCTGAGGGAGTCCTGGATATAAAGAGATTTTTTGAGTCTTTGAACTGGTTTTTTAGTTTTGAGCTGCAATTTCCATTGCTATTCTCTCTTCTTTTCCAATACGAGTATCAGCATCAATGATTAAACCTTCTCTAGTTGGCTTTAGCTCCATGGTAGACAATTTACTACCTACCCTCATTTACTTTTGTAGGGATAGGATTTGTAATCCAAGCCCAAAACAATAAATTTGTAGAGAGTTGGTGAAAGAGTTGGGTTAGTTGTGAATTTAGCAACTGTTAACTATAATATCTGGGAATGAACCAACGTAAAAACACACTTAAAAGCTAAACAAATTGATGTCCGAAGCAGAATATTATTGATTTAATAGTGAATACAGTTCTTAGAGCTACAGTAAAATCTTTCTTCCTCTCTTATTATCTTTTTTTCAATCCCTCTTCTTTAGAGACCTTTCCCGTTTATATAGCCTACTTCTAAACCATCTTCATCGTATACTTGTTCTTCATCCAGGCAATCACTTGAGTACATGTCACATCAGATATCTTCTTTAGTTTTCCAGGAGTGTTGGTAGTTGAAGTTGTACTGTTCAGGGGTCTTCTCCACATAAATGCGGCCAGAAAAGTTGCTGTAGTGCATTAAACACGGTGGTAGCAGCTTTTTTCTTTAGATATTTCTCCGTTCTTATCATCTTCAGACGTGCCCAAAACTTATCCTTATCATTGGAATTGCTAGGAAGATCACTTGAACCTCTCAGGTACTTGCTTGATCTAGACTTTTTATATCCGAAGAGAATACTCTCTTTGACCTGATGATGATCTCTTCAGATTGTCCTCCTTGATCATTTCCAGGTATATTTCTCCCATTTAGAATCCTTCTCAATCATTTTCTTCTCTTCAGACAAACCTTAACGCAAGAAAGGGGCCCTAGGCCCAATACACAATGCTGGGCTTTCACCCCCACAATAGCCCCTCAAAATTTTAATTTTTCTCTCGCATCTGAGGAGAAAAAAAAAAAGATTTTGATTTGTTACGAAATAAAAACACAAGTATTTGAATTCACACGTGTATAAGCATAGGTTTACGCACTTTATCATTGCTGCTGTCGTTTCAGTATTAGCGTTATTAATTACTCTAGGCGGCGTTCTATCTTGTATCCAATGGTGGACCATCGATCCGACGGATGATGTTCTTCCTCGTAATTTGGGCGGGACGACTCTTACTCTTTCATTTACCCCTATATAAAGCCTTAGAAGGGGCTATTTCTTCTTTACTTTGCAAGCTCTCAGATTATCTAGCGAACTCAAGCATTTAAATCCACCAAGCTCTTCCAATCATCAATCCTAGTTCTTCCCAAACTCTGTAAGAATCTCTCTCCGAGTTCAAGGATCATTCTCCGATTTAGTTTGCGTAAGTTCTCTTTTATTCAAGCCTTTCCTCTTCTCTTCGGCTAGCTTCCTCGGCCTTCAAGCTCTCGTTTCCCAGTTATTATTCTGCATTTTCTTCTAGTTAACCAAAAATGGGTAGATATCAGTATTTCGTCGATAGTCCTGCCTTAATAGAGGAATTTAAGGAGACATACGGCATACCACAGGGGGTAAACCTGAGGTATTGTCCCCCAGAAAAGATATTAATCGACCGAAGAGAGGGGGAAGTCGTCTTCGTAACCGTAGGCTTTCTCCTAATCAGTGCACACCCAATGTCTTTAGGATCGTAGGAGTAATTGACACTTTGAACTGTCACATAGGGTTAGGGTTTAGGGTTTAGGATTTAGGTTTTAGGTTTGAGGGTTTGAGGGTTTGGGGTTAGGGTTTAGGGTTTGGGGTTTGGGGTTTGGGGTTTGGGGTTTGGGGTTTTAGCGTTTCGCCGTTCATTTTAGTTCGCTTAGTCAAGAACTGCCCTGATCTCTTCAAGATCTAACGAGATCTCTTTGAGATTCAGCCTGATCTCTCTAAGATCTGGCCAAATATCAGCATATCTGGCCTAATTTGGGCCAAATCTAATGGATTTCAGCAGATTCCGGTATAGTTTCAAAAATTTTGACTCTGACCGAGGATCGATCGGTATCCTAGGAGGTCCAACCACCCGAAACAACTCCTTTTACCGGTCAACGACGAGTCTAGAAATGGTAAACTCGAAGTAATCGAGTCAGTTTCGAGTTGGGCACAAACCCGACCCAAACCCACCCATGAACAAGCCTAAGTCAAACACTTCAATTATATTTATATCCCAATATGGGCTGCAAGGTCCATAAAACATGTCAAATCAAGACATTTTTGTTTAATATTAATTTAAAAATTATTTTATTAATTAAAAGTATTTAAAAAATATAGCTTTTTCGGTTCTTGAAACTATAAAATGATTTTCACTAAAACATACATCTTGCCTTTTTATGAGAATAAGTTCAGCTATGTAATATTTAAAAAATAATATTTTTCAAAATACCTTTAAAAAGGTTTTTCACTTCAAAAGAATTTGGTCATAGATTAATGACATGAACAAATGTAACAAAGACTTTTCACTTCAAAAAAGTACTAAACGCAAAGTTGCAAGAACAAAAACGAAGCAAAATTGTTTGTAGTGAAATTGTTTGGTACTATAAAGAGTTTGCGAGTCCTTTTTTCAAGTTAACCTAAAATTATTTCTAAGTTGATTTATATGTTCAGTTGGATTATACCAGCAAATGGAAAAAGTATTTTATTAAAAAAAAATATATATTTTAGATGTAAACAACAAGCAAGGGATCAGAGCACTCACGTGACATCGGTTGTATAACATTAAAATTTATAAATTTTGAAGGACGAAGTTTGGCAACAAACTTGATTGTAGTTTAAAACTATAACTCCACCTAGTATTTTTTTGTTGAATGTGAATTTTGACAAATTTACTATTAGATTATATTTTCTTCTTATATTCTCCATGTTTGCAAAATTTTCAAAAAATCAAAGATCAATAGTTATATAATCTATCAAATATTTAAATTTCAAATTTTTGTAATATAAAATTATGCATAAAAAATAAGTTTATTGATCGAATAGGAAATAAGATCCAATTAATACGAAATTTGACATATGTGTTAAGAATATAAAAAATATGCAATCTAACTGTTAGATTTTCAAAATATGTAGTCATGTTAATTTTATTAGTGGAAGTTGTAGCCTTTGGTTATAACAAAGTTTGTAGCCAAATTTTGTCTACTTAAAATGATTCACATAGTGAGTGTATAATTGTGTAAAATTGCAAATTTATTAATGGAATTGTGTATATTTACATTGAAACTATTCATTTTGCATTTATTTTTATTTTACGTATCACGAGAATGAAAGAAGAAAATGAATGATAATTATTGTTAGGGGTATGCACGGTTTGGTTGGCTCTATTTTTTTTTTCCTAAGTTTATCATCAAACCGATAAGAATCTGTTTTCTCATAATTAGAACCAATGCATACCGCTTAGGGTTGGTTTTCCAACCTATAGCGGTGTAGTTTCTTACCGTTGTTTTAATTAGTTTGGTTAGTTTGAAACATTAAAAAATCTGTTTTTTTTTTTTTTTTTTCATAAAAGAAATTGGGCTTTCAAGCCCAATACACAACACGTTCAAAATTTCAAGCAAAATGTTCACTTGACAAACTATTCACACAAACCTGTTCACACATCAAGCAAAATGTCCACTTAGGTTTTTCATAAATACCTATTCACAGTTCACACATCAACTTGTTCAATACATCAACCTATTTACACATAAATAAAATAAAATAAAAAACTGTCCAAGTGCAGTTTCTACCCTCCTACCAATAAAAAAGTATGTCCAAATTTCATCATAAAAAATCTGTTCACACATAAACTTCATAAAAAATCTATTCACACATTAAAAATCTATCCACTAATTGAAGCTAGCTCGTGTGATGCAACTGTGCAAGTAAGTTACTTAAAGACTAAAGTGGGAGCGGGCAACTATGGACTATGGTTATAAAATTACTCTATTAAAAACTAAAAAGTCTAGACAAAAAAAAAAAAAAAAAAAGAAAAAGAAAAAAAAGAACCCTAAAAATTATGATCATCCATTTCTTCCATAGTATAAACTTAGTTTGGAACTAGAGAGAGAGAGAAAAGATAGCTTAAAGGTTGAGAGGTGAGAGAGGAGAGGGGGTTACCGATGGTTTGCTACGAAGTGGTGAAGCGTTTGCTATTGATGAGACTTGAGAGGGCAAACTGCAGAGGCCAGTCGAGCCGAGAGGCAAGAGCGAGAGAGAGATAAGGGACTATGAGAGAATTAGAAAACCTATCATAGAATGGCATCGTTTTGCCTTTTTTTTTTTTTTTTTTTTTAATATAATTTATAAATAGCACCCAATATGACAAAGTTTTTTTTTAAAAAATTTAAAAGAAATCCCTAGTAAAATGACACTGTATCCAAACCTATAAAACTATTATGTAAGTATTGCCCTATTGGTTCGGTCCGACCTTGTCTCGGTTTTGGATTTTGATTCGATAACTGCATCGGCAATCCTTTTGCGCTCTAAATGCTGACATTGGCTTAGTCGGTCGGTTGCAATGGCGATACGGGATGATCGGCGCCAATTGATTAGGTCAGTGATGGTAAGCTTCTACTCACCCCTAATTATTGTATATATGTGAAGAAAGAAAAACAATTAAAATTTAAAAAATTATTATATTAATAAATAATTGTGTAGAATAGGTAATTTGTGAGTGTTTTAGAATGTAAATATGTAAAATAAAAAATAGCAAAATTTTATGCAAAAATAAACAAAAAAAAAAATTGTATGATTAGAGTCCTACTTTTGTGAAATTTGATGCTAATTTTATTAAAAACTGTTAGTGCCATAAAAAATTTAACAATTTTTATTACAATTTAACACGTGATGAGTTGTAAACGGTGAAAATATAGACTCTACAGACCCACTTGAGAGCATCCACAATGGTTCATGCCATCCTATCCTATTTTACTATCCTAAAAAGTCACTTTATCAATTATACAATACCATTTTACAATACACCTAGCATCCCAACTTTTGTTTTACCATACTACACATTAAAATAATGTAAAAATATTTCTCACTTCTCTCTCTAATCTCTATTTCTCTTACTCTGTCAACCACCCACCACCACCATCACCGTCCAGCTTCTTAGTCACACCACCCACCTTTGCTAAGCAAAATCCAAAGCAAATCACTCATCCAAAATCAAAATCAAAATCCAAAATCCATAGCAAATCATTTGCCGATCTCTGATCCAAATCAAAATCAAAAATCAAAATCCAAAATCCAGAATCAAAACCAGAAACCCACCACCAACCCACACTGCTGCACCACTTGACCCACGCCCATATCAGTCACAAACCCACCACTGCCAAAAACCCACACAACTTGCTAATCTCCACCGCTAGAAACCCAAATCACTTGACGATCTTCACCGCTAGAAACCCAAAAAATACCCAGAAAAATATCCAGAGGGGATGAGAGAGAAAAGAGAGGCTTGGTGTGAAAAAGTTTCAACGATGGAGAGAGAGAGAGAGAGATGTGAGAGACCGTGAAGAGAGAAAAGCATGAGATTAAAGGGATTTGGAGATGAGTGGGTGAATCGGCAATGATGGCGAGAGAGAGAGGGGATGAGAGAGAAGAGAGAGGCTTGGTGTGAGAAAGAGTTTCAGCGATGGAGAGAGAGATGAGAGACCATGGAGAGAGAGAACTGATATTTACGCATAAAATATTAATATTAATATCTCTTTTACAATTTAGCTATAGTGTGATTCTAAATACATTTAGAATCACATTGTAGCACAATTGCAAATTTTTTTGCAATAGTTAAACTTTACAAGTTTTGTTGGAGTGGGTCTTTTGAGCCTGAATGGTAAAATATGCTTACATTTGACTTACAGCCTTTCCGTTGTGGATGCTCATTTTTTTCCTCTGCTTGCAACTCGCCAAGTCTCAAATTGTGAAACTTATGGCGTAAGCAAGGGTGTTCGCAGTGCGGTGCGGTTTTGAGCCATTTTTAGCAATGCATTTTGCGGTGCAGTTTAGCTAAAATCATAACTGTACCGCACATTGTTTTTGCGGTCACATGTGCGGTATGGTGCAGTTTAGAGTTTAGCCAAAACCATAACCATAACCGCACCACACCTCATTTTTGTAGTCACATGTACGACACTATGTATAAGGTGCAGTTGAAAGTCGATATATTTTTCAAATTTTGGGTTTTTCCTACTCAGACTAAAACTAAATTTTCTCTCTTTTTTTGGGGCCAAGTTTTAAATTATTGAGCTAGTTTTTTTTTTTTTTTTTTTAATTTTTTTTTAAATTTTGGGTTGGCTTTTTTAGTCAACACTTGCTAGGATTATTAATTTTTTTTTTTTGAAAACTAGGGTTATTAAACTATCAATAATATATTTAATATTAAAAATAAATAAATATATTAATATATAGAGAGGATGCAGTTTGGCATAGTTTATGCGATTTTCTTATTATAAAATCGTAAACCGCATTGCACCATACAATATGGCGCGATGCAAAAAAGTGTACTGTTACTTATGGTACGATGTAATTATACGATTTTACGGATAATTTTGATGTGATTTTTTCGATTTGTGGATGAACACGACGTAAGCATTCCTAAATTTTATTGTGCTGGAAACTTACTTTTTAAACGTTGAACAGGGTGGGTGAATGGACCACAGGTGCAAACCGAAAGAGACAAAAGATTTCGCCGAAAGTTAAGTAATTTCACTTTTTCCCAACCCAACCCACCATCTTGATCTCGTACATGTGATAAGTCCTCCCATCTCTGTTTAATCCTGACCGCAACATCTGCATACCACGTGGTCAACACCAAAGGTCACAGCCCAAACACGGTCAACTAATCGTCTGTTACCAAATCACGTAACAGCCCCACAAAAATTAAAATTGCCCTCCACCCACTCGAATAATGGCGGTCCTGGTTTTATGAGAAAAGATTAGACGGAGATTGATGACGCGGCACTCTCTTTACTTTACTTTACTTAACTTTCCCTTCAAAACTCGAATCTTTGTTCGTTCTTTCTCTCCCACACAAATTTTCTTTTATTTTTTCATTTGTTTCTACAACTTCTTCTTCTCCTTCTCCATACAATACATTCTCTAAAATCTCTCTCCAGCCATGTCTCTCAGAGGAGTAAGTTTTTCACTACAAATTATTTTGCTATTTTTTAGTCTCTTCGCTTTTACTGCTTTTTTAAAAGTAAAAATTCTATGTTGCGTTTACTGTGCATGTCATTTTTCTATGACCAAATCTAAATATACATCTTTATTTCTTAATCTCGACTTTGATTTAATGGATTTGTTAGTGTAAATACTTTCAACATGTCTATGCATGTTTTAATTTTTCACTTTTTCTTTTTTCTGTTTGAGAGTTTTGTTATTTCTTTTTAAATTCCCCTCTTTATAATAATTATAATCATAATTATATGCATGAATTTTATTTTTCATCCGTAAACTTATGTTCTTCTATAAAATATTAAAAATTTTAGGACTTTTTGTCAACTTTTAAAAAAGGTTTTTTTTTTTTTTCCCCTAAACTATTGAAAAACGAAATTCATGCAAATTTTAGAGATGGAAACAATATTTTAGTCTAATGATGAATTGATGATACAGTTAATTGAACTGATTTCTGGTTTGATGTGATTGGCAGTTAGTTTTGGTGTTGTTTCACTGTTTTGAGGGAAATTTTATTAGGTGGCATTGAATGTTTAGAAAAAAAAAAATATATATATATATATATATATATTTGTTTGAATTTTGAAATTAATGTGATAAATGTACATTGTAAATGGTAATCACCTAGATTGATGGTATTTCTTAGTCATGCTTGTTAGGCTGTGAATTACTGCATAGCAGTTACGCCATGTTTAGTAAGTTTGCATGCAAAGTGGAATTGGAACTGGGAACTGAATTTTCACCAGGAAAAAAAAAAAAAAAAAAAAAAAAAAAAAAAAAAAACCAGATTCAATTCTCAGTGCATAAAGCTCTCACTTTTGCGGGTCTGGGACAGGTCATGGTAAGTAGCCTTACCCCAATATTTACGGAGAGGCTGATTCCCAGACTCGAACTTGTGACTTGTCACTTTTGGTGGAACCATGGAAGGAACTTGCCATCGCACCAAGGTCTATCCACTAAAAGTAGACCTCAAATATATAGAAAAAAAAAAAAATTCACAGGAAAATCAGAAGTTCTGTATTTTGGAATTCACTGAATTGGAATTACAAACTGAATCCTATATTGTGTATGAAGTGGAGTGCTTGTAACCTTCTTATGTTATTACGAATTGTTTAAACTAAGGAAAGCTTCTACCATTGTTCATATCCGATTTGAATGCATTAGAAAGTGAACTTCCTGATTGATTTTTATTCCCATAAGTCTTGACTCTAAAAAGTGCTTTGTGTGGTTGGAGAGGAAAAGCGGCATTTAAAAGCCATTGTCTTGGACAAAAATAAAGAGAGCCCCATAGCCATGGGCATGGGGCATCTCATTTAACATTGACTGACATATTTTTTTAAGGGGGAAACCAACCCCCTCCAAACTCCTGAAGAAATTATGTGCCCAGGGATAGGAACTTATTACTTGAATCGAATTTGTGGCATTATCATATTTATATGAAAATCACTAATAATATTTAATTTTCTATGGTGTCATCGATTCCTACTGTTGTTTTTGTCATCGTCATGACAATGTTTTAAAGCTTTTCAACAGATCAAGTGCTTTAACTTGTAATTTTTGTTTTCAGACAAATGCTTCTTCTGGCATGGGTGTTGCTGAGCAAAGCAAGACCACATTCCTTGAACTGCAAAGGAAGAAGGTGCACCGCTATGTGATTTTCAAGATCGATGAGAAGAAAAAAGAGGTTGTGGTCGAAAAAACTGGGGGCCCAGCTGAGAGCTATGATGATTTCACTGCTTCTTTGCCAGAGAATGATTGTCGATATGCAGTTTATGACTTTGACTTTGTGACTTCTGAGAACTGCCAGAAGAGCAAGATATTTTTTATTGCATGGTTAGTCTCTTTTGCAAATGCTCAATTTTGTGTTATTCTATGGGAAAGCAGGCTGCAATTGCACTCATAAAACTGTGTTTTATGCCCTTCTATCTTAAATTAAGGCTGATGATGTGGTCACACCAGTCATACTTATTCCAATATATTCCTAGGTTTACTTTTGTTGGCAAAAAAATTAGTGCCAGAACAATAACTTTTTGTTACATAACTTCCTTTTAAAAAAAAAAAAAAACTGTAAATGAGAATGAGACAGGGACAAGTGGAAATAGAAGGAAAAATAGGATTTGAAATGGGGAATTTGCTTAAAGATGGGGGTGGTCCATTGATGAAAACAAGAGGGAGAGTTGATTCAAGTTGAGGGAATAAAAAAAAAGGTAGAAAAAGACCTAAAGTAACATTAGTTGAGAGTATTACTTTGGACATGATAGAATGGCTAAAAAGAATACATGTAGCCAACCCTATAAGACAGGCATAGTTGTTGTGGTTTGGTGTGGTTTTTTTTTTTTCGAGGGGGGTTGTGGTCATGTTTTGAAAAAAGCAGTGTGCTCATAATACTAGGATTCATTATATCCTTGTTTACTCTTTAACATCCTTGTTTCTCCTAAATTTATGAACCCGTTAACTGTCATTATGTGGTTGCCAACGTTCTTTATGAAGAAAAGCTTTGTTGCACAAATTCATGGCTTCCATATACCTTCTCTTTTTACAAGATGCTGCTGCTATGCACAATTACAAACAAAAAGTGAGTAATAATCTGAATTGGCCTTTACTACAATGATGTGACCTTTGCCTAATAGGACTATGGAGAACATATTCTTGGTTCTTCATTCATAGAGAAAGAAGTGCTAATGCATTGGATAGCAGTGAGGTCTATCTCCAGAGAGTGTTATGGCATTGGCGTTTGGATTAGAGCCTTTCATTATTTGAGGATTTCTATAGTTTGGCTCTTGTTAGTTGAATAATAAGGCGACAGTAAGGTTTGAAATGATTGGTGTTGTGTTGAGGGCCAATGAGAATTTGTTTCGCCTTTATTTGTTATCATGTCTCACTTGGTTTATAGAATTTTGAATGAAGAATCTTGTATGTTGGATATTTTTTAAGAGTTGCTATGTGATCTCCATGCAAGTATCGGTGAAGACGGATCTTTGCAAGGGCTATCTTCTGAACTGTTGAAGTTCCTGTGTGATCTATGTTTACTGTTTTGGGCCAGTGAGGAACACTTTAAGATTTTTTTTTTAATTGTTGGATAATTTTCAAACTTTCATTTTCTTGTGCAAGGATTGGAAATATGGTGATGGAATCACCAGGGGCATTTTTTGGTTACCCTTTTACCTTCTTCTTTTTCCCAAACTAAAGTTATGATATTAATGGTTTTCTTTCTCAATGTATCCAGGTCTCCTTCTGTATCCAGGATCCGTGCCAAGATGCTGTATGCAACATCAAAGGATAGGTTCAGAAGGGAGCTGGAGGGCATCCATTATGAGATCCAGGCAACTGACCCAACTGAGATGGATCTTGAAGTCCTTAGGGACCGTGCTAACTGAGCACTTAGAGAAACACCCAGGGGTGACCATAAGAAACGCATTTTCCTGCTTCAATTAGTTGCTGATTATGTGCACTATCTGTTACTGACACAAATTACATATAGCTTAACTATTAAATAATTGGCACCTGGAAGGCTGATTAGGGGCTCGTGGTATGATACCCAGTACAGGGGAATTTTGGGCTCCCTTATTGCCATGATGCTTCTCAGGTGTTATATGGGTATGTTGTGTATGGATAACGTGACTACTGTTCTATGGTATGGATATTTTATCAGTGGGTCTCTTGAGTTCATTTTATTTCATAATCTTGGAAATTCATGGCTTTTTGAACAGACTATACTGGACCTAGGTGGTTTCCTTACTGACTTACAGAATTTAGCTGGGGATCTCTAGTTTTGTAGGCAAATTCTAGTAATGCATATGATATTGCAGTTTTGGCTTGGAAAGAACTTGCTTGCTACCAATGTTTTTTGCTTTTTTTGTGTATTGTTCAATCCAGAATTTTCGATTAATCAGCTAACTTGCAAATGATGAGTTTTTCCAAGGGATTTGTGGAGATGACCTTTTTAAAAATAAATCAGTCACCTAAATGATATGGTGGGTATGGTATGGGACGAAAACGAATTGGTGCTGTGTTCTTTAGCTTTGATGTGCATTTGATAAGAACGTTGGTCTCTATTCGCGTGCCTCTTATATGGTCCCATGTTGTGTTTGTGCGCTTATAGATTGCTGACAGCAATTCTAGTAAAAAGTAGATAAAAAAAAAAAAAAAAAAGGGATTCGGCTGAGAGACTAGTGGGTTAATGGGCAATGGCGTTGGCACTCTCTCAATCTCTCTTTTCATTTAGGAGAATGGGACTCAAATGATCAGGCCTCCCTTCGCCCCACTTGTAGTAAGGGGAAAAGTGGGACTTGGAAATTGGAATAGTGAATCAAGTCAGGATGGGCATTGGCACTCTCTCACTCTCTCTTTTCATGTAGGAGAATCTGACTCAAATGATCAGGCCTCCCTTCTCCCCACTTGTAGTAAGAGGAAAAGTGGGACTTGGAAATTGGAATAGTGAATCAAGTAAGGATGGGCATGGAGCTTGTAGGATTTTTATCGTAGCTCAACTAGTTAACATATCATCTTTTTAACAAAAACATTTAAAGTTCAAATACTACTCTGTAAGTTAAAATTATCAAAATAGTTATAACTTGAGGGGGGAAAAAAAACAGATGTATCCATGTTTAATGGTATAGGCATGTGCACTATCTTGTGGATTTGATCTCTCATGGCTCCTAAACCATATTTAGGTTTTGCTGGATGTTAGAGCATTAGCATTGGGCGCTAAAGCACTCAAAATGCCATTTTAGCACGCTAAAGAACAAAAAAAAAAAAAGCCATTCAATATGCTATTTGAGCATTAGCATTGTAGCATATCATTGTACCAATGCTACTTATTTTTTTACTCATTTTTTCTCTCTCCTCTCAAACCTTTCCCTCCTCACTCTCTTTCCTCCCTATTCTCCTTTTCTCAAACCTCGATGAGTATTGTGGCATGGCTCGCAACCAAATCTATGACACCACAGAGATCAGCCCTACCATTGACTATCTTTGAGTCAGCATCGAGATTAGCCCCACCACCAAATCGCACCAAGAGTGGCCTCAAGATCAACCAATTCTATGACAACGAATCACACCAAGATCAACCCAACCATTGACCACCTTCAAGTCAACTAGAGCTCGCATCAAAAACACTTCGTTGTTGCCCTTAAGAAGGGTGAAGAGATCATTGACAAGTTCGATTTGGGTGCTTGGTTCCAATATGGTCACAGGTTATAGGGGTGGTGCTAAGTTTTGCTTTATGTTGTTGTTTTGTTTTTTGTTTTAAAATATGGTAAGAGTTATTCTAGGTTATTTTAATGTGATATATGCTAGAATAGAAGATAGGATGTAGGGTGTATTGTTAAATGATGTGTTAAAATAGTAAAAAGTAGGTTTTTGATATGCTAAAATCACTTTTTTTAGCACATTGAATGCTAATGCTCTTATTGCCTATTGCCTCATTGTTTGTATGCAAACCCTTAGTCCCAACTTATATGCTCCACATCCACACTACACTCTACCAAATACTAGAAGTTGCGTGAATATTATTTCTTAAACACTAATGGAAGCGTATGGAGTCAAATCTCCTTGGCCACCCAACTCACATTCTGTAACCAAAAAAAGATATCATACAATCATATCAAGATACCCAGCCACTATTGCATTCCACCTCCAAGCCTTCACGATCCAGCCACTCCTATATTTTTTCTTCTTTCTTAATGTTTGTGTATGTTATTTGTCACAAGACAAGACACTAAATTGAAGAGATTGTTGGAGGGGGCAAATGGAGTAGTGAAAGTGGGTTTTGAGAGAAAGAAAGAGGGGGGGGGGGGGGGGGAGAGCTTACTGGATATGAGTTAATGGCTGATGAGATTGACTCTATCTAACTCTTACATTAGTGTTGAAGAAATAATGTACATGTGGCTTGTTACATTTGGTGAAGTATAGAGTGAAGGATATAAATTGGGATAGAGGATTTGCATTTTTTTTTTTTTCTGATTACATAAAGCGAGAAGTGAAGGAGCAAGTGGTTGCAAGTTGCTTTAGATTCAATGCATGGGAGCAAAATATGGACAAAAGTGACGGATGTTGGGTTAGATCTTTGTTGTCCTTTTAAGGTCTCTTCTATAAGTTTTAAATTATGTTTGGTTTTGGCTGGAATTTTCATTTCAATATAAGTTAGTATAACGAAATCTTTTAATTTTTTTTCTTGGTACAAATTTTAAATTGTATCAATCATTTTGACTTAATTTAAGGAAGAACTTTTATGACGTGGTTTTAGTATCTTATGAAATTATATATAATATAGTATTTATATGATTTTTTTTNTGTTGTCCTTTTAAGGTCTCTTCTATAAGTTTTAAATTATGTTTGGTTTTGGCTGGAATTTTCATTTCAATATAAGTTAGTATAACGAAATCTTTTAATTTTTTTTTCTTGGTACAAATTTTAAATTGTATCAATCATTTTGACTTAATTTAAGGAAGAACTTTTATGACGTGGTTTTAGTATCTTATGAAATTATATATATATATATATATATTTTTTTTTTTTTTCAAAAATGTTCTAAAGCTTTTATGAATTTATGTTTAAGTTAATTAAATGGTATGATTACTCCCCTCCCTTTCTTTGGAACTAAGGTGGCACTAATTAAATTTTTTTCCCTTCTCTCTCTCCTCTTTTCTTTTTTCATTTTATCTCATCCCCCTCTCCTCCTCTCCCATCTCTAGCAATCCTCCATCGCAACACCTATAAGCTCCAAAAATGGCATCTAATTACCCATACTTCTTTATCGAGTCCACTCTCCCATCGCCACCCACATTTCCCCTCTTTCTCTAAATCCATTTCTCTCTCTAAAAGTTGCTTTGTACTCTCTCTAACGCTACCCTTTCAAGATGAAAATTCAATCACTAGCATGTCCAAAAAATGGTCACTTTTGAGTCCTTATGAATCGGTGGTTGGGTCAGTTTGACTTAGGAAAAGGAGGATATAGGCTGTGTTTGTTTCAACTTCAAACTACTTCCGGAAATCAATTTCCGTAAAATTGATGTGTTTGGCTGCCTAGGAAAATTGGGTCAACGGAAATCAATTTACCCTTTGATTGAAAATAAGCCCTCATCTGGTGGAAATGCATTTCACCTTCCATTTTACCTTCAACCAATTTCCGGAAAAAAACTCTCTCAACTCTCCAAGCTCTCTCTCACACAGCAACACATCTCCAAGCTCTCTCTCACACAGCAGTACTCCGATCCGGTCCAGACCAAAGCTCCAAGCTCCAAGCTCCAAGCTCAGCAGCAAGTTCAGACGTCCGATCCGGTCCAAGCACCGCGTCGCCTTCGCTCGATCTCGCCTTCGATCGCCTTCGATCCGAGCTCCGATCCACACCAAGCACCGCGTCGCCTTCGCTCGAGCTCGTCGCCTTCGCTCGATCTCGCCTTCGATCGCCGGCGATCGCCTTCGATCCGAGCTCCAATCCACACCAAGCACCGCGTCGCCTTCGCTCGATCTCGCCTCCGCTCGAGCTCGCCTCTGCCCGCGATCTCGCCTCCGCTCGAGATCGCCTCTGCCGGCGACCCACGAACCCAAAGCCCAAAGTGTTCGACCCAGACCCAGACTTTTGTTTGTTTAAAGTTTGATTGTTGTTGTTGTCGCCGGAATCTTGTTGTTGTTGTTGTTGTTGTTGTTGTTGCGTTGTTGTCGCCGGAATGAAAAAATGGTAGGAAAATAGCTATTTTCCTAATAAAACCAAACACATGAACTCAATTTTCCACAACAATTTTCATAATTCAACCAAACACTTAAAAATATTTTCTTTTTCCGGAAAATAGCATTTCCGGAAAATATGTATTTTCCGGAAAACATTTTACACGAAACAAACACAGCAATAGTGAGCATTTGGATGCATGTTTCTCCCCTTGCGTTTGCGTTTTTTGCATTTTTTTTTTAGCGCCTCTTGCATTGTTCATGTCAATGCATTTAGGCTTATGAACAGTAACCCACATTGTTCATGCACGCGGATTACACTGTGTAGGAGACATTGTGCACTGTTCATGTACTGTTTATGAGACCCACAACCATTTTATTAAAAAAAATAAATAAATAAAAATAGGTCTCACGGTATTATTTACACATTTAAAAATTATTTTGTTACAGTTTTTTTAGTTTTCAACTTTCAGTTTTTAATTTTTAATAAAATAAGTTGTATCCAAACAGACTCTAGTTAAACTTTGGGGTTTGTTTAGCTATGGCAATAATTGAAGCCCATTATGGCAGTGGGTGTTATGTCACAGCAATGAAGTATTGGTGTGTGCGCGCGCTTGAAGTTTAATGTTTTGAGCCATGAGTGGAAAATGACGAAGCGGGTGGAGGGATTTGGAATGGGTTTCAGGGTTTGGATTTGGATTTTGGTCTGTTGTATGGGGTGATTTAAAAATGGTTTTTCATTTATGGTTGAATAGTGTAATGGATTGGTTTGGGCTTTGGGTGAGATAGATTTGTGAGTGTGTATGAATATTTTGAGGTGAGGGTGTGCTCTATATGGTTATGTTGTGGCTTGCATTGGTGTGGTGGAATGGGTGATACTATGCAGTAGCGAAGCTTGTGCATTTGGCCATGCTTGTTTGCTTTTGTCATGTGAGATGGAAAGTAACTTAAAGGTGCTGCTTGGTTAGAAGGATGAAAAATGTTGTGAGGATAGAAAAGATATATGATTTTCACAACGTGTGTTTGGTATAAAGGATGGAAAATGGAAAAATGAAGAAAATGACTAGTATCCTTATAATATATAAAAGTGGATGAGTAATTTTCATCTTGATGTCATTTCCTCTCCCCATATTCTTCCTAGTTTGAATGAGAAGATATAATGGGTTCGGGTGGAGTTTAATAATAAAAAAATATTCACATTTTCCCCTCTCTTTCTCACATAAACCAAACCCAAGTACCCAACGTAAGCAAATAAGTAAACTTAAACCTGCCTTATTTACTTAAGATCACCTTTTGTCTTACCATTAAGAAATATCAAATAAGATTGAGTACATCATTATTACTTCTAAGTCCTTTTGACTCTATTTTGTCTTATCTCCCTTGGCCCTATAAAGGTAAAGTCTAACTCTATAAAATGACTAAATTATTTTCTACTAGTTATTTTAGAAAGTAAGAATAAGAGATTTTAAGTGATAATTAAATATAAAGAGCCTCTTTTAAAGTTTTATGATTCTAACTCTAACTATATTTAGCCCCATCGATTAAAAAAAAAAATCTTAAAAATATATATATTTTTAAATATATATATATATATATTTACGAGCTGGAGTTGTAATGGTACAATTGAGCCCCGGTAGTTGAGGATACTGTTGGGCTACTATGTTGTGGGCTATATAGCTAAGGCTGAAGTTAAGGCTTTTTGCCTCATGAGGAGACGTGTGAGACAGTGAGCCAATTGGGCCTATCCCAATAACAACAAGTGTGGTCTCCTACCACTGTCATTATTAATACTCAGCCTTTCCCACGTGATTTTACGTCAATGATATCCATACAACACACCCAAAACACTAATGTTGATCTCACAACTTGTACCGCAACTCGTTCATATAATTTGTTGTGAGAGAAATGTTTTCATATAGACCAACCATGCGGAGGGGTGATAATAAGTCTATATGAAAAAACTTCTCCGCCAATTATACCTAGTTATATGGGCAAAACGTGGCACAAGTTAGGGTGAAGACAAAAAGACATTTCCTGGATTCAAGTGGGTCAATCAATCACACACTGCCACTGTACTCTGTATTTGGTACACCCTTAACTACTCTGTGAATATATTATATATAAACACTAACAACTTTAATTTATAGTATAATTGGATTTTGGGGGTTTACAATTTTTGTATTCTTCTAGTTGATCTTGTTTAATGGGTATTTGGCATCTTTCATATAGTTTCTAAAAATGGAAGTGGGTGCTGAGGAAAACCCTTGTATTTATTATTGTTGCTTTATTATATAGTTCTTAATTTACTCACATGAAATCTAATCTCTTTTTATAGAATATAGAGAATTCTAGCTGATCAGCCCAGGCCAGTTGGATGGTGGACCATAGGTACATGAACAGGTTTGCAGCAATAGAGTGTTTGTCACCTTAAATTGCCTTTTCCTTGTTGCAATTTTTGTTTCTTGTTCTAGATTAAAAAAAAGTTGCAGCTTTTATATGTTGTTTACTGGGTTTTGGTGGTCTGTGAAATGGGTTCTAGATTTGTAGTGACTGAATTTGATTGATGGTACTTCCAAAAAAAAGAAAAGAAAAAGCTTTGCAAGTATTTTTACAACCATATGTTTGGTTTGACGATCCACTATATGCTTTTTCTAGTACTGTTTTAGATATTTCAATTTTTTTTTTGGGGCAAAATTCAGTCAAATAGTTTCATCAAAAAAATAGTTTGCTGCAAATAATTGAGTCTTTGTTTTGAGTTGCTTTGTGGGGTTCTTGAATTGAACAGTTTAAAGTTGTTTGATAGAATTTGTGACCGACGAAAATTTTGTCTGTTTTCCTTCGTTCTGGAGTGAAGGTGAAGAGCAAGTACACTGTAGTCACTATAGAAGTCAAGACATTGGTTTGACACTGAAGGATTGGAATTATCCAATATGGGTAGCGTTAAGACCATAGTTTGGTTGAGGAGGGACCTCAGAATTGAGGACAATCCAGCTTTAGCTGCAGCTGCTAAGGATGGTTCTGTTTTTCCTGTCTATATATGGTGCCCAAAAGAGGAAGAGCATTTTTATCCAGGTCGAGTTTCGAGGTGGTGGCTGAAGCAATCTCTAGTCCACTTGGGACATTCCCTGAAGTCGCTTGGGGCTGAACTTATGCTCATCAAGACTGACAGTACTCTTGCAACTCTTGTGGAGTGCATCAATGCTGTTGGGGCAACAAAAGTAGTCTTCAACCATCTTTATGGTATGTTCTGGTTCCAAATTAAGCAGCTTCACTTCACTGATATGCACTTTGATTTTGGTATATAAATTTAGTGAGGCATATTAACTTTTGATATGCTTTATTTGGTGCCTTATGAATATATCTATCCTTTGTAACTCAATGGATTGGTCTTTTATTCAATGGGATACTCATCCATTTACGGATTCTTTCAGCTGATTATATCAGTTGGTTTTAAGTTTATTGCTCTGACACATGATTATACTAATTCTGTTGAAATTCTTACACAACTTATCACCAATACAAATTATGGTCGTCAAGATGGATAAAGAAACGAGTCTGTAAGAGAAGGAAACAACTCATAAAACACTAGTGGCCTCTGTTACTGAATAGCTGGAATTCATTTTCTTTAGAACTGGATTATTCTCTGTCTGTGAATAAGGAAATTGGACATTGGATTTACTGAAATAGATAATTGCAAGTTTAATTTTCAAATTTCAACTATGTTATTCAAACTTGTAACTACCATTTCCTCGCTCTGAAGTAGAGGAATATTTAATAGGCATAATATAGTCATGATTTCATACCTTGCAGCCTTTGGAGCTGTAATTGTTTAAGTTGAATACTTTTATAAGCATTTTTGTTTTTTGATATCTTAATAAATAAAACTCCAGCAGCGTCAAATGGGTTCCAAGATCTTGAAACTTCACACACCACTGTGTATGCCATTTATCAATTGAGCCTATATTTTAGTTAATTACGGATATGTTCTTTAATGTGCTTGAGGGAGTATCATTTTCCTTCATGCTTTTGGACTGTTCTTTCAGAGATACTCCTATAGAGGCCTTTGTTAAATCATTAAATGCTCTCTCTCTCTCTCTCTCCAGATCCTGTTTCACTCGTTCGAGATCAGAATATCAAAGAAAAACTGGTGGAGCTAGGAATTTCTGTGCAAAGCTATAATGGTGATTTGTTGTACGAGCCATGGGATGTATATGATGAGAGTGGACATGCTTTTACAGCCTTTGAGGCATATTGGAATAAATGCTTGCACTTGCAAATGGAACCTGTTTCACCTTTCCCTCCATGGAAATTAGTGCCAGCTTCAGGTACATTTTAACAAAATTTTCTTTTCTTCCATGATGGCACAATTAACTTAGAGGTTAAAATATATAATAGTATTGATGATTTAAGAAATAAGAAGGTAGGGTACTGCTGTTGTGACACTTTCTACTGGCAACAGAATGGTCATGATATTCAGCTCAGATTTCAACTTCTCAATATATTATGTTTTTCAGTGTTTGCAAAAGAAAGAAAGATGAGTGAGAATAAATAGCTGAGGTGTGCTTCTTCTGTATAATGACAGGAACTGTTAAGAATTGTTCAGTTGAGGAATTGGGTCTTGAATATGAATTGGAAAAATCTAGCAATGCATTATTAGGAAGAGCATGGTTTCCAGGTTGGAGCAATGCTGATAAGGCTCTAACTGAATTTGTTGAGCAGCATTTGCTGGACTATTCAAATAATAGGCAAAAGGTTGGGGGGAACTCCACATCACTTTTGTCCCCATATCTTCATTATGGAGAACTAAGTGTACGGAAAGTTTTCCAATATGTGCGAATGAAACAGATATTGTGGGCGAAAGAAGGAAACTCTTTGGGTGAAGAAAGTATAAATCTTTTCCTCAAAGCCATTGGGCTTAGAGAATACTCCCGTTATCTTTGTTTCAACTTCCCGTTCACTCATGAGAGATCATTATTGAGTAACTTGAAATTTTTCCCTTGGAATGCTGACCAAGCCAATTTTAAGGCTTGGAGACAGGGTCGGACTGGCTACCCATTAGTTGATGCAGGAATGAGAGAACTTTGGGCAACTGGGTGGATACACAATCGAATAAGAGTGGTTGTTTCAAGTTTTGCAGTAAAAGTTTTACTTCTTCCATGGAGATGGGGGATGAAGTATTTCTGGGACACACTTTTGGATGCAGACTTAGAAAGTGACATCCTTGGTTGGCAATATATTTCAGGGAGCTTGCCAGATGGTCATGAGCTTCAGCGACTGGACAGTCCAGAGGTACGTTGGGCTTCCTTTTTTAATAAAGCATTAGCAATCGAATTTATAAAAGCTATTGTGCTGAATTTCAAGACTTTAAAGTTTTAAATTTGTGATATCCATTATATAGCATTATGTTGGCTATATATTATAATTTTGTGGCAAAATGTGATGTAGTCACTTTCATTTGAGTCCCGTTGTCAGCGTGCACATGTATGTGAATTTTAAATATTCCTGAATTTACATTGCTAAATTCCATGTGGGTTAATTAACCAAGAGAAAGACAAAAAGGTTTTGGCTTCCCCATGTTTTAGCTTACTTTCCATTCTCCACAGATTGTCCAAATGCCCCCATAAGAATAGAACAAAAGGCCATCAGAAGTGTAATGGAGTGAACATGACTCTTTGTGCATAAAAATCCAGGTAGTCTCCTTTGCACACTTTGAGATAGGATAGTTAAAAGAACTCCTTGAAGAAATTTGAATGCATTCAACTCCTTTAGTGCCTTGATTTCTCTTACCGAGAAGAATCTAGTTATTTTGGTGAGCTGAGCTATAGACTTAGATTTTTCTGACTGAATTAAAGATTTCTAGCCGCCCTGGCCTTTTTGGACCTCATTTTTTTCTTCTTCTATATTCTGATTTTTGGAGTCAGATTCAAGGCTCCAAATTCGATCCGGAGGGTGAATACGTGAGGCATTGGATGCCTGAGCTAGCACGGATGCCAACTGAGTGGATTCATCACCCTTGGGATGCACCCCTTTCTGTGCTCAAAGCTTCAGGGGTAGAGTTGGGATTTAACTATCCAAAACCTATAATTGAGATAGATTTGGCCAGAGAACGTTTGATTGAAGCTATTTTCAAGATGTGGGAAATGGATGCAGCTAGTAGGGATGCAAACTCAGATGTCATGAATGAAGTTGTTGTTGACAATTCTGATGGTACTAAAATTTGGCTACTGCAAAAGTCGTTGAAAATTCGGGTGGTACTGAAAATTCTTCCATTCCAAAGGTTCTCTTAAAGGAAAGGATTCCGTGTCCTACTATTTCATCAAATGATCAGAAGGTGCCCACAGTTCAAAATTCTAAGCATTATCCATTCTATAGGAAGAGATCTAAATATATGGAAGGGGAAAAGCCACTCCAAGATGATTTGCATAAGCATAACAATGAAGCAGGGACATCAAGAACAGATGAAGACTTACGCTCTACGGCTGAATCTTCGTCAACTAAGAAGCAGACCACCAGCAGAAACACCTTTTCTGTTCCTCAGTTGTCTTATTCATCAGAAGACAAGTTTTTTCCAGTGTATGACTCTTCTGACTTAAAGCAGCCATGGCAAGAACAGATTAACATGCAGCAGAGTTCAAACAAAGATGGTAAGTAATATTAGTTATTTTGCAATCAGTGATTCATAATCGTGTTCCACATTTACTCAAAGCTGCATCATTTTAAATATTTTTAGCAGCTGCTTCTGGCTTCCTGCTCAATATTTGTAATTGAATTTTGATGAGAGAACTTTGACTTCTTACTGGAGGCATGGTTATCCAAATAGATATAACCTAGCTATTAGATATAATCTTATAGCTATGCTGATAAAGCATCTTTCCCCTTTAGCGTAGTCAATAGTCCTTGTTGCACTAATAGATAGTGCATTTTTACATGCCATAACTGGAAATCATTCTTCCCATTAAGCATCCGTTTGGGATGAGTTGAAAAATTTAGCTTATCTACACTTTTAGCTTATTTTTGTTATTATTCATAAGCTCCATTGCACTTTTTGATACTATTCATAGGTCTCACTATACTATTTAACTTATTTTTTAACCTATTTTTTACGCTTTTAGCAAAAAGTTTTCAACTATAGCTAAATAAGCTATTCCCAAACGGACACTAAATGTTTCTATCTCAAATTCTGTTACCAATGAAATGTTTGCCTCCATCTTGGGCAAACCTAAGCAAACAGAGAACTACACTACCAAATAGATTTGGTGGCTATTGGAAAGATTAGTTGCTTGAACAAAGAACCAAAATCAAAACTGAAACAGCACCTCAATCCAAAAACAGAACCATAGCTCAGAAACTGGTTTGTTGAGATTACAGAAGCTTTGATACCTACTTTTTGTGTGAGTGTGTAGCCAATTATAGTGGGTTTATGCAAAATAGAAACAGAAAAATAGAAGAAACAACCACACAAGGAACACAAAGATTTACATGGTTTGTCCTTAGGCGTATGTCCAAGGGTGATGTTAAGGAGAAAGTTTCACTAAGAAAATAGAGATAGGCACTCACAAAACCCGAACTATATATTCACCCAAAGAGCTCTCTCTCACACCACAAAAATTTCTAATTCTCTAAATTTGTTGTGCAGAAGATCAAAGTTGGTTATGCACTTATTCTTCCCCAACCCCCCCCCCCCCCCTCAACAAAAGTTCAAATCTCCTAGAGCCCCAAAATGCAGCCTATTGTGTCTCGGTCAAGCGTTGTTATGGAATATTTTGGTGAGTGGCAAAACATAAATATCTTTGAACAAAGTGCTAAATGGAAAATTTTCACACTTAAAAAAGGAAAAAAAAAAAAAATCCTCTAAGCATATACATAACGTGTACGATGAATCTAGGATGTATAACGAAAAAATACTTAGAGAAATTACCAAAACTGTAGATACAGGAATCAAACCTCAACGTTTGGCCGCCTCTGTGGAATTTGAGGGGGCGTATTGGATTGGATAAAGATTAAAAAAAAAAAAAAATACTCATAAGTTCAAGTCAAAGCCATCAACTCATCACTTCTTATAGCATCAGGATAGCATTTGATTTCTTATCTTTTTGTTTCCATTGTAATTTTCTGAGCAATATCAAAGTGGATATAAAATTCATCAGCCCTACAGTTCAGGTGGGAAGTTTAAAACCCATTGATTACTCAGTTTCTATTATAGAAATTCATGAAAAGTTCATGTTCTATCTTCTTAACGTTTTCATCTTAAAAAGGATTTAGACATGGAGTAGTTCTGTTATTTAGTTGGGGATTGGACTTAAATCAATTGGAATTTCAGTCACAGGAGTCTCTAGTTAAGGTGAATTAAGTTGATTGCTGTCACCACCAGGGAGTTTATCTTTGGCTTTTAATACACTGTTCAAATTTGTGCAGGAACTTTTGGAGGTTCATGGCCTTCTCATTCATAAATTCACAGCCAACCATAATGTTGTCCAAGAAAGAGGATATTAGTATATGATCGGTAATCTTTGGGATAATCGGGGGCCCTGCGATTGTTCTTTTGTATGTACATCAGTATGTCAAATAATGTATCCTTTGTTTTCCTTGTTGACACTGGATAAGTTTTAAATCTGATAGCAAAGAATAGGCTTGAAACATTTTGCCAACTTTTTTGGTACACTAGCATTTCTTAAGTTTGCATCGATACATTTACTTAGCTTCCTTTGTATTTTCTATGTACTTGCAATGTATGCATGCGTGCACCGCGGTTGCTGAATTTCACTTGATTTTGGGTGCCCATAGTTGTCCAGTCTCCGATTTAACCAATGAAGATATCATGTCAAAGGGTCTTGTAATTCTACAGTGTCGTCCAATGAGGGTAGTTTTTTTTTTTTGCTGAATCAAAAAGGGTAGATTATGATCAGATAAGTTGATGGCCTTCATTTTTTGTGTTGTGTGAAGCTAACTGGCTCCATACATTATATTTGAACCTCCTCCATTATATGGTGTGTAATCCTAGTAACTTTTAGGATTACTCTCTTAGGAATTTTGCACAATATTTTACTCTTCGGTGAGTCCTCAGAGGTGGGGAAAGAAATTATTTTATGTAATGGCTATATGTAGCTTATATTTTTCACTGCGTGTGGACTGTGGACTTCTAGGTGTGTAAGCTCTACTGTATGTGAGGAATTGGATGGCGTATAAGGGCTTCATGAGATATCTTCTCTTTTTATAAAGTTCTTCAATTGTTTATACGTCTCTCTTCTTTTATCCAGGGAATCAATATATATTTTTTTTTATAATTTAAAAAATATCGCAAATTTCTTAAGATTTTCTTATGTTTATAGGGGCAATTTTTAGCCTTTTAGGACAGAAGGCCAACAAGGGCAATGCCCACATGGTCAGTCCAAAGCCTTTTTCTTTGCAGCCCATAGCCCGTGGGAATAAATGCCCAAAGTTGGGAGAAATTGGACTCATTAAATTAGCCCCCAAGGCCTAATTTTTTATTATTAAAAGAACTAAATTTCCAATCAAGGCCCATGCAAATTAAAGACTGGTACAAGGGTGGGTCTTCAAAGCATGAGCCGGTGCCATGTAGATGGTCAGGTCAGGTGGACACTTGGAATTAACCTCAATGAAGCCCAAAAGGTCATGACATTAGCATGGTCCATAGATTTAACAGAGTCAGCAACTATGGGTATTTTAAAAGGCCCAGCAAGGCAGTCCCAAAGCTGTCAGCATAACCCACCAACTAGGGTTGAGCCAATATGTGAAGAAGAGGCACGGCTTGCACAAAAATTCAAGGGCAAATTACAATTTACTTACTTGTGGTTTGATCAAAATTTAAGTTACTTACCTATAGTTTGAAATTTGACACTTTACTCACCTAAGATTTGACCGAAATTTAAATTGCTTATTTGTGATTTGAAACCTCACAATGCAAGTGTTCTACTATATTCTTTTTTATCTTACTTGATCTTGTATTTATTTATTTATAAATATTTTTTGTGTTTTTGAAGGAGAAATATAAAAGCGGAGCAAAATTGCATATTTAACCTTGTAAAGTATCAAATTTTGAACCACATGTAGACAATAAAGTCTGTGACAATAGGTTATAGCAACAACATTTTTTGTCACAATAACATTTTAATGCAATAAATTTGTGGCAATAAAATATTCTTATTATTATTTAAAAAATTTATTGCAACAAAAAATATTGGTGCTTTATTGCAACAAATATTTTGTAGTAATAAATATGGCAGAAATTCGGAACATATCGTAATAAATTATAGCAACTTTTTAAACTTAATTATATTTACATGTATCCACTTGCTATTTAGTCCTTTATACAAGATGGCCTTTGGCTTAGGTGAACACTGCATCTGCATAATCTTCAACATATATAATGTTATGAATGATTATAATGTTATTATTTTCTTTATTGAATTTTTTATTTTATTGTTTTCATGTCTAATGTTTATTACATTCTATTGTAGGTTGTTCCATTATATATTTCAGAGTTCGCTTTAGCTAATTTTGCAGACAAGTTAAATTTGATATATAAAAATTCACATGGGGTGGCAACTACTTTAGGATTAAAATTTAATTTTGTAATGCAAAAGTTAAAGTCGGTTGGAGGATTTGCTTGCAATTCCAGGATTTTTAGCTATTCCAGCCCTTCTTATTTCCTCTTTTGCTCAAGACACCCCTATCTACTATATAGAGATGAAAAAAGTTAGCCGAAAAAGAACAAAATTTACAAGAACTAGGGGAAAAATTATTGATTTTGAGTTTGAACAACTTATAAAGAAGAGTCAGGGAGCTTTGAGTTCGTTGAAGCATTTCTTCAGTCGCCAATGTCGTCCTTGTCTAGTCATCAATTGTGTAAGGGAGATATGCTTGTAGTTTACAGGGATGTTTGCCATAAATTTCTTCTTCCCAACTATTCTAATGAAATTTAAAGTCTCCAAATATGCGTCTTATTTGGTGCCAATGGTTCTTGAATATGTGAACATTGTTACAAGCATCTTAGGTTCATGGTTAGTTTGTAGGTATAAGTGACAGCCATTGATGGTGGTTTTTGCACTTATGATGTTTTTTGGACTCTTTCCAATTTTAGTTTGGCTACTACAGGGGCATTATAGTGTAGTGTATCCTCCACGTAATGAAGTGTGCACATTTTTTTTATTCCTCGTTGTTCATTCGGTTGGATATGGACTAAATTCATCAAGATGGACTGAAGTTGATTTCCAAGGAGAGCTATGTCAACTGCTGTTTTTATGATGATGACTTCAGCTGGTTATGGTGAAGGAGTATTGACTTTAGTTGGTTGTGGAGGGTTGTACTATACCACTTCAAGAATAAAGGTCTATTGCAATGAAATATTTTGTTGCAATAAACACATTACAACAAAAAAATTTTATTGCACACTGTTGCAATGAAGTTTGTGGCAATAGGTTATCGTGACAAAAATTTTGTTACAATAAATATATTTATTATTATTAAAAATAAAAAAAATATTGGTGCTACAATTTATTGCAATAAATATTATTGTTGTAATAAATGTGGCGAGAAATCAGGACATATTTCAATAAATTATAGCAATAATACTTTTTGTTGCAATAAGTTACCTCTGGAAACTTATTGCAACAAATTTTTTTTTTTGTTGTAATAGGTTATCACAACAATAATTTTTGTTGTAAAAATTTATTTCTAGAAATCTATTGCAACAAATTAATTATCTTAGAGTGTCACTCTAGGGATTGAGTTATTGAGATTAGGAAAATGCTAAAGACATAAATAATTTTACAATTTTTTTTTTATAAACCTAGTGAATGATTATTGTTAAGTAAAAAAGTGATGTTAGTGGTGAGCTCAAATAAGATCTAGGAAAAATTTGTCATATCATTGGTTTGTAAAATTATTGTAAAATTCTTTGTGCTTGTAGCATTACTCCATGTATATAGATCACTGGACGCTGTGAATGAGAGACAAGGATAGATCATTATTTTTTGTTTTGTTCAATAGTAAAGTAGTACCACATGGCAATCCACGTAGGACTAAACTAAGATTTATAACTAGAATTTTCCATAAAAATAGCATAATTTTAGAGAAAAATTAATAAAATGAAATAAAGAAATTTTATGTCATTTACAATATTAAATTCACCTATGAATACTTCACATTCTAATTGGGCATTCAAATGACCACTTAGGCATGCCTCAAAATCCAAGAAACAAACAAGTGAACAACAGAAAACCAACATATTAATTGCCACAAGAGCCACAAGTTTTACATTAGATGGTGTCGGGGGTTGTTTTTGCGTGTAGCCACGTGTCTTCTACTGGAGGGGTGACTTTGCCAGACTTGGATTCGTTTTGGGGAGGTCAATCCGGAACTTGACATTGGGCGGCATAGACCAATGGCTTCCGATGCATTTTTAAGCCTACAAAATAAATAAAGCCTAAAGTCTAAGAATCGTGATAATTGTTGAAATAAATAAATAATATGCTTAGTTGAATAGCTTTGATTAAATGATGAGTTGAACATCATTTTATATATATATATATAAAGTGATGTCCAATATTAGAGAATAATTAATTAAATATCATATGCCCAATAATAGGATAAGTCCAAAATAGTCCATATCCAGCTGTAGTTTATGTCCAAATAATATATGTCCAGTGGTGGTTTATGTCCAAATAATATATAAATGTATGGTGGTGAGATGGATTCAATTTATTAATATATATGTTCATTAATGAAGCATTATTGAATCCATGCTTATTAAATAGTGAGATAATATTAAAGTAGTTTGCATCCAGTGATACAGTAATAATGAGTTAACATGTACTTAATAATGTGATTTCAAAGATAGAGAGATGTTGACTTATCTTAATATGGTTTGTGGTCTTTTCAGCGGTATAGTAACATTAGTCAAGTGGTACAATACTAATGAATTAAAATATACTTAATAGTATAATTTTGGAGATAAAGATATGATGACTTATTTTCATAGTTTATGGCTCTAGCCATATAACATCAGTAGACTAATAACATTCCAGCGGCATGATAATGTGAGTCCAGTGGTACAGTAGGATATTACAAGTCCTTTCATAGTAACATTAGTCTGTACTCTTTATCATGCACTTAAATGATTTTTCCCATGTAATACTCTTTTAATTTTTGGTCAAATATGAGTTGTGCGTGCCCAAAGTAGCTTTAATGGGGTGGACCTGTATTTGGGCTTACAACTAATATGTATAGTGGGCTTGGAGTTTCCTACTATGGGTGGTCCTTTGCTCAACAACCCCCTTACACCCTTTGGTTTTGATTAATTCCTCTCTTTCTCCTCCTCAAATAACTCTCCTTACTATTGATGTTCTTGCTCCTTTCTCTCAGTTTTCTTTCTCCAATTGCCAACCCCCACTTCTCAATCCATTCTCCTATTTATAGCATGAAAGGAGTGGAGGTGTTATGATTACTTCCTTACTTGTGTGGATTGGGGTCCAATTCCATTGTTGCTATGTGGATGTTTTGTTAGGAAAGGTGGTAGTGGCATTGGAACTGATTCCTACTTCTAAAAGACCGCTTGGTAGTAATATTCTCAAAGGCACTACCGGGTAGCTGAATATAGGGTATTTCTGAGCAATCTCATACCCGACTAAGTTAAGGTTGATCAGAAGGGACTCGCTTCTGACGTTTAAGATAGAATGGTCCCATTACGATTTTTTGGGCTTACATTGGGCCTCAAGATGTGTCCGGATCAAGGTAATAGGTCCAATGGGGATAGGGTTAAGTGTTGTATCTTAAGGCCAAGGCCCATGGACTAACGGGCCTAGGGCCCTGCCTCGTATGGTGCCATAAGGCTGGGGTTTGAGGCCCAATAGGCCCAGGCCCTGCCCCATACAGTAGCCCCCCTTGATTTGTGACCGGCTATCGAAAGCGAATCAAGGATAATCCGAATGGCATTAACGACCCCCTGGGAAGCCCAATCGTTGATTGTTAAAAGAACAAAATGGTCATCAATGCTTTCTTAAAAGGAGCGTTGTGCCTGGCTGTCACAGTCATCAATAATTATAACCTGTCGGTTCTTGAACCGAGCCCACGCGTGTGGGGGTTACTAGAAGAAATCAGAAGGGTTTTTCCCACTTCCCTTTTCATTAAATGCTTTTAGCCCTATAAATAGTTTCTCTTGACCTCTCACGCCACTCTTTACATCCTTTCTTCTTCAATTTTCTCTCTGTCGAGCATATTTATCCCGTGCATAAATTCTTCAGTCTAGATCATCATTTCCTAGAGCCCATAGTAGGTCTTCTTTACTCTTTCCATTTTTTTCAAGGTTTTCTTCACTTTTAGAGTTTAATAATGGGTTATTCTCATCTCTTCACTTCTGAAGCGACTTTGGCAAGTTTTAGAGTAGCCAATAGTGTTCCTGGAGACGTTGATATAGCCTACTGTCACGAGGGCGATATTACTATCCAGAGGCGCTTTAGTTCAAATGTAGCATTTTTCCCTTTGATGGCTATACTAGAGGGTGGAGTTAGGTTTCCCATGGACCTTCTCATTGTAGGTACCCTTAGGTTTTATGGCCTATGTCCCGACTAACTTCCCCCCAATTTTTACTGAATTGTGAGTTGCGTTAGTAGACTAAACCAAATATATGGGTTGCAACTGAACCATCACGACATCAACTTTATGTATAGTTTATGCAGCAATATTAGGTCTGATTATTATTTAAAAACTAAGGACATGCGGGTACGCCTTATATCCTGCCTTCCCGACTCTAACAGAAACTCGGCGGGAAAATTTGTCCGGGTGAGTGGCAATTGGCTTGCCGATGAGCTCCCCTGCCCATTTTTGCCGTGTGATGTTGGTTTATACTGAGCATCTTTTACTTGTTAATTGTTTTTCATCCATGATCAATTTTGCTCAAATAGGCACTAACCGGCTTTTGTATTGTTTTGATGCAGACAGCAAAAGGTTTAATCTGGACATTAGGGTGGTACACGCGAGAGCCTTGAACTTCATGCTCAGGTTTGAGATATTCGTGAATTCTAACGGGTAGCTCCAGGCGTCACACCTTATACTTGGCTACACTCCTTTTTATAAAACTTGGCAGCCTTTCAGTCAAGCTTTGCTGGTAGACAACCCTTTGTTGTCATACATAGAAGTGCAGCACGCCAATCTACTTCCTCCCTAGCTAACTATCAGTGAAGCTCAGGACCTCAGCCCCCAATACATTACCGCGGATGAACTTACACCAGTAAGGGATGCCTCGGCTGAACTTGTGTCTTAAAGCCGTAAAGTCCACGTTCCTGTTGGAGAGCCTAAAGCCCTGGTCCAAGTAGCTGAGCAAGCAATGGTTGAATCAGTCAATTCCTTAGAAGCGGAGGCCGATCAAAGTGAAGAGATGGTGACCAAGTGAGCCATGATTGTCGACTGGTTCCTGCCCGGTCCCCGACTGCGGCGCAACAGCATCCCAGAAGAGACAGCGCACTATTGAACAACCCCATGCAGGCCTGTGGGATGCACCTTTAAGGACTTCCCCCTAGCGTTTGGGGGAATTGTAATTCGAGAGCCCCTTCGAGATGCTCAGCCCATTGCACAGGTTGGGTCTCATGCTGCATCCTCTTCTCGACAGGAGGTTGGCTGGCAGACCATTTTCAGGCTCGGCAGCAAGCCTCTTCCTATGATGGCCAGCGTTAGAACTTGGGCACATGGTGAAGGAGGGAAAGTTGCTCGAAGTCTGGTGCAGGGCCTTCTTTTACCTGAAGATATGCACTTTTTTTTCGAACAGGATAAGGAGTCACTATCTACTCGGCTACTGTGGCATAATTTTGCAGTAATGCATTTTATTCCCATCTCCATGCACTATCGTGCCTACATTTCTCCATTTTTTATTATCTTATTTTATTTTATCATTATATTTCTTTGTTATTTTGTAGGCCGCCCAACTAGCTTATGTGATGGACAGTCGGCTGAAGGAAACTACCGAAGATGCTAAACTGGAAAAGGCCCTCAAAGATGTTGCTGTGGCCACTGGCAAAGAGAAGGGGAAGGTTGCCAAGGTTGCCGAGAAGAAAGCTCAAGTGTTTGAGAAGGCTCGAGCATTGGCAGAAAAAAGACTGGCAAAGATGGAAATGAAACTTTGGGGAATGGAGCTCAAATTGGCCAAGGCAGAGATTCTGAATCTTGCTCAAGCCAATGAGATTTCCGACCTTAAGGCGGCTTTTGAGGCTTGCGAAGAAAAATGCTATAATGAGGGCTTCGTCGATGCCGAAAACTCCATGGAGCCTATCGTCCTTTAAGCTTGGCAACACGGTTTCGGGGAGGGGTGGATGGCTGCCCTACAAGCCATAGGGGTTCCTGAGGACTTTCCATTAAGGAATCCTAACCAAGTACCCTTCCTGGACACCCCTCCCTTTGCCCAAGATCCCTTTGGTGCAGCCGATGAAGAGGAGACTCCCAGCATGAGGGAGTTGATGCGGGCAATTGACTCCCATGTGGAGTTAGTTGATCTGGAAGTCATCAGCGGCCCTTATGCTGGTGCCCAATCTACCGAGGACATACAAATTTAGTAACCCCTGACAGCCCATCCAGCCAAGGATGTAACAGAGCAGCCGGCCGAGGACACTTCCTAACTCCCACCCGCAGATCCTTTAGCTCGATACTTGGATTCAACTTCAGCCCTTTTACTTTTCTTATGTTTAATTTTTCCTTTTACTTGTTTGGTTTGCCCGAAGTCACCATGTTGTGGTGAGAGAACAATGGTGTAACCTTTATTTCTATTCGCTTTATTTGATTGTTGATCGAACATTTACTTTAGTTGTTTTTTATAAATAATCATGTTATGGCTAAGCTATTTTTTCACCATGCTTTGTGATTTTGTTTATTTCTAATGACCAGGTAGCCTAATTAAGGCTCATCTCTGACTGGTGATAAGGACTACTCATCTTGGAATAGATTGGTTTGTTGTGTTAGGGTGGAGTTGGCACCCAGCTTGCGCCTACTTTGCGATAAGAATTGAATTTGACGCAATGCTTGTATATTTAATGGAAAATAAATGCTTGGCTTCCATTCTTAAGGAAACTAAAGTGTTAAGTTCCCTTCTGCTAGGTTATTGAACCTGGCTGAGAATGGGGTTTTTTTCGTTTGGTAATATTTACTATCTGGTTTTCGCCTACTCAATGATTAGGATCTAACCGAGAGAGGGTCTCAGCCTTTAGAATAATTTTAATGTAAGGTTTCCCTTGCTTGGTGATTAGGATTAAACGAGAGTAGTTTCTGTCCTTATTATAATTTAGTGTAAGGTTTCCATCCGTCCGGTGACCTAAATCGAACCGGGACAGGTTTCTATCCTTAGAATAATTTAGCATAAGGTTTCCACCCATTCGGTGACCTGGATAGAACCAAGTACAGACTTCTGTCCTTAGGTAAAACTTGAAATTTGATTTTTTTCACGTTCATTGACCGGGGTTAGTATATTTATAGTGATGGGACCAAGAGTGTGAGCATATCTACATGAATAAAAATATTACTTAACGTTACACACACATGCCATTATACCCAATTCCTACTCATGTGTACCAACAGTTCAATGGTAAAACTTCTTTAGATTGTGAACATTCTATGGCCGGGGAAGTGGTCTCTCGTCTGACTCTTCTAAATAGTATGCTCCTACACCTGCAATGGTGGTAACTCTATAAGGCTTTTCCCAAGTTGAGGCCAACTTCCCTGAATTAGTGTCTCACATATTACCTACTACTTTCCACAACATCTTCACATCCCAGTTGTACTGTTGGGAAAGCTTCTGTTGATACTCAGCCCGCCATATAGTCGCCGATTCTCGACATTCCTTTAACAAATCCAAATGCTTCACCATTAAGTGGTCATTCTGGGCAGGGGAAAATCCCGTAACCTATGCACTGCATAAGTTTACCTTGGTTGGTATGACTGCCTCCCCCTATACGTTAGGGAAAATGGAGTTTCTCCCGTGGACCTTCTGGGGTTGTTTGGTATGCCTACAAAACATTGGGCAGCTCATCGACCCACCTTTCCTTCATGCCCTCTAGTCTTTTCTTCAATCTGTTCACGATTGTTTTGTTAGTGGCTTTAGCTTGGCCATTGCTCTGAGGATAGGCTAGGGTGGAATATTTGTTCTTGATACCGAGATCACTGTAAAACTCATGAAAGGCTCTACTATCGAACTATAATCCATTATCAGATATGAGGGACTCTGGCACCCCAAATCTCGTAACAATGTTTCTCCATACAAACTTTTTAACATCTACGTCCTAGATATTAGCCAATGCCTTAGCCTCCACCAATTTAGTGAAGTAGTCCACAGCTACTAAAATAAACCTCTGATTGCTCGTGGCTAGGGGAAACGGATCGAAAATGTCTAGCTCCCACTATGCGAAAGGTCAGGGCCTGCTGATCGGATTTATACTACCAGTTGGCTGATGGATCAACGGGGCGTGCTTTCGGCACTGTTCGCACCTTCGCATGTATTTGGTAGCATCCTTCTACATTTGTGGCTACCAAAACCCGTGGGTCATCGCTTGGTGTGCCAATGAACGTCCCCTACATGATTGCCGCACACCCCCTTGTGTAGTTTAGCCAGGAGCTCATTAACTTTCTCGAGGTGCAAGCATAAAAGATACGATCCCCAAAAGACCTCCGGTACAACTTACGGTCCACTAACAACCAGTATCGAGCAACTACCCGACATATCCTGCCAGCTTCTTTTTCATCATTTGGCACCCGATCCTCGGCCAAAAAGTCAATGATTGGGTCCATCCAGCATGGCTTAGACATCGCTACCATTGAGACACCTACTGCTACGTTAATACTTGGTTCCACCATGAGCTCCACTTTGATTATCCGAGATACCTCCTCGGTCATTGACGACGCTAATGTGGCCAGAGAGTATGCATGTCGATTTTGCCTCTGGGCCACTTGGGCCACCTTTGCCTTAAGAAATTGACTCATAGCCTGCCTTACCACTTGTAAGTACTCTTTCATTTGGGGATCTCGAGCTTCAAAACTACCTTGTACCTGACTAAACCAATCGGGAATCCAAGTAAATTTCAACTTCCCATGCACCCATATCCAGAACAGCTCTTAATTCGACAAGTAAGGCTTTGTACTTGGCTTTGTTGGTGGAAACCCTAAACCCTAATCTGAAAGAGTGTTCTAACCTTATCCCTTCCAAAGTAATGATAACAATTTTAGCCCCAGCTCCTATTGCACTAGACGCGCCGTGCACAAATACCTTCCATGGGTGAACATCTACATGGCAAACCATTTCCATCTCTCTCCTTGGGGAAAATTCTGCAACAAAATCGGCAAGAACCTAGCCCTTCACCGAATTTCTTGGCCTGTACCTAGTGTGCAAAGAACCAAGCTGAGTCCCCTATTTAGCTATTTGACTCGTGAAGTTTGATCTCCTCAATAACAATTGCAAAGGACACTCAGTCAGCACATGGACGATGTGAGCTTGGAAATAGAGGGGCAGCTTCCGTGTAGCGTGCACTATTGCTAACACCAACTTATTCAGGGCAAGTACCTTCTCTCAGCATCAACTAGGGTCTTGCTGACATAGTATACTGGCTGTTACATTCCTTGATCCCTCAAAAGCACGGCGCTCACGGCATGTTCTAACATCGAGAGATACATGAATAAATCCTCCCCAGCTTCTGGAGCTGTCAACATAGGTGCTTGCACCAAATATTCCTTCAACTCCTGAAATTCCCTTTCACATTCCTCACTCCACTGGAATCCCTTCCACTTCTTCAAAAGTTAGTAAAATGGATGGCAACGGTCGACAAACTTGGAAATAAACCGGTTAAGGGCAACTAACATGCCGATTAGTACTTGGACTTCCTTAGGATTACTCAGCGGCTTGAGGCGCTTCATGGGTTCAATCTAATCGGTGTTGGCTTCTATTCCTCGGTTGTTGATCAAATACTCGAGGAACTTGCCAGCCCCCTCTTAGAAAGCACACTTGTCTACATTGAGGCGCAACTTATGTTGTAGAAGTACTCATTTGAGATTGTCAATATGTTGCGCCTCCTGTTTGCTTTTCACCACCATATCGTCAATGTACATCTCAACCATTTGACCAATCTTATCTCGGAACATTCTCGTCATCATCCGTTGATAAGTGACTCCAGCATTCTTTAGCCCAAATGGCATCACAGTATAATGGTAATTGGCATTAGGGGATATGAATGCCGTTTTCTCCTAATCTTCGGTAGTTAGGGCAATCTGGTGATAACCCTGAAAAGCGTCCAGAAAGCTCATCCTCAGGTGCCCATAAGTGGCATCTACTATCTGATTAATCTTCGGCATTGGAAATGGATCCTTCAGGCATGCTCGATTTAGGTCAATAAAGTTAGCACAAACCCTTCATTTGCCATTCTTATTTTTGACCACCACGGTATTCACAAACTACTCCAGAAAGAATATATCCTTTATTGCCCTAGCTTCTTTTAACCTCTTAACCTCTTGCCTGACAGCTTTGAGGTGCTCCTTAGCCGATTTTCTCAACTTTTGCTTCTTGGGAGGGTAAAGAGGGTCCATGTTGAGCTTGTTAACTATGAACTCGGGGTCTATTCCGGGCACCTTATATAGGCTCCAAGCAAATATGTCTATGTTCTGAACAAGAAATAACAGCATCTCTACCTTATCCTCATCCTTCATACTTGCCCTTACCTAAAAATACCTGTCATCATCCAGTAATATCTTCACTTTAATCAATTCCTCAACATAACTAGCTCCCATTCCTTCTCGGGGCTCTTGTAATTGCTATAAAAGGATCTCCTCGGATGGTTCCTTCCGTTTGATCTCCCGGTTAACTGTGGCCACTAAGCACTATCTAGCCACTTGTTGGCTTCCCTTCACTATAGCAATTCTTTGCTCGGTGCAGAATTTAACCTTCACATGTAGAGTGGATAGGATTACCCCCTTCGCATGAATTCACGGCCCCCCTAGGATTGCCGTATATGGAGAAAATTAAGCGACCACTACAAATGTCACCGTTACTTCCTTACCCTTTATATTCACAAAAAGCTAATTCTGCCCTTTTGGGATCACCATTTGGCCATCAAACCTAACCAGTGGCATATCATTCTTAGAGAGATCTTCATTCTTTAGTCCAAGCCCCTTAAACAGGTCAGGGTACATTACTTCAGCACCACTCCCTTGATCTATTAATACATTTTTTTACTATAAACCCATTTATCCAAGCCGTAACCACCAAAGCATCATCGCGTGGTTGAACCGTTCCCTTTAGATCATCGTTGTTGAATGCAATGGGCTCCCTAAAAACTTCAACTTCTTCTTGGAGGGTTGCTCACCTGTGAAATTTTTTGTCGGCACCACGGCCAGTACCCCTCTCCTTTTGGACACATGTGTACCCCTTGAAGTTGCATGGATGACCTTTATTACTCCCAATAGGGGTGGGAGAGGATTCCCCCGGGACCGAGTACCCTGCCTAACTTCCTGGTTCCTTAGGTCCACTATGAACTCTTTCAAATACCCTGCCTTCACCAACTGCTCTATATGATCTTTTAACACTCTGCATTGTTCAGTGGTATGCCCTTTATCCCTATGGTAAGTGTAGTACAGGTTCTGATTCCTCCTCAATGGGTCACCCATCTTGTTTGGCCATAAGAAGTATGACTCATTCTTGATTCGATCCACAATCCTGTGCCCCAACTCCTTGAACGTTATATTCACTTCCCCCACTTGTGGTCTTGGTTCTCGAATCCTCAAATCCTTCCCGGGCCATGACTAAAAACCACTTTGCCAAGGTTGATTTATGACTAGAGCCTTGCCTTTGCTCTATAGCCAGTTGTCCTCTAACCGTTTATATTCTTTAATTTGCCTCATCAACTGCCTCATATCCTCGGGAGGCCTCCTTGTCAATGACTCTCATAATTCAGAATCCTCAGGAAGTCCAAGTCAAAAGGTACTTGCCGCGATTTTTTCATTACCCCCACCAATCTTGTTGTACAATTCCTAATACCGGTTAGCATAACTGCGGAGGGTTTCCCCAGCCCCCATTTTCATTGATAGCAGGGTATCCATGGGTTGTGGAACTCGTCTGCAAGTTATAAACCGAACACCAAACTCTTGAATAAGCTCGGTGAAATTGTGAATTGAGCCTTTCCTTAACCCATTGAACCACCTCAGAGCAGTGGGCCTGAGGCTTGAAGGGAATACCTTGCACATTAGGGCATCGTTATGAGTGTGTAGAGACATCATTTGAATATAATGGCTTACATGCTCTATCGGGTCCTTCTTTCCATCATAAGAATTGAGCGGCGGTTTTTTAAATCTACTTGGCATTGGGGCCCGTTCAATGTCCCTAAAAAATGGTGATCGGGCAGCTCTGCACATTGCGCGGCTTATAGCGTCTATGGCAACATTCCAGGGTCGTTGCTCCTTTGGGGAAATTAAATCCAGGTCTGCATATTCCTGTGAGTGATCTCGGTGTTGGTGAGACCCGGATTGATGGGACCCTGCTCCATAACAACCTCCCGCACTTGTTGAACTCTCTTCACATTCTTCGTGGTCTCTCCTCCGACGCCTACCTCATGCTTCCAACTCCAAATCCCTTACTAACTTACACAAATGCTCAAGTTCTTAATCCTTCTGCTCACGTTCCTAATCCTTCCGCTCACGTTCCTCGTCCCTTTTATTAGAATGTTGCGCTCTGAAGCACCAGACATTGTCTGGTACGTTTGAAACGACACTTCTCCAAGGTCGAACTGCCCTTCCTCCTGCTTATACTCCCTATTTTCATGCCTCTTCTGTCTCCTTTCCTGCCAAGTAGACCCCCGACACGATCTCCCAGAACCACTTTCAACATAACTCCCTACTTGGCTTCCAAACATTTCCCCTATATACGTCTTGGCAAAACCACAGCTAAGTAGGAAATCCCCATAGACGGCGCCAATTGTGCGTGCCAAAGTAGCTTTAATGGGGTGGGACTGTATTTGGGCTCACAACTAATTTGTATAGTGGGCTTGGAGTTTCTTACTATGGGTTGTCTCTTGCCCGGTAACCCCCTTTAGCCCTCTGGTTTTGATTAACTACTCTCTTTCTCCTCCCCAAATAACTCTCCTTACTACTGATGTTCTTGCTCTTTTCTCTCAATTTTCTTTCTCCAATTGCCAACCCCCATTTCTCAACCCATTCTCCTATTTATAGAATGAAAGGAGTGGAAGTGTTATGATTACTTCCATACTCGTGTGGATTGGGGTCCAATTCCATTGTTGCTAAATGGATGTTTCGTTAGGAAAGGTGGTAATGGCATTGGAACTGATTCCCACTTCCAAAAGACTACTCGGCAGTGATATTCTCAAAGGCACTACCAGGCAGCTGAGTATAAGGTGTTTCAAAGCAATTACATACCCGACCAAGTTAAGATTGATCAGAAAGGGCTCGCTTCCAAGGTTCAAGAAAGAATGGTCTTGTTATGGTTTTCTAGGCTTATATTGGGCCTCAAGATGTGTCTGAATCAAGGTCATAGGTCCAATGGGGACAGGGTCAGGTGTTGTATCTCAAGGCCAGGGCCCAAGGCACAACGGGCTTGGGGCCCTGCCCCGTATGTTACCACAAGGCTGGGCTTCGAGGCCCAATGGGCCCGGGCCCTGCCTAGTACATGAGTGATATTGCCTTTCATAAGGACTTTTAGTATTAGAATTTTATGTCTTCCATGGAATGAATTTAATATGAAATCATTGTGCCTTTTAGGAGAAGGACTTTCAGTATTTGATGTTCATATGCCTTCCATGAGAAAGGCTTTTAGCGTTATAAATATATGCCTCCTATTAGAAGGGCTTTTGATAAAAAAAAATTTGGAAGAGTATTTGATATGTTTTAAGATGTATGGAGATTGTAAGAAATATATATGTTTTGTGGGATGTGGTATTTGTAATATGTATGGGTATTTTGTGAGGAATATGTTTGTAAAATATACGGAAGTATGAGAGATATGGAGGTTAATATAGTAAATACATGAACTTATAGTCATGGGTTATGTGTTGGAGTGGTTTTTTTGTGTTATGTCATGGGTTATGTTGCTTTCTAAGAATGGAGATTTTGTAAGAGAAATGGAGAAGGAGATGGAGATGTGTTTATGGGTAGCAAAATGATGAAGTTTTAGAATATTAGAGTGTGGGAGAGATGGGTAGTAGTGTGTGTAGGAAGAGTTGTGGCTTGGTCTTCTTTATATAGAGCCAAGGATGTAACTAGATTAGAATTAGTTGTAGGGAAAAATAGCAAATAAAGAAGGGTTTTTTTTGGCAAAACAAGTGATTTCCTTGGTTGGTTTTTGTGTTTTAGCTAAAAGAAGAAATTATGAGATTTAATTTTGCTGCAGCAGCTGTATAGTAGCTAAAACAGCAATAGCTGTTGGAGTTGCTATTATAGCTGTCAGCTATACATCAATAGGTATCCTGACACAGCTGGATGATGTCAGTTGGGTGATGTCTTCTGCTGGAGAAAATGTTCACCATTAAATTCACAAGTTTGGTTGAAAATGGTAAGATAACTTTTATGGGATCCTCCTATTTTTGGTATTGCAGCTGGAGGCTAAAGATTTGGCTTTAAGTGGTATGATTTCTTTTATAGGATCTTCGCTTCTTTGGGTATGGCAGCAAGCTGTTGGGATTGGGCATTAATGGATTGATGATGTCACTTTTGGACATGTGTCAGTTGCTGGAGCTATTGCGGCTTCAATTGGAGTTAAGGCAGCTTCTGCTGGAGCTACTCCTAGTACTTTTTGGCTAAGATTCATCGTTTAGAAAATTATATGTTTAGTCCATGATTTTATTACAATATAATTTTGGTAAGTAATAAACTCATTAGTTGATATTTGATGAAGTTTTAAAGATGTAATTATGGTCTCTTTATATTATGACCAAATCTTGGAGAGTAAGGAGGGCATTTATTGTTGGATGAGATATTAAATAGAGATAGCCAATAAGATTTAGGCATGTGTTTGGTATCGATTTAAATGAAAATAGTAATATAATTTATATGAGATAATATAATTTAAATTATACGATGAACATTAAGTTTTAGGTAAAGAGTAATGGGGAGTTTTATCATTTTAAGTTTTATGTGATATGAGAGGCTTACGAGATGTTGCCTATTGCACACTGACTAGTCAGAGTTTAGGAAATTGGGGAAGACATGCCAAGCAACATGTTTTCTTTATCAACTTTGAACTACTGGGGCTTTACTGAACATACTTCTTGGCTCTTCAAATCACGACTCCCAAAATTCCCCCGATGAGGCTCACGAGTTTGGATCATTAGCTGAAAAGGAGATGTGCCATGAGCTTTAACCATGGGCTTTGATGAGATAATATTGCCATGAATTTTGGATTGTGGGCTTTGGCGTCATTTTGTGTAAATATGAGCTCTTTTGGACTTTAAAATATATTTTCCCAAAATCCATAATATGTTGATGTGGTGTGGGCTGCCAATGAAATAAAGCCATATGGTGTGAAAATTTTGTCCTCAACAGATGGCAAACCCAAAATCATACAAGCATTCAATTTATCTACCCTAACCATAGATCAGTCCTTAAATCACACCCCAACAAAACTCGGTATTAATTAAATCCAAAAACCATTAACCTGGTCACCCACACACACATGTAACACAACAACAACAAGAAGTCAACAACAACAACAAAAGTAATGATAAAAGTATAAAATAAACAAAAAACAACAAGAAGTTAAAAGAGAAACAATAGAAGAGAAATCATAACTTAGAGAACCCTTAGCTATTAGGGATTCGAGCTTGAAGAGTAAACAAAAAGAGTAGCCTACTAGAAAACTTTCAACTCCTATAAAAAATTAGGGTTTCAATGTTTTAAATTAGGAAAACAAAACGAATCAAACAAATAAGAAATAAAATACAAATCAGATAAACAAAATAAAAAAATGTTAGGATTTCATCTTTTTAAGTTAGGGTTTCATCTTTGAAAAGTGATAACTCAAATCTATGACCCAACAAATCAAATTAATAACTACAAATCTTTGATTTTTAAATGATGTGAACAAAGTGATAAACCCATATATGAAAATATAGAAAAAGAGAGATGAAAAATGAAGAAAATATACCTGAGATTGAGAGTCTAAGACTCAACCTATGGTGTAAAGAAAGTGAGGTGAGGATGATAGCGGTATGGTGAAGAGGCCGCGGTAGTAGCTAGGGTTTGGAGAGGAGTGTAGAGACAGGAGAATGGAGAGTAGAGACTAAAGAAGTAGAGAACAGAGAGAGTGAGATGAGGGCTAACAAATATGTAGAATTGTGTTAAGAGTTTAAGATTGAAATTTTTGATTTGATATTGCATTTGCTTGCAAAGTCTTAGTTAGTCAGTACTCAATAACTTTAGTAGATTACATGCTGTAATCTTATCACTTTACCTAGAAACTAATGAGGACTGATTTTTTTTTTCTTTTTCTAAAATATTTGTAACCTTCGGTTGGGTTAGATTATACGGGTTTTTAATCCCTTAACCCGCTACCCGAAGTGAATCTTTGGTTTTTAACAACAAAAGACCTAAATTCGACGAACCATGCTCTTCGAGTCCGCTTGCTGGGCTCCGGGTTAGGCGGATTTGGTCGTTTGATCGGGTCCTTGACTCGCTAGATAGTCTTAGTTGTGACTAAAATCTATCTAAACATATATAATAAAAAAAATCAATTCATATGAAATTATAAGCCAAACTTTTGGTATTGGTACATTATGTGAGAACTCTAAAACTATATAATATAATAACTTATTTACCTAATGTCACCAAAACTTTCACTATAAATAATATTTATATAAACTTAGGTTCAAATTATATCATATCATATATTATATTTTTAAAATTGTGTCTTTCACGTAGTTATTATACTAAAATGATGCATTCTCTTCTTCTTCTTTTTTCCCCTTCATTTTGTCATGTCTGACCATAAATACATTAAAAATAATTAATATAGTTTCTCTAAGTAAAAATTTGTTGCCAAAGTTTCAAAAATTTTTAAAAAATACTATTAGGATTAAAATTCTACCACCAATAAATTCAAAAAAAAAAAATCATAGTTTATTTTATATTATTTAATAATTTACTACAGTTTTTGTTATTTTAATAAAATTTGGGCAATAAACATCATTCTTGCACTTAATGTAAGTATATAATACTACTTCGATTAAAATTCAATATTTCCTAAATATTTTTTTTACTTTATTAATAATTCTTAATTAAATCTTGCACAAGCATAATACTAATTTTTGAAATTAGAATGGTTCCAAAAGACCTTAGAGTTAGATATTCAATTTTTATTTTTTAGAAACAAAAACGCATATATCAAGAAGAGGAAAATGGTTCTAACAATTAAGACACACCAAAAATTACATTAAAAAACTATAATAATTTTTAAGAGTGAAACATGTTATATTATATATAATACACTCTTTTAAGTAATGTAAAACAAATTTTTTTTTTTTAAATAAATAAACACATAATGTTATTGAGGTAAACTAAATGCAGAAATTAATATTATATTACTAATTTTTGAAATTAGAATGGTTCCAAAAGACCTTAGAGTTAGATATTCAATTTTTATTTTTTAGAAACAAAAACGCATATATCAAGAAGAGGAAAATGGTTCTAACAATTAAGACACACCAAAAATTACATTAAAAAACTATAATAATTTTTAAGAGTGAAACATGTTATATTATATATAATACACTCTTTTAAGTAATGTAAAACAAATTTTTTTTTTTTAAATAAATAAACACATAATGTTATTGAGGTAAACTAAATGCAGAAATTAATATTATAGCATAAAATTTTCCAAACTAGATGCTAGGTCGCGAGGATCGACTTATGAGATCAGAAAGTGGATCATGATCGAGCAAGGGAAAAAAGGTCAAAGAAAAAACAGTACACAAAGAAAAAAAGACAACAAATTTGGTGGTGACAACTGCCGACGGCCGTATATCAAAGCATGCAAGTTTTACTGCTCTACCAAAGTTTCTTGACCCTTTTTCCTCGGCATATTAAATGGTTTGACTGAACTAGCAGTCTAGCAACACAATTCCTCTTTCTCATGGCATGGTTAAATTTCCTGCCCATCGCAGAAAGGACAGCACATGTCCGGAAATCATGTTTACCTGCACATATCCCGAAATCATGTTTTTCTGTAAGGACAAAATTACAAATAAATAAAAACAAAAAGAAAGGCTAATAAATGTACTTAATATATTGATTAATAATTTATTTTAAAAAATTATAAAAAAAGAAAAAAAATTAATTAATATTTTGATTTTTTTTTTATTTTATAAAAATTGTGTCAAAATTTTCTTAAAATAAATTATTAACCAATACGTTAAGAACATTCGTTAACATGACTTAAAAAAGAAATAAATAGTTTGTTAGAATTTATTTTAGTTTCCAAAATTTGTTTTGTTGATTTTAGTTTTTTAAATTTTAATTTTATTTAATTAAAGCCTCTCATTTAACTTTTATTAAAATTTTTTATAAAAAAATTCTGGAAAAATATTTATCAATAATTAATTGATTTTTTTTTTTACTTAAAAAAATTTGAAGAAAAAAATTGTGGACAACTAATCGCAACATTTAACAAAAATTGATAAAGATATCTTAATTTAATAAACTTAAAATTTGAAGGACTAAAATAAATAAAAATAAAGTTAGAGGACCGTAATAAATTATAGTGAAAGGTAAAGAGTGAGTTGTGCATTTTAGCCAAATAAAAAATAAAAAAACTGTAAAATTTAATCCATGGCTTTGATTTGCAGCTCAATGCAGATAGTAATATATGCATTCTTCAGCAAAATGCAAGCTTATCAACATATTCAGCAAATTAATTGCAAAAATTAATCATAGGTCTTCTTTATTTTTAAGTCTTGTTTAAGACTAGGCATGTCCTGGATCATGCCCAAGGAAATCAATTAAGTTTAACATTATTGGTTTTTGCTACAATTTAGTAGGTTTCACTTCAGTAAAAAATGCCAAAGAATATTCTGAAGATATGCTTAACTACTTCATTAATTTATTGACCTGATTTTTGTAAGAGGCAGGTCAAAATCAAACTCGACCTTATCCCCTATTCAGCCAATAAAAAATAAAATAATAACAATAACAAGATAACTAAGCTTGGCCTTGAAAATAATATATTTTAGGGCCTGCCACGGTGAGAAGAGGCTTCTGTATGACGCACAAAGAGTGAATAATTTTTTCAAATTCAACCATGAATTATATTTTCTTATATCTTTCATATTTGTAAAATTTATAAAAAATTAAAGATCAATAGCTATATCATCAATAAATTATTTAAATTGAAAATTTTTATAATTTAAAATTATGCATAAAATATAAGTTTATAGATCATATAATAAATAATATCTGATTAATATAAAATTTGACATGTATTAAAAGTATAAACAATATGCAATTCAATTGTTTGATTTTTTAAATATATAGTAATATTTATTTTATTGAGTAATGTCATAACTTTAAGGTACAATCAATTTGGTAACTAAACTTTATCATTTCTCCTTTTATAAAGTAGATAATGGGTTTGGGCCCATAATTTCTTATAAATTTTTTTTACAAACACTTGTTCTAAACTCAAAACAAATTTTCCAACAATTTATAAAAAAGCATCCAATGCCCTCAAAATTAATGTTCCTCCAAAAATGAATTTTATCACACCTTTTGAAGTAGAAAACTGCACTCATTATCATAAAAAATTGAGGGCTTTAAGTGCATAACCTCCTTAATTTTTAGGAACCTAACTAGATTTTTTTTATAATTTCATAATTTAAGGGGTGCGTGGATTTAATCTGAATGTTTTATTTGAAGATACTAAATTATGTCAGTTGAGCTACTAGACTTTTAGCAAACCTTCTCTAGAAGTAAAAAAAAAAAAAAAAATATATATATATATATATATTGTGGGGCCGTAAGCCTGGGAGCCTGGGCCCATCTTGCATGCCCAAGGCCCATGTCGAGGGGGATGATCGTCCGAGGCTGGTGTATGAAGACCTATACTTTTTTGGACCCCGCCGAGGACATCCCTTCCTCGGTACCGAGGCTAATTTCAGGACGGGACAAGCCCAGAACAGGTTGTCACCTCCACACTAAATGGCTCATCTAACTCCCCTGGCCGCATTAATGGGGATGTAACCCCTTGACAGGGTAACAGTGATGATGGTGAACCATTCGAGTACTGATAAGGCCTCTGATGGGACGGACGATCAGAGGGGAGGCAAATGGATGATCAACAGAAGGAAGAAGGGGAGAGGAGGAGGAGAACTATATAAGAAGGGCGAGCAAAGCAGTTAAGAAAGAGAAAGGGGAAGGAACCTCCTCGGATAAGTGCCGAGGAGCTACCCTTAGTTGTAAAATGAGGTTCACCCCCTTCAATGGTGAAAAGTGGCTTGTGTCCCGTTGCTAGTCTGTTAGGGCCTACCCTTTGTCCCGCTCTCTAGAAATGTATTGATGGGGAACCTTTCTAAACGGAGTCCCTACAATTGGGCCGTTTGTGGGAAGGATTAGTGCACTGGCAGGCGCAACGGGTGACCTTTACTAAGTAGTTATTTTACGGAAGGTTGGTAGCAACACATCAAAAAAAAAAAAAGACAAACATTGCAGAAAAATAGAAGATTCAATAGAAAAGAAAACAAACGTCATATTATTTTATTAAACAGAAAGTACAAGATACAAACAGAGGCTCAGGCAGGCTTGTTTTAAAGCTAATTTTACAAGCTAATTCTACAAACAGAGGCCCAGGTGGACCTGTTCTAAAACTAGCTAGAGGGAATGGGGCTGAGGCTGGCATACTTCAAGGCCACCAACAACTCCTTGTCCAGTGCGGCGGAGCTAGAACAAAGAGAGGAGCCGACGCAGGTGCACTGGGAAGCCCTCCCCCATGATGTTCCCTTGATTCTCTCCAATCCTCACGAGCGTTGGCCGTTGGAGAGGCAACACTCGGGCACCAGCCATGACATGATTTTGCGCGTCTCCTCCGGCAGGGGTGTGCCCCGGGAAGGAGCATTAGGTACTTAAGGGACATCCTCTTGGTCACCACGCATGGCACTATCAGGGTTACGCCTAGGCTCTGCCGCGCCGGAAGTTTGGTGGGGGCTGTGGTCACGACGGCTCTTGGCTGGGGCGGTAGGACCTTTGGCCTGTGTGTCCTCACACCCACCCAGGGTGCCCCATATCTCCCAACTCTGGTCACAATCCTGGCAGGGTTATTGAAGGGGCTCGGGGAGCTGAAGGGTCGTGGTTCTAGTTGTGTTGGAAAGTTCATGGAGTGTGGAGAAACGTTTCCCCCAGAAAGCCTTATATAGAGGATGAAGACTGGCGGGAATTAATACACACAAAGTTCGAAAAGAGAATTATCAGCGGTACTAATCACAAGGATACCAAATCCCAAGGAGACTATAAACCGCTGGATTGTATCAATTCACGAGGATATTAATGAAGGCAGGTCTCACGCATCGAAACGTCAAGCGCGGAGCGCGAACGGCCAAGGGACGCCTCGTAAGTGAAGAAGATAGGAACTTGAATTGAAGGCGAGGTCAATGCCACATGTAAGATCAGAGTCCGAACCACCCCTGCCCAAAGCACCGTAGAGTTAATAGTCCGACTTGAGGAGGAACCGTTTCCAGTAAAGCGGTCTGAGGACAAACCCCTTCATACAGAAGAATAGAAGTGTTAGACAGAACCAAGGCATTGCATGGTCCTCGGACTCAAGCCTATGGGGAAACTAACTACTCGGCTATACTTGGGTACTAGACAAAACCAAGGTATTGCATGGTCCAAGGACTCAAACCTATGGGGAAACTAGATACTTACAGAAGAATGGAAGTGTTAGACAGAACCAAGACATTGTATGGTCCTCGGACTCAAGCCTATGGGGAAACTAACTACTCGGCTACACCTGGGTACTAGACAGAACCAAGGTATTGCATGGTCTAAGGACTCAAACCTATGGGGAAACTAGATACTTACAGAAGAATGGAAGTGTTAGACAGAACCAAGGCATTGCATGGTCCTCGGACTCAGGCCTATGGGGAAACTAACTACTCGGCTATACCTGGGTACTAGACAGAACCAAGGTATTACATGGTCCAAGGACTCAAATCTATGGAGAAACTAGATACTTACAGAAGAATGGAAATGTTAGACAGAACCAATGCATTGCATAGTCCTCAGACTCAAGCCTATGGGGAAACTAACTACTCGGCTATACTTGGGTACTAGACAGAACCAAGGTATTGCATGGTCCAAGGACTCAAACCTATGGGGAAACTAGATAGTTACAGAAGAATGGAAGTGTTAGATAGAACCAAGGCATTGCATGGTCCTTGGACTCAAGCCAATGGGGAAACTAACTACTCGGCTACACCTGGGTGCTAGATAGAACCAAGGTATTACATGGTCCAAGGACTCAAACTCATGCGGAAACTAGCTACTTACAGAAGAACCGAAGGGTTAAACTAACTATTTACAGAGGAACCGAAGCGTTAGCTAGAACCGAATTGTGATGCGATCCTCGGATTCATGCTTGAAGGATAGCTAATGGTCTCATGAGACCAAATCCAGAACGGAACCAAGGTATTGAGCAAAATATTAAAGTACAGCAAGAAAAAGGAAGCATCAATAATTAGAAGCAAAATAGTGAATATTCATTTCAAATAGAAAGTATATAGTTTCGTTACAATGCCCCTGAGGCAAGAAGCAAAATGGAATGAAAAAGAAAGCAAATAACAGTGTCCTATGCCATATGCCATTTCCCTCCAATTCAGTAAGTAAATTGTCTTGAGGAGGCTTGTCAAAAGGCTTCAACCAACACCTAGGGACCTTGTCTCGGAGGGGCTACTTCAGGGGCCTTTTCACGGTAGGGGTAGTCAGAGGAATCGTGAGTGTGGCTGGGGAGCTAGCAGGAAGCCTTACCACCTCTTGGGGCACTTCTTGACCCTCGATTCTAGCTACCTCCAACGCTCTATGGGGCTCGGCCCCCTCAAAAGGTCTGTCAGCTGCAGATGTGTCCTCAACAGTTCCGTTATGACTTTCACTTGACGCTGGTAATGCAGACCCTTCCTCAGAAGCAACAGGAACAACCTCGCAAATTGCGGAAGGGTAAAACACTCTCTCCGCCCTTCTAAGGTCAGACGAGACATCAACCCCCGCTTGGTCGAGGGCTTCATGCCAAGTCTCATAACAGAAGCGCCCACACACTACAGGAATTTGAGCTTTGAGGGTGGTTTCAGTCTTGGCCACCCCCTCGGCAAAAGCCTCCTCTTCCGCCTGTCCTGCGGAGCGCTCAGCGTCCATTCTCACAAACACCGCCTCGTTTTTGGCCCTCACAGCCTCGTCCCTGGCATACTCGACAATACCCCTTGCGCTGACTGCCTTGGCCAACTTTTTCTTTAGGTCGGCGATGTCCTCTTTGGCAGTTCGTAGGTGGCCCTCGACATCCTACCACCGCTTGGTCTGATCCTCGGCCTGCTTCGTAGCCGTGGTTAGGTCTGGGGCCGCATTATCTCTGGCCTTTGTCATCTCCTCCAGATTTTTGATCGCCTCTTTTTTAGATCTGCCTCAGATCTCTTAAGGGTCCTCACAGCCTTCAAGAACTTGTCACGCTCCTGCGCTAAAGCGTTACCTCAGCAAAAGCCTCCCTGTCCAGCCTGAAAAGGGCCTGGACAGCTTGCCAACAAAAACAGGTGCGCCGTAAAGAGAAGGGAGGTGCTAAGCAACAAAGTTCAAGTAAGATAAACAGGTATTAGAGGACCCACCATGCCTAGATATCTCTTAAGGTTAAGGGCAACCTTTGGCCCACTCTTGCTCCCAAGTTCGGCCATGTCGGCGGGAAGGAGAAGAGACTTCCCCAGGGCGTCGGCCACGAGGACTTGTAGGTATCAAAACCCACCTCCCCGTCCGAGGGAACGGACAGCAGGATTTTGAGGGGCTATTGTGGGGCCCGTAAGCCTGGGAGCCTAGGCCCATCTCGCATTTGGCCCAAGGCCTATGCCGAGGAGGGATGATTGTCCGAGGCTGGTGTATGAAGACCTATGCTTTTTTGGACCCCGCCGAGGACATCCTCGGCATACCAAGGCTAATTTCAGGAGGGGGACAAGCCCAGAACAGGTTGTCACCTCCACACTAAATGTGCTCATCTAACTCCCCTGGCCGCATTAATGGGGATGTAACCCTTGACAGGGTAACAGTGATGATGGTAAACCACTCGAGTACTGATAAGGCCTCTGATGGGACAGACGATCAGAGGGGAGGCAAATGGATGATCAACAGAAGGAATAAAGGGAGAGGAGGAGGAGAACTATATAAGAAGGGCGAGTAAAGCAGTTAAGAAAGAGAAAGGGGAAGGAACCTCCTCGGATAAGTGCCGAGGAGCTACCCTTAGTTGTAAAATGGGGTTCACTCCCCTTCAATGGTGAAAAGTGGCTTGTGTCCCGTTGCTAGTCTGTTAGGGCCTAACCCTTTGTCCCACTCTCTAGAAATATATTGATGGGGAACCTTTCTAAATGGAGTCCCTACATATATATATAGTGTTTTAGTCTGAATGTTTGGGAACCTAATTACTAGATTTTTTTAATATTTTTTATAATTCCATAATTTAAGGGGTGAGTAGATTTAAACTGAATGTTTTATTTGAAGATGCTAAATTATGTTAGTTGAGCTATTAGACTTTTAGCAAACCTTATCTAGAAGTAAAAAAAAATATATTTAGTGTTTTAGTCTGAATGTTTGGGAACCTAACTAGATTTTTTTTTTTTTAATTTTTATAATTCCGTAATTTAAGGGCTGAGCGGATTTAATCTGAATGTTTTATTTGAAGATACTAAATTATGTCAGTTAAGCTATTAGACTTTTAGCAAACCTTATCTAGAAGTAAAAAAAAATTAATAGTGTTTTAGTCATACATGGATGAATACATATAACTGATACATATAAAACTTTATATATATATATATATATATATAAATTGGCTTACAAATAGTTCACTTTTGCATAAAAACAGGTTTTGCCTAGTTCAAACCACATTAAATTTTTGCGTGGGAATCTACCATCTTTGTTAGATAAACCTATTTCTCAAAAAAAAAAAAAAAAAAAAAGTTAGATAAACCTATTTAGGATGACTTTGAAGGCAACTTCATTAAAGGTAACCGTAACTTTTTTTTTTTTTCTTCTTTTTTAATATATAAGTAATTAGGGTCATTATCATTCAAGAAGCAAGAATTTTTACAAACCAACAGCGCTAGGTTGCAAGTTGCAAGTTGCAAGTTGCAACACATCATCAACAACATAAAACCCAAAAGAGAAAGATTATCAAGATAATCATGAGTTAATACAATGCAGACAACTAACCGAGTAAATTAAATAGCTGACATGTATCATAAGTGGTAGGTTGTTACTGTTGGGGCAAAAAAGTAATCTCAATATAAGATTTAAATTTGAACTAGTAACAACTAACCACCTATGATTTGTTATAAAAATGTTATGAAAATATTGTAGATGTAACATTTTTCTGCATATAAAATGCAATCATGCTTTACATGGGCGGCTCCACTTGGAGCCCAGGGGTTCAAATAAACCCCTTGAATTTGCCTAAATAAATTATGTATAATATTTTTTTTAATCTTGTTTTTGTTTTGACCTCCCTAAAATAAAATTTTGAATACCCTAATCCTAGATTTTTTAAAGCCTCGATAAAAGAAGTTTGAATATGATCATCTTAACAATATCCTAGCATTTTTAAACACAAAAAAAGCTCAATAACAAACCAATTTGATCTAAAATCTGAGATTTTTTTTATAAGCCTGATAAACAAAAGTAGAAATTTGTTAATCTTAAATCTTAGAAAAAACACATTTTGATCTAAATTTTTTAAAATAAATCAATCAAATGAGAGATCAACAGATGAATAATTGCTTGACTGTGTACATTGAAAGAGACGTAACTCATAGAATTGATAATGAAAATATTTTGTAATGATTTCAAAATATGAAACATCGTAGAAGATAATTGTAAAATTTTATGTATTTCAGTTTTTGTTTTTTGTAATGTCGATATATTCAAGTTCTCTTTTGTTTTAAATTTTGTATAATTTATTTTTTTCATTGATCCCCCTAAAAAATAATCCTAGAGCCGACACTGATGCTTTAAGAACATAGAAAAGGGATTTCTCATTTACAGCTAGCATAGAACCCTATTAATAATACAATTCTTGAATCCTCCATTAAATTGAACTCGAGCTCAAACTTCCTATTTTTATAGCATGCATGATGAGATTCCTCATTCCTGATCTATGCAGCATAAACCCTAGCATTCTTCAAGATCCAAAATATGCTAGCTTAATTTACATCTCTGATTCCGTTTCCCTTCAATATTATTAATATATATATATATATATATATTGATATGTTGGGTTAAAATGAATTAAACTCTTTTCAAATTAATTAATTATCCAAGTTAATTAATTAGATTCAATTACATGCAATAGTGTGGTAGTAGAAACAAATCACCAATTATACTAAATGCAGTGGAAAATAAATTTGACACAGGTGATTTGTTTACGAATGGAGAAAACCACTGAGGTAAAACCCCACCGGGTGAATTTAAGGTCACTGCTCCCGAGAATCCACTATTATCAATAACAAGCAGTTACAAGTAAAAGAAATCCTAGTACCCAATACCAACCTACGATTGAATCCTTACCCTAATACCCAATTGGACTTGTATTGTAGCGGCAATTTCTCTATTCAATGCATAAATCCCAGTAAGTGACTAACCAATGATGCATAGATCCTAATATGTGACTAACACACCAACTTAAGGAAGATGTTGGCTACAAAGTTCTTTAGTTCATTAACAATGAAGATTAGGAAGCTCCTTGGTCACAAAACCCTTGGCGCAAAGACGCAGTAGCTTCTACAGAGAGAATAATGAACTAGAGCAAATTTCGCTTACAGTCACAATATGCATGTATTCTATTTTCAAAACCTTGCATTCCTTGTGATGACTCTTAAAATAATCCTTATATATATTTAGGGTTGTAAGAAAAGAAATCCTACACAAATACTCAAGGATGATGGGAAATTTAGACCCCGATTGATAGAATTAACAAGTTTTAAACCCAAGTTACTAATTAGATTTATTATGAATAAAACTTGTTAAAACAAACAAATATTAATATCATGTCAAATTTTGTAGCGGAAAAATAAATAAGACAAGAAATGATGACTCAGAAAAACCAATGAAACAAACTAGTTTCACAGTAAAAAACCTGAGGAGAAACCTTCCCGAAAAGCAATCCACTATAGTAAAGAGAAATTTCAGATCTAATACAAAATCTTTGTCTCTAGACTTTGCAATCCTCGTAGATGAACTCACAATAGAAACCTTTTACCGCTTCAGAACTTTTGAACTCTTTAATATATGAACGCCACCTTTTGATGTTGCATGGATCCCAGTACGTGACTAACTAATTGTGCAGATCCTAGTACGCAACTTCAATCACCAACTAGAAGAAGATGTTGGCTGCAAAGTTTTTCACTTCATCAACAATGAAGATCAATAAGCACTTGGTTACAATACCCTAAGGCACAAAGACGCAGTAGCTTCTTTTAGAGAGAATAAGGCATCGGTCACCTTTTGCATATGTTCTCCTTGTATTCTCTTATGTGACGACCTCTAAAATAAGCCTTATATAGGTCTAGGGTTGTGAGAAAAGAAACCTTACACAAATACAAAAGCTTGGCCCAAAAATCAGATCTGAAAATTTTGATTTTCGTAACCTCGATCAATCGGGAGGTGTCGAGGAGGTGTCGAGAAGCTGTCGAGGGGATAGGAGCTTTCTCGATCGATCCACCAACTGTCGAGAAGGTGTCGAGATTGCGATAACAATCAACTGAAGAGCTCAATAGATAGCCTAGCTGTCGAGAGGTGTTGAGAAGCTATCGAGCCATCTGTTCGCAGGTGTCGAGCTATCTGTCTAGCTTTAATGAATAGCTTTTCTTCACTTGTTTCTTGGTCCAATCTTCATGGCTTTAATACTAGACTTGAACAACATGTTTCTTGAAATATTAAACACATCTTAGATCTACCCAATTACAAGTAAAGTGCATTTTGTCAAAAGATTAGCCAACTACATGAAAGAATGACATATGTTCTTAACAAGTGAAACACATATGTCCTAACAAAGGATATGCGTGTAATCAGATCTGGAAAATCTGATTTCATAATTCTCGACAGATACAACTTGGGTTGAACTTCTGTCGAGCTTTAGCAGTAATTTTCGAAAGAAAAGATTCTGTCAAGACTTTTGTTGAGCTTTAATGAGCAACAGATTCTTCACTTGTTTTTTGGTCAAATTTGCATGATTTCAGTACTTAACTTGAACACTTATTTCTTGAAATACTAATTCTATTTTAGATTTACCCTATTACAAGTAAAATGCTTGTCAAAGGATTAGCCAATTACATAAATATGTCCCTAATATGATACAAGATAGAAATTCTACTCTAGCCTAATCTAAGTGTATATGTGTGTGAAGCTCCCTCCTAGAGACTTGAACCCCAGCCGTTGCTCCTCACACCCCATAAAAACACTTATACTTGTGGATTGACCACCACACTAAGGGTGCGTGGTGTTATTAATATATTATTATGTATATGATACTAACTGACCACCTCATCCTAAAAGATCTCAACATTAAAAACATGGTAACAACTCATCACTTCTCTCCTACTTCTTTTGTGTGTGTTTGGATGTAGAAGGAAAGATTATTTTACTAATATATACTTGTCAATTATAAATTAACAATTAATTTTGAGGATATAAAAGTAATTTCACAAAAACATGAAAACTTCCTAAGGATATAAAAGTAAATTTATAGATTAGGAGGGAATGAAAAAATAAAATTGGTGAGACCTAAAAAGAAACAATTTCTCTTCACATTTATTTTCTCACCCATATTTTCTTCTAACCAAACAAAGGAATATTATTCCATTCTCTTCCCTTTTGCCAATTTCCTTCTAACCAATCATAGCCTTAGTGAATGAAATTAAAGATAGAAAACTGAAATGAGTTTCAATTAAATTTAGAAATCGTAATTTACATTTTAGACTTAACAACAATGTTTATATAACATAGCCTTTTTTTTTTTTTTTTAGGAAAAAATAATATAACCTTGACTGGTTTAAGTTCGCAAAATACCTTGTACTATACTGCAGGAGTGTTGCCCCCGCACTCTCCAATGTCCAACCTAATATTTAACTTGGCAAACCTATTCTAATTAAACACTCATGAACTTATGAGCTTTACTCGGTGTTGTTCTCAAAAACCATACTTGGTTGCCACTCTTTCTCTCTCTTTTATATATATATATATATATATATAGCCTAAAAAATAAAGTAAGATTAACTCTTTTTCGATGAAAAGGTAAATAAGGGTGTCATTTGAGTACGAATTGCCTTTGAATAAAGAAGATATATATATATATATATATATTGTAAGGACCAGATTTGAGTCCTTAGCCTAAAAGACAGATGGACTTTGGCCCAAAAAGCTCAAAACAATGAATTTGTAGAGAGTGGGTTGGAAAACTGAGCTTTTGTGAATCAGATAACAAATAAAGTAGATCTTGATGATAAGAGAATGAAGATAGATAAGTTTAAACTAAAGAAAATTGTTTTCGGCAAAGTCTGAGGAGATCGGTTCTTATATATTTCTTTCAAGTTTGATTACAAAGTCAGTTCTTGATACTTCAATGTTTTTTTCTTAGTTTCTCGATCTCCCTTTCCTCTGGGGTTTCTTACATTATATATCTCCCATTGAATGATCTTAGCCCTCCATTTGTTGATCATTGGACCACGACTTGAGTGCTTGTCCCATCGGATGCCTTCTCTGGCTCCTATGAGTTGGGGTAGCCTAGGCAGCACTGTTCAAGGGTATTCTCCACATAAATGCGGCTAGAAAATAAGTTACAGAGCATTCAACGTGGTGGTAGCAGCTTTTTCTTAGATATTTCCTATCTTCCATTTTTTCAGTACGTTTATAGTGCCCGTCTTTATCAATAGAATCTCCTGGAACGTCACCTTGGATGATAGGAGACACATCTTGATTTTCGTTGCATTTAGCCGAGGGGATATTCCTCCTTGGACAACCTCTCATAGCCATTACGGTTACAGCTTACTTGTGAAGTTCGAAGAATTACGTCTTTCTTGCTATTGATTTATTCTTAGACCATTGTGCCTCCTCGAACAAGGCCCAAGGCCCAAAGGATATTTGGGTCTATGTCCCCACACACACACACACACACACACACACACATATATATATATATATATAATTAATTAATTAACCTAAAAAATAATGTAAGATTAACTTTTTTTTTCGATAAAATAGTAAATAAATCGCCTTTGGGTGGAATTGTTCAATTTGAGTGAACATTAAATCTCTTTACACAATGGCCCCTCTTTGGTTCAAAAAGATATAATTCTTCTCTTTAATTTGTAGGCTTTTCTTTTTCGATTCGATGACTAATATTATAGCTCTCTCCAATCAATTTCTTTAGTCTTTGGGCTATTGGTAACACGTCGAGACCCGAGATGATTCTATAAGACTACAACCACCCAAAGTAAAAAAAATCTAGTAAATTACAAAAAAAAAAAGATTGCCCCAACTGTTGGTGATTGTTATTAATGGAGAAAAAAAAAAAAAAAGGCAACCAGTAACAATAAAAGTTACAATGAGTATAATGACACACACTAATAAAAGTGGTCGGTGTGATTGTCCTTGTTTTGTACCTTCCCTTGTCCGGACACCGCCGTAGCGTATCTTTCAAATAAAAAAGCAAGATCTGCCATTGAAAAAGCATAGCCTTTAAGAAAAAACCAAAGTAGTGCATCCGTTAAAATCCCTCAACTCTTTTGTCCCTACTCACTATCAATTTCATTTTTCTAAAGTTTGTATTTTATATTTTGTTCTTTAAAAAAAAAATTGTTAATTAATTACTATAAAGGATTAAGGATAGATAGATAAATAACTTAGGACCGGTGAGAGAACTTTAGATCCACTTTAAGAGATTAATTTTTTTATTATTATTTTATTTAAATTTCAACTTATATCAATTGCTCTGATAATAACTTTTTATTATCAGATAAAAAAAAAAAAAGCATTTCTTGCAAATTAAGTTAATTCAACAGTTTTAGCATAATTGGCTCCACCACAGAATCACTTCGGCTCAAAATGTCCTAAAGCCACTTTATGGCTGTGGCCATAATAATTGGTTGCACTTGCACTTGCACTTGCACCTGCACTTGCGCTTCACGTAATGTAACATTTCATCAACGAAGAAAATATCTTTGATTTTAGCTTATTCTCCACGGTTCAGCAAAAAAAGCTTATTCTCGACGGTCCACACACCCTCCAACACGCCCTGAATCACAACGCAATATTGTCTTTTGTGTTTGGTGGGTTTTACACAATGCGAAGGAGAATAGAACTCGCACTATCAGCATCTTTATAGCATATTTACAAGGACTTTCTAGAATGTCAATTGATGACAAAATTATAAAAGATTGACATTCCTTATTCCTCTTCAAAACGTAAGAGTAGTTACTTGATTTTAGCTAAGTGATTGTTGAATCACTACCTTGGAAGAAATAGAATAAAATGGATTGATACTGGTGCGGTCTAGCCTCTTATCAAATATCAACTCTGAACCTGAGGATCTTTCCTTTTTTTGATATACGAAATATGGGATTTCACTAAATCAATTCGCAGCAAATCTTGACTCATACCATTCGTATTTACTTCAACAAAAGAAGATAGCCTCTTCGAAGAAGAACTTTTTTGTATTGTTTCCAATTCAACAATAAATGATGTAGAACAGACAGCACATGCCTTCTTGGAGCAGCAAGGGCACAGGAAGTCACAACGCAAGATCAAAGGGGGTGCAGTAGGGCCATCAGAGGTAACAGTGTCGGAATTGCATGAAATTTGGCAGGTTGAAGGAAACGGCGTTCTGATCCAGATTCATGACATGAATGTCGCCAAATTTTAGGCAAATTCCTTCGTTAAGGCCCCGAAAACAATGTTTTGCTATTTATAGTATTATTTGTTTTTCCTTAATAACTTTTAGTTTAAAAGTCAGAATAAGGTCCCGTCTGTTTTGGGACGACCTTAAGGTCAGTAGTTTATGATTCTGCGTTTAACTCAATTTTGTCATTTTTGGTAAAATTCGGTAATTTTGCCACCTAATCGCTTAATTAGTGCGAATTAGGGTTTTAAACATTTTTGCTCAGTATTTATATGTTTTGTAGCCGTCAGAGGCAAATTAGATTATTATCAATAAACACAGACTTTTGTCAAATTTTCTTCTAGTGGATTCCAGTTTTATCTCCTTGTGGATTCAGGAAACCCTCGTGGATTCGAGGTTTGCTACCAGAAACTAACAGTTTAGTTTCTGTTCCATCAAGAGAGCATCGTGTGTGTTTCTCTTCAGGCTTCCGCGACATCAGTAAACAAGTCCAAACTAATTGAATACTTGTTCCATAAATTCCCCGAATTGGTTTGCCATTGCCATAAAGGATATAGTTGACAATTCTAAGTTCCATATTATCCCTTTCGTGCAACAGGTGCTGGGAAAAAAGTGTTACTAAATTTATACCATTTGCTATCTCATATATGATTACGGGTCGAGCCAAAACAAAATACCTTTTCTTGTTAAGTTATGTCATTCATTCTAGTACTTTTCTCCGTCAAATATGTATAATTGCATAGTTTTAATGGGATTCGGTGTATTAGTGTTGTTATTATCGTACCCACATTCAAAGGCAATGCGTAGCATGCTGTATGCACACAGGAAAATTGTAATGTTAATTTTGCCACCCCTAAACAAAACAAACAAGCCCAACACAAGCTTATGATGTTGTTTGTACTCTCTCTTGACTTTCCTCCTGGTTAGTCTATGATTGGGTGGATGTGGGTTTCCAAGATCTAAGACTCATTCTGGTGTCACTATTGAGAGATACAAAACTTACCTTATAATCACAGGTTCACTCAGAGATATGACATTGATTGTGAAAAAAAAGTTCTAAATTTGCATGTCTCTCCTCCATCCATACTCTTTCTAACTATTGCGACCTCTTTGTTGATCCTTTTCCGTGGATGTAAAAAATGTCTTCCTTAATAGTGATCTGAGTGAACAAGTCTAGATTTAATCTCCACCAGGGCTACCTCATTAATTTATAGAATAAGGTTTTGTGTGTGTGTGCGCACGCGCGCGCGCCCTATATGTACTTAAGAATGCTCCTAGAGAATAGTTTGCCAACTCCAACTTCACTATCTTTCTTTGGGGTTACTCTATTAGCACCTGTGGCTTAGCCTTGTTTCTTTGCCACATTAACAGAAACGCAATCCTTATTCTCTTTTATGCGAATAACATGCTCATTGTCGATGAGTCATCACCAAATTAAAGATGATCTACCAATAACTCTAAGGACTTTCTTAGCCGGAACTTTGAGATGCTTGACCTTAGTCTCTCAGCTATTTCCTTGATTTTGCAATCTCTGCCAAGTACACATCTGATTTTCTCTCTCAAGCTAGACTCAAAGAGAACAGGATCATTGAAACATTGATCGAGCCAAATGCTTGTGTTATATTACTAGCTAGTACTATTAAAATAACTTTTTTTTTTTAAAGTAGAAAAAATTATTAAATTAACTTAACTCTCTGTCTATATATTCAGGTCCTCTGTATATACTATTCATTTAGCATATATGCGTGATATACTTTTATTTTATATTTTTTTGAAAACATATACATAGTGATTTTCACATCATCTATAATGGGATTATTTTAGAATTTCAAGGTAGTTTTTTCCTCTCTTCAACGAGGATATATGTTATGTCAAACCTGTTTCGGCAATTCTTTCCTCTCATACACGTCTTCAACTGGAGCTCCTTTCAACATCTGAAAAGGGATGGCAACAAAGCTGCCCATGAGTTTGCTAGAGAAGCAAAACTCTCTAGCCAATCCCACTTATGGAAGGGGGTCTCGCCTTCTTTCATTCAACAGATTCTCAGTGATGACTTATTGTAATTCTTGTTTATTTAGTTCTGTTGTAATCCAATTTCAGATTAATGAAATCACCATATTTCCCTATCAAAAAAATAAATAAAAAATAAACATACATAACATAGTTTTACAGTCCAGAAAATAAATTTCACTGAAGCTAACGAAGCATGTTTGAGAAAGACAATCTATTGGATGAGGGGTCACAAATTTCATTAAGCCTTAGTTCCAAAGGGGATCATTGGCAATGCTAAAATGCCCCTTTTTTTTTTCTCACAACTTGGTGGATATATGGTCCTCTGGACCAAACTACAGCCTGGATTTGCCTCTCTGTGGTTGCCCTTGTTTTGTACCTCCCCTTATCTGGATGCCGTGGCATAAGCCTCATATCCAAAAAAATATCGCTATAAATAATCATACAAATTTTCACGTAATATTTCATAATTATCGTATAAGCAACTAGTTAATAGTAAATAATAAAGTGATATATTAGCAATAAGCCAATAAGTTTATTTAAAAATCAATAAAACATATCACATGCACTCAACTATTATTATTAAAAGAATATTATCAAAATTGTCCCCTCAAAAAAATGCATAAGATTTGCCTCAACGCCTTTTAACCTTTTGCCTCCTCCAAAAGCCAAGAAAAACAGTGCCTCTAACGTGTATTCTGTTTTTTCCGCTAAAAGCTTGCGAAATTGATTTTTATTTTATAGAATTTGTTTGAATACCATTTATCTAAAAACTGAAAGCAGTATAACAAAATAATTTTTAAATGTGTGAATAATGTCGTAAGACCAAGTTTTAAAGTTATTTTTACTGAAAAAATTACTTACGAATTCTGTGAACAGTGCACAAGACTTACTGTTTAAACGCCAAATGCAAAAACGCCAAACACCATACGCAATCCAAACTCAACCATAGTATAGTTTTTGATTGTTTGTTCTTGTCTGAGAAAAGGTTACCCACTTCCATCACTGTACTCAGCAGTCAGCTCCAAAATAAGAAGTATTTATTTCAAATTTATGAAATTATCCTCAAACTATGTGGTTTGTCCTCTCTATTAATACCTACCTTTACCATTTTGCTTTCATTTTCATTTTTTTTTTTTTGGTACGTAAAAACACTGCTTCGCTTGGATTGGAGGTTTATCCTATACGGCTATACTATATTTTTCTTAAAAGGAAAAAAGAAAAAGAAAAAGAAATGCTAGAATCATTTCATGAGCACTTCATAACAAGGATTGTAACCCAAATGGTTCATGACCTGAATCACACGGCAAATGATGTTTGGGTTTAGTGGGTTTTCGATGCAGCGGAGTGCTGGAATTGCCCCCAGATTAGTATCACTATCTGCATTTGGATGTGACATCATTACAATGTGGTTTTTAAAGTAGACGCACTTTTTGAAATAGCATATTTAAACAGGCTAAAAAATTATCAACAAATCTAATAACTCTCCAGCCAAAAACAATCTAAACAGTAAAACCTAATAAGAGTCTTTATTATATATATACACATCAATAAGGATATGAAATACGTTATTTTCCTCAAAAAAAAAAAAAAGAAAAAAAAAGAAAGAAAGAAAGACAAACGTTATTATTCATTGTATCTTTCCTCTTGTACACCACTAATGTGATAGGGGCCAATATCCATCCGAAGCTGCTGTCATTTCACATTTGTTGGGGCTTGATTTATTGCAAGTTCCTCAATCCTCGTGATTGTTTCGACAAGAGAGAATTATAGGTTGTTTGCAATTAAGATAAGTTTCTATATATCTTACTCTCTTTATATATTGCTTCACACCTTCATATGGTGTTGCTTAAAATATTTACTGGCATGAATTCACTGTTGATTATACTGAATTGGGCATTGAAGAATATATATTCATTCCATCTTGCTAAATATTTAGCCTTGCTGAACGTATTTCTTCACCTTAATTTCTCATGCTTCATAACCTTAATTACTTAAACATGAAAAAATTCTTTTTCTTTTTAATTTGCTGTCTCCATCACTCATTATACTATCTTTTTTCGCCTAAGAGAAAACACAACGGTCGTAGTCAATGAATAATCCATTGGCGTGAGTCCTAGACTCAACTATTCCAAAAGAACCTAAGCCTAATTGTTAAATTATAAAAATGCACACATGTCATGGCCACAAAAGACCCCAAACAAATGTCTAATTGTTTCTTATTGAGGCAAAGATTGACGTTAATTCTTTGTCCATTTTACTTTACTATAATCATTCACATCAATTCGTGCAAAAAATTTTGTTTATTTTATTATAAGAACCTTTTATCTATTTATTTTTTTACCAAACCAATTTTCTAAAACACTACCATCAAATTATATTTTATAAACTCTATTAATTAAAATATCAAATTTTCATTTTTTAAATTATTTCTCTTTCTTCACACACTGTAACTACCATTTACTTTCTTTTGTCATTTTTGAAATATGTAAAGAAATAATAAAAAACTAATATGCACATGAATAGTGCCGGTGCAAATTTTTATAAGGATAAATTTCACAAACCTACCCTGAGGTTTGTGATAATACCAATTTAGTACTTAAAAAACAACTTTATCCCTAACTTTTTTTTTTCTCTCTTCTTTCCCTTTCTCTCTTTTGTCTCTGTTCCTTTTCCCCTCTCTTAAACTCTCTTCTCTAAGTTCTCTCTCAGATCTCTCACTCTCTAAACACTAAACCCAAATCAGTAAATACCCATTTCAAAAACCAATCTTTTTTGTCTTCTTCTTGCTTGCCGAAAATCACAATTGACTGGTTGGTGGTGTTGGAGAGAGATGGTGGTAGGCTTAAGGAGGTTGAAACCAATCTTCTTTGTCTTCTTCTCGCTCTGTGGAGATCATGATCACTAGCTGATGGTGTCAGAGAGAGATGCTGGCAGGCTTAGCGAGGTTAGGTCTAGGAAATTGCGCCATGGCCAGAGTGTGGCAGTCAGGGATGTGGTGGTCAACATTGTTGAGGACAAAACTGTAATTTTACATAATGAAGATGGTTTTGATCTTGCTAGCTTGCTCTAGATATGTCTCTAGGGTTGTGTCAAGACTCAAGACTCAAGTTTCAAGGCTTGATCTTTGGGAGACAAAGAAGTTTCTTTTGAGGATCCTTTCGATTGTTGACCACTTTTATATTGTCAAATTTCTTTGCTTCCTAAGTCATATTTGGTTTGTTAGTATTTATTAGATGAAATTGCCATTTATATCCTTTGAGAAAATTTTGGTTTTATCCTTTAAACTTTGCTGGGCTGTGGGCTTTGCCAGTTAGAGAGAGAGAGAGATATCTGAAAGAGAACTCAGAAAAAAGAGTTTAAGAGAGGAGGAAATGAAGAGAGACAGAAAAGAGAAAGGGAAAGAAGAGGAAAAAAAAAAAGTTAGGGATAAAGTTGTCTTTTGAAGACTAAATTGGTAGGTTTTAGAATATTTTGGACCTAATTGGTATTATCACAAATCTCAGGGTAAGTTTGTGAAATTTACCATTTTTATAATTATTGTAACTTTGGATGAGTTTTGCACAATTTTACATTAGCTAATATGGGTGGTTTTTGGGGTTGCTTGGGCAAATTTTTTTCCTTATGTTATTTTGCACAAACTGATGCAAGTTCTCTAAGAAATTAGTGAAAATAATGTGACGAACAAAGAAAAATGGTAATTCTACGTATGAGGGACAAAGTTTGACTCCAAATATGTTTGAAGCTATTTTTCCAACAATTATGTGGATTATAAGATAATTAATGTGAAATATTTAAACAATTCAATTGACTTATTAAAAAAGTCATGGGCATAAAACTATATATGGACGGTCTCTTTAATTGTCACATAATAGGTTGGAATAAGATAGTTTCATGCATATTTGGAGCCAAACTTTTTCCTTCTCCAAGTGCCTAAATGTATCTCTATCACTTTTTGTTAATTCATATCTACTCCAAAATATTATGTGGTAAGTTAGTATATTTCTACCATATTTTCTATTGTTCTATATTTTCTTCTTTATATATATATTACTTAAATAATGTCTTATTTATTTATTTTATTTTTTATATTTATAATGCTTAAATAATGTCTTGCACATATTAGTTGGGAAATATACCATTTATGAAGTATACACAATATTTGTATCCATATTTACTCCAAAATATTATTTGGTAACTAAGTAGTATATTTCTATGATGTTTCCTACCGTTATACATTTCCTTCTTAATTTATACTTCTTCCTTCTCAATTTGTTTGTCATTTATACCATTTTGAGATGAGTCCAAATCTTTTGTCTCACTCTTCTTGCTCCATTATATACTCTACAAATAAAAACATGCCACATGTCCATTTATTTTATTAAATGCTAAATTTATACCTTCTATTATTTCAATTACCTAAATATGATGAGTTATTTATTTATTTATTTTAGAAAATTGAAATAATAGAAGTCATAAATTTAGCATTTAATAAAATAGATGGACATGTGACATGTTTTTATTTGTGGAGTATATAGTGGAGCAGGAAGAGTGGGATAGAAGATTTGGACTCTTTTGAGATGTCCCAAAATATTGTCCTATTTCTAAAATTAAAAACCAATAATTTACTAATGCTCTTATTATGCCCCTACTTTATTTCCAAAACCATTTTTGATAAATTTATTTAAGGGTAGTTTTGGAAGCTTATAAATTTTTATACAATGGACAATGCAATAAATGATATTCCCTTAAAAAGTTAGATTTTTGAAATAGGATAAACAAATTAGGATAGAGGGAATATTAGTCAACAACTTGTGCAATGCATGTAAAAATTTAATAAAATATGATTTTATCTATATATATAAAAAAAATTCTTTTATTTTGTATATAAATATGAAATTTGACAATTCATATCAATTGGGAAATACAGCATTTATGAAGTATGCAAAATTAAAGTTATTTTTTACAATAAAATTTATGCATTACAATAAGTTTGAGTGTAAGACACTTGAGAATAAATTATTCCATACATTCAATGTGCTACACCCTTCTCTAATATAAATGAGTTTTATGTGCAAGACCCACACTTAAGGTCCACTTTTCTACAAGAGGAAGGTGTGATGCATTGGGTATGCTAAATAATTTCACTCATTTAAGTGATGGGACAACAAACAAAACAAAGTTATTATTATGACAAATATATTTGAGAAAATTATATTTTATTTCATATGATTTGGAAGTGTAAAAAATCATGTAATTTGTTATTTTTTTAAATATCAAATTTGATTTGTTACTCTTAAAATAATATGATTTAATTTGTTAATTTTTAAGACCTCATGGTTTAATTATCAAGAGCTTCCTAGCCATAATCTTATTTATTTTCGATAACAAGGATAAACGGCAGAATCCGGCCTTATATTTATCTAAGGGTCATGCTAACGAGTGCGTTTAGGGCACTCATTAATAATCTATTTCAGGAAAATTTAGATACTACTTTTATGGGAAATGAAAAAAGCTGTTAAAATATTAATTACTTTTTTTTCATTCCCTATAAAAACTTTCTTTAAATAGATTATTAATGAGTGCCCTAAAGGCACTCGTTAGCATTTCTCTTTATCCAATTCTGATATGAGTAAAAAAGGGGAATGGAATAAGTGGGGCCAGACGTAGGGCCCAGGCTATTAGCAACAAAAATCAAGTAGTCACCCGCGAAAAAGAAATAAAGGCTATTGACGCATTAAATGATACAATTTTGTGTTACGACTCAAATATGTGATGAGTTGTAATTAGTGAAAAATATGTCCTCACACGATTTAATATCACTATTTTATTAATTATAACTTGCCACGTATAAATTGTATGAAATTGTGCCATTATACGAGGTGATAGCAAAAAGGCCCGAAGCGTATTACCAAAAAATTAATGAATGTCACTAACTGAAATCAGTTGCGTGTTTGGTAATTACCTACAAAAGCATGGGCAAACGCAAAAAACACGACTATCTCAAAAAGCAAACAACTCCTACTCCTAGCCCCGTACGGTACGATACCTGGTATTGAAAATTTTTCCTTTCCCCACCCAATAGGTACGGAATCCAAACCGAATTCAACGAAAAGGGTACTACCGTAATTTAGTAAAACTCCCCTACCTGTCTCCCATCACAGGATCTACAGCCCTTTCGATTCGACACGTGGCAACCGACTATTAGTTCATCGTACTATATACGAATATTCCTTCACAACATTCCGGAACCCTTTGTTAAAACCCCCTCACAAAATTTCTTTACTCTTCGTAAATCTCAAAAAACACACCCACCCACAACTAGTACTAATGAGCGAAGCACTACACAGGAATTACCAGGTAAGCGAAGAGATCGGACGGGGACGATTCGGCGTCGTTTTCCGCTGCCTCTCACCTGTTAACGGCGTCTACTACGCCGTCAAGTCGATCGAGAAGAGTCTAGTCTCGGCCGACTCACTCGACGCCCAATGCTTGTTAACGGAGCCCAAGATCCTTCACCTGTTGTCTCCGCATCCAAACATCATTAACCTCCACGACCTGTACGAGGACGAAACGCACCTTCACATGGTTATCGATCTTTGTTCTTCGTCCGATCTTCACCACCGAGTCGTGACTCGCCGAGTTATTCCTGAGCCCGAGTCGGCTTCCATTATGTGTCAGCTCGTTCAAGCTCTGGCCCACTGTCACAGTCTCGGCGTGGCCCACCGTGATATAAAACCTGATAACATACTATTCGACGATCGGAACCGACTTAAACTCGCGGATTTCGGATCCGCCGAGTTTTTCAAGGAGGGGCAGCTCATGAGCGGTGTGGTCGGTACGCCGTATTACGTGGCGCCTGAGGTTTTGGCCGGGAGGGATTACTGTGAGAAAGTCGATGTGTGGAGTGCTGGTGTCGTTTTGTACATTATGCTTGCTGGGTTTCCGCCGTTTTATGGGGACTCGGCGGTGGAGATATTCGAAGCTGTGCTCAGGGCTAATCTGAGATTTCCGGCTCGGGTTTTCGGGTCGGTTTCCTCTGCGGCTAAGGATTTGCTCCGACGGATGCTCTGTAAGGATGTTTCTAGAAGATTCTCGACCGAACAAGTTCTGAGTAAGTGTCTTGTCAAATTTCTTTGCAGCCAAACAGGCCTTTTAAAAAAAAAAAAAATTTATCGTTATAAAAATTGTAATTAGTGATAAAGTAATTAATATATATCAACTGAAACGAGAGAAATTAGTGCTCCAAATTAGGAACCGTTAAGATTATGGTTTAGATATTAACGATTGATTTTTTGTGTTTGCAGGACACCCATGGATAACAAGTGGAGGAGGTGCGAGAACAGTGGCTGATCTAACTTGATGGAGCACTGAAGAAGAAGAAATTAATATGAACGAAGCATAATTAGAGATATGTAATACAAAGTTTTTGTAAAAAGTGTGCGCCACAACAACAAGTACTAGTACAAAGCGGTGAAAACACTGGTGTATATGTGATCGAAGCTCTTTGTAAATATTTTTTTCTTTATTTTAATGAAGAAATATAGGCAAAAACAGAGTGAGAGTGAGAGTGAGAGTGAGGGTGACTTTGAGTTTGAGAATTAGAGCTTTATGCTATGGAATGCATTTAAGTCTCTCTGGAGTGTGTTTTTTTTTTTTTTTTAAATTTGCTCCATCCCCTTGTTCTTGTGAAGATAGAAGGGGATTAATATGTTCGATTATGTTAATATAATATGAATATGTGATGAAAGTTTCTTATGACCCTGTTTGTTAATTTGTTTGCTGATTAGTTACAGTTAATCTTGTTTTATCCTTTATTAATTGATTGATTGATTTTTTTAATCAAAATCCTACCTGCTCATCCTAATTTGGTTCTAATCATCTTTGTTTTTAGCCGCGTACTTAAAAAATAAAAAATAAAAAATGTGTTTGCAGGACACCCATGGATAACAAGTGGAGGAGGTGCGAGAACAGTGGCTGATCTAACTTGATGGAGCACTGAAGAAGAAGAAATTAATATGAACGAAGCATAATTAGAGATATGTAATACAAAGTTTTTGTAAAAAGTGTGCGCCACAACAACAAGTACTAGTACAAAGCGGTGAAAACACTGGTGTATATGTGATCGAAGCTCTTTGTAAATATTTTTTTCTTTATTTTAATGAAGAAATATAGGCAAAAACAGAGTGAGAGTGAGAGTGAGAGTGAGGGTGACTTTGAGTTTGAGAATTAGAGCTTTATGCTATGGAATGCATTTAAGTCTCTCTGGAGTGTGTTTTTTTTTTTTTTTTTTTTAAATTTGCTCCATCCCCTTGTTCTTGTGAAGATAGAAGGGGATTAATATGTTCGATTATGTTAATATAATATGAATATGTGATGAAAGTTTCTTATGACCCTGTTTGTTAATTTGTTTGCTGATTAGTTACAGTTAATCTTGTTTTATCCTTTATTAATTGATTGATTGATTTTTTTAATCAAAATCCTACCTGCTCATCCTAATTTGGTTCTAATCATCTTTGTTTTTAGCCGCGTACTTAAAAAATAAAAAATAAAAAACTTTTGAGCAAACCGTACTTATATAATATATATATATCCGGATGAAAGAAAAAGAGTGTGACCACCGGATTAGGGTTTGTTATCAAAATTAAGATAAGGGCATCGCAGTTCGCGCCCCACATGGGCTGCAGAATAGTACTGGTACTCTAGTCAGTTAGACTAGACTGCGATAACCAACGTGTCAAACAAATTCTGAATACAGATAAGCCACGCCACTCATCCCGGAGCTCAAGTTAGTTTTTGTTTAGGAAATTTTATTTTCATTTAAAAACAAGTTAAATAAAAATATAATTGTAATTAGAATTTTTTTTTTCAAGAAATTGTAGAATGTAGATAAGCTAAATATTGGCATATCAATTTTTTTTTTTGGAATCCATATGACGGGATTTATAAAAGAGAAATAGTGTCAAAAAAAAGAGTAATGTTATAAATATAATTTTTTTTTTTTTTATAAATTATTAATGTGGTGAATAATTTTTGATAAATGAAAAAGTGATATTAATAATAAGTTTAGATGAAAACTATATGAAGTTGATCATATCAACAATTTATAAAAATATTGTAAAATAATTTGTGATTGTAACTTACTCATTTACAAACTATATTTTACAACTTGTAACAAGCTTATTATATCATTGAGTTTGGGGTTGACTAAATAATGATTTGTAATTAAATTTTTTTTGCTAGAAACTAGATTCAAAACAAATCATCAGATTTGTTTTCTTTTTCCAAGTAAATATAGGAATTAGTTAGTTCAAAATTTTTCACAGTAAATAAGATTAGATAAATGTTGTTGTTTCCTCAACTTTTTAGTCCTTTACTTATAAGACACAAAAGATAAATAAAAAAGGAAAAGGATTCATTCAAGTCCTATTTGATTTCTTTTTTAACAGTCCCACTTGAGGTTTTGCTTTAGTTCTTTAGGTGGGACCCCACAGCCCCACTTCTTCGATGCATGTTGTTGTCAGTGTTTTCGTAATCGAAACATTACAGTTAAAGCGATTCGAAACATTATTATGTGGCCCGACAAGGTCGCTAATTGAACTACGCAAATACGACAAAAATTTCCATGCTAAAGCGATTTTCCCAAGTTAAATTCCTATAGAATTAGGGGAAACATATAAATTTTAATTGGATGATTTGGCGAGATTTAATAAATTTAAACACGAAAAAAAAAAAAAAAAAAAAAAAGAGAGAGAGAAAAATGAAATCTTATCTCTAAAATTTGTGAAGAAAAGAGATCAAATAAACTAAGGAGTTGGTTGATACGAGATACAATTATAAAACGAGAAAGTTAGGCAAATTTAAATAATTTTTTTTAAAAAAAAAGGTACATACCTTTATAGTGACGTGGTCAAGTCCCATTTCGTGACTTGCCAACAGAAATATCCGTGGCAATGTGCCATTGGGTGGAGAGGTGTGGTTGGTTTGAGGTTCAAAATTCAATGTTCTGCCTAAAACTGCGTATTCGTTACAATCAGAGATGACTCAATACTTTGAAAAGGGGTCTTCGGTCTTCCCCAATTGACACACACAATATGGAAATGTTCCGTGGCACAAATCTCTTCCCCAACGTGTTAGATGCATTTTTCGCATTGAAATTTGGAAGAGAGTCAAGCTGTCTCGCTCTCGCGAAGAAGAATATTCCTTCGGAAGTTTTTTTTTTTTTTTTTTTTTTTAATTTATTTATTTTTTATTTTTATAGAAGAAATTCTAATTATATATGGTTATAGGCCATGTGGCTAATCTATTGTTTGAATTTAAATTCCTAAATATTACTATATGGTTATTCTTTTTCTTTTGTGATTTTTTTTTAATATATATATATATATATCTTTTATGACTTGAGATAAAAGCATGAGTTGATTTTTTTATTTTTTAGTTATGATATGATTTGAGATAAGGGTATTATTTGATTTTTATTTTATAGTTATGATATGATTTGAATTAATAGCATTGGTAGAGTGATTAGTGTTCTTATGATAACGTCAAGACTTTAATTGATTTTTTATATAGGTTAAATTTAAATTTAGATCTTTTATTTGACGATAAATAGTAGTTGAACTAAAGAAAACTCACTTAAAGTTTGGTTATTAGTGAGGTATACAGTTGTAATTTTTATAATTTAATATTTCTCTAGATTAGATATAGTTCTTTTGTGATTTTTTTTTCTATATATATATATATATATATGTGGAGGGGAAAAGCCCAACCTTACGTAGTGGGCCTAGGGCCCTATTTGAAGATTACTGTGTATTCGAAGAGAAGGAATCGGTTGAGATGGAGTCCATCTAGAAGAAAGATACCTGGAAATGGAGGAGGAGTACAATCCGAAGAGGTCACCAGTGGTCCGAAGAGGTCTTACTCCTCAGATACGAATAGTCTTGATCAATCAAAGTGGAAGGTCCGAATGATCTTCCTAGCAACCCCAATGATAAAGATAAGTTCTAGGTATGTTTGGAGACGATAAGAACAAAGAAATATCTAAAGAAAAAGCTGCTACTACCGTATTAAATGCACTGCAGCAACTTTTCTGGCTGCATTTATGTGGAGAAGACCCCTGAACAGTGTAATCTCAGCTACCGCCACTCACAAAGAGCTAAAGAAGATACATGACGTGACATATACTCAAGTAGGTACACAGATGAAGAACAAGTGAACGATGGGGATGATGGGGAAGGATGCTATATAAAGAAGAAGGACTCCTGATAAAGAGGAGAGGAAGAAAGACGATAGAAAAGAAAAGAAAGGTTTTACTGTAGCTCTAAGAATTGTAATCACTATTCAATTTATCATAAACCTCTTCGGACTTCAATTCATTTCGTCTTTACGTATATCTTTCTGCTGGTTTATACTTGGAGGTTGTAATCAATCGTTATTAATTCCATAATCAACCTAGCTCTATCACCCACGCTCTACAAATTTATTATTTTGGGCTTGGGCCACAAATCTTAACCCCACAATATATATATATATATATCTCTTTTATGATTTGAGATAAAAGTATGAGTTGATTTTTTTATTTTTTAGTTATGATATGATTTGAGATAAGGGTATTATTTTATTTTTATTTTATAGTTGTGATATGATTTGAATTAATAGCATTGGCAGAGTGATTAGTGTTCTTATGATAACGTCAAGACTTTAATTGATTTTTTATATAGGTTAAATTTAAATTTAGATCTCTTATTTGATGATAAATAATAGTTGAACTAAAGAAAACTCACTTAAAGTTTGGTTATTAGTGAGGTATATAGTTGTAATTTTTATAATTTAATATTTCTCTAGATTAGATATAGTTTAATTAGATATAGTTTTTCTTTTATTTCTTTTCATAGTATAACTTTGCGATGTAATCGTGCTGCATTAGCATTAATTAGTGCTGCAAAAGAGAATGAGGATGTCATTGTTTGGTTAGAAGAATGCACTTCTCCATTGTACAAAGTGATTTAATTGAATAAAGTTTACAATTGTTTTCTCTCAAAAAAATATTTCTCTAGATTAGGGGATAAGTTAGGTACTCTATTCATCATACATTGTACATGCCATGATCCACATGTCTCTGCCCATGCCAGGAACAATAAATGGTCCTTGGCCATGTTCATGAATAAGCAACAAAATGACCCTTCGAGTCATCATAAAACTAAGCTAACTACACACATCATCCATTTGCTTGTTTTCTTTTGTGGGTCGATATCATTTCAATGGCCTAACTGTGAAGAAATTCTAATATTATTTTTTTTTTTCGTTTTCATTTATCAATTAATTATGATGGTGAACTCAAAATTGAATCAACTTCAATTCGTCCGTGAGAGTCGTCCAGGTTAGGAAGATAAGAATGGTCATCCTTAGTAGGATGGTCATCCATAGGCATGAGGGTCGTTTATCAAGAAAGCGCCTGGACGACCCCCAATACTTGGGAAATTTCCAGAAGGATTTATCTACAAAAGCTAGCGAATCGAACCAAGTGTATTAGTTTGGAACATGAGCAAGATCCTGGTTCATCACTATAACTTCCTACTAAGTACTTCACTTCCAATGATAGTTGTAGAAGATAAGATTGAACACTTTAACTCCTATAGTAGTTGTGGAAGTTAAGTTTGAACCTTCTAACTTTCTCAAATATTGGGGAAGCTACGAGACAAGTAACCACTCCAAAGCACACTATATAAGCACTCATCCACATCTAATGGAAGTAAGTTCTTACTACTCCCAAAGTTGGAATTCTAACGTTCTAGAGAAAAAACTAATTTAAGCGTCAAAGGGTTCTTGGATGGTTCATCTCGGTCACCTTTGATTTTATGTCTTTTTCTTTTCAAGCCTCCCAAATAATCACTAGTTCATTGAAGCCCGAAGCATTCAACCTACTGATTTTCTTTGCATCATCAGTTGGCGTTGTCTGTGGGAAAGATTAAATTTGCGTTTTGCAATTTATTTTTCTTTAACAAAAGGCTGCATTGTTCGAACAAGATCAATGGCCACTAGTCCATGCCACCAGGAGAGTGGGAATGCTTCTAGTCATCCTAACTGTGATCATCAATCAACACCTGTCACGCAACCACCTTCCATACAACAAGTGCAATCCATAGCGGTCGTCGTGGCCAAATTAACCCGTCAGAATCAAGAGTTGACCAGGGAGATTACTCTAAGAATACAGCGTCAAGAAAGATATATGGAAGGACAAGCCCAGAGTGCCACACTTGGAGAAGGAGATGGATCAAATGAGGAAGACCATGGACGAGATGAGGGAGAACATTAGAAGAGCGAATCTCGTAGATGATTTAGTTCATCGAACTAATTCCCCTTTTGTGGCTTCCTTCAACAGCCATCTCCTGCCTTCTAAGTTCAAGATGCATTCCTTGGACTCGTATAATGGAACGCATGACCTATGTGATCATATCACAACCTTCAAGACTACGAAGCACCTTCAAGGGGTTCCAGACTAGATTATGTGTAGGGCCTTCCCTACCACCCTCAAGGGGCCAGCACGAGTGTGGTTCAGCAAGATACCTCCAAACACTGTGAGTTCTTTCAAAGAATTGAGTAAGTTGTTTGCTAACAATTTTATCGGAGGAGAAAGGCATAAACGCTCCTCGTCCAGCTTGTTAACCATAGAGCAAGGGGAAAATGAAAACTTGCGATCCTTCATTATTCATTTTGACAGGGAAGCCTTGACGGTAAACGAGATGGATGACAAGTTGTTATTGACAGCCTTCCATAATGGAATTAATTCCAATTTATTCATCCATAAACTCTATGAGCAGGAGCCTTAAACCATGGCTGAACTCGTCCATTCAGCCCAAAGCTTTGTGAATGCAGATGATGCAATCATAGCCAAGAAGAGGAAGAAAGCCGAGCGAATGGAAGCAGATCTCCCGCATTATCCAGAACAAGGCCCTTGTCCAAAGAAGGCCTGGACAGGAGAGAAGAAGGATCGAGACAACATGAAGGTAGGTTCATCCTTAAGAAGGAGTTAGAACTACACGCCCTTGAATGCTCCACTTGATCAAGTACTTATGCAAATCAAGGATGACCCATCCTTGAAGTGGCCAGAGAAGATGAAGGGAGATCCTAATAAGCGCAACAAAAACAAATATTGTCGCTTCCATAGAGAGCATGGGCATGACATAGACAAGTGCTATGATTTAAAGTAGCAGATAGAGAATCTTATCAGATAGGGAAAGTTGAGACATTTTGTTGGAAGAGATCATAAAAACGAGAAGTTGAAAGGAAATGTAGAAGAGTCATTACGGCCCCCACTTGGGGAAATAAAGGTTATTATAGGAGGTACTTCAACAGGGCGATCTTCCAAGTCAAGAAAGACGTATCTCAAGGTGGTACAAAACGTCCAACTCTCTAGACAATCACCAAGGACAAAGGGGACAGACGAGCCAACCATTACGTTCATGGACAAGGATGCTGAAAGAATCCATCACCCACATGACGATGCAATCTTCATCACTTTACTCATCACAGATTATACAACTGGAAAGGTGCTGGTGGATAATGGAAGTTCAGTAGACATCTTGTATTACCCCACCTTCCAATAAATAAGGCTCGGATGAGATCAACTTTGTCCAGTATGTTCGCCCTTGGTGGAATTTAAAGGAATGAAAGTGCAACCTGTAGGCACCATTACATTACCTGTGGTGGTNGAAAAAAAAAAAAAAAAAGAGAGAGAGAAAAATGAAATCTTATCTCTAAAATTTGTGAAGAAAAGAGATCAAATAAACTAAGGAGTTGGTTGATACGAGATACAATTATAAAACGAGAAAGTTAGGCAAATTTAAATAATTTTTTTAAAAAAAAAGGTACATACCTTTATAGTGACGTGGTCAAGTCCCATTTCGTGACTTGCCAACAGAAATATCCGTGGCAATGTGCCATTGGGTGGAGAGGTGTGGTTGGTTTGAGGTTCAAAATTCAATGTTCTGCCTAAAACTGCGTATTCGTTACAATCAGAGATGACTCAATACTTTGAAAAGGGGTCTTCGGTCTTCCCAATTGACACACACAATATGGAAATGTTCCGTGGCACAAATCTCTTCCCCAACGTGTTAGATGCATTTTTCGCATTGAAATTTGGAAGAGAGTCAAGCTGTCTCGCTCTCGCGAAGAAGAATATTCCTTCGGAAGTTTTTTTTTTTTTTTTTTTTAATTTATTTATTTTTATTTTTATAGAAGAAATTCTAATTATATATGGTTATAGGCCATTGTGCTAATCTATTGTTTGAATTTAAATTCCTAAATATTACTATATGGTTATTCTTTTCTTTTGTGATTTTTTTTTAATATTATATATATTATATCTTTTATGACTTGAGATAAAAGCATGAGTTGATTTTTTATTTTTAGTTATGATATGATTTGAGATAAGGGTATTATTTGATTTTTATTTTATAGTTATGATATGATTTGAATTAATAGCATTGGTAGAGTGATTAGTGTTCTTATGATAACGTCAAGACTTTAATTGATTTTTATATAGGTTAAATTTAAATTTAGATCTTTTATTTGACGATAAATAGTAGTTGAACTAAAGAAAACTCACTTAAAGTTTGGTTATTAGTGAGGTATACAGTTGTAATTTTTATAATTTAATATTTCTCTAGATTAGATATAGTTCTTTTGTGATTTTTTTTCTATATATATATATATATATATGTGGAGGGGAAAAGCCCAACCTTACGTAGTGGGCCTAGGGCCCTATTTGAAGATTACTGTGTATTCGAAGAGAAGGAATCGGTTGAGATGGAGTCCATCTAGAAGAAAGATACCTGGAAATGGAGGAGGAGTACAATCCGAAGAGGTCACCAGTGGTCCGAAGAGGTCTTACTCCTCAGATACGAATAGTCTTGATCAATCAAAGTGGAAGGTCCGAATGATCTTCCTAGCAACCCCAATGATAAAGATAAGTTCTAGGTATGTTTGGAGACGATAAGAACAAAGAAATATCTAAAGAAAAAGCTGCTACTACCGTATTAAATGCACTGCAGCAACTTTTCTGGCTGCATTTATGTGGAGAAGACCCCTGAACAGTGTAATCTCAGCTACCGCCACTCACAAAGAGCTAAAGAAGATACATGACGTGACATATACTCAAGTAGGTACACAGATGAAGAACAAGTGAACGATGGGGATGATGGGGAAGGATGCTATATAAAGAAGAAGGACTCCTGATAAAGAGGAGAGGAAGAAAGACGATAGAAAAGAAAAGAAAGGTTTTACTGTAGCTCTAAGAATTGTAATCACTATTCAATTTATCATAAACCTCTTCGGACTTCAATTCATTTCGTCTTTACGTATATCTTTCTGCTGGTTTATACTTGGAGGTTGTAATCAATCGTTATTAATTCCATAATCAACCTAGCTCTATCACCCACGCTCTACAAATTTATTATTTTGGGCTTGGGCCACAAATCTTAACCCCACAATATATATATATATATTCTCTTTTATGATTTGAGATAAAAGTATGAGTTGATTTTTTTATTTTTTAGTTATGATATGATTTGAGATAAGGGTATTATTTTATTTTTATTTTATAGTTGTGATATGATTTGAATTAATAGCATTGGCAGAGTGATTAGTGTTCTTATGATAACGTCAAGACTTTAATTGATTTTTTATATAGGTTAAATTTAAATTTAGATCTCTTATTTGATGATAAATAATAGTTGAACTAAAGAAAACTCACTTAAAGTTGGTTATTAGTGAGGTATATAGTTGTAATTTTTATAATTTAATATTTCTCTTATATATATATATATATATATAAACTTGTTGGACGAGAAAAGTGTAAAGTAACAAATCGAGGCAAAAGTGAAATTACATACCTTAAAGAGATCAAGAACACAAAATGTTCAAATTCCTTTAAGGACATGTCATAGCATGCAGCCACGTCCTCATCAATCACGGCCTTCTGAAACCATTCCCAAGCCAAATCTTTGTTTTCAATGAGATTCATAGGAACCCATTAAGAAGGTTGAAACGAGGTAGGCGCAGTGGTCTTGGACAGGGTGACTTCAATGGGCACAAACGAGTCTACATCATGGACTTGGATGGACGACTGAGATGTAGAGGAGGAATAGGAAGGCCAGGCTTGACAACCCCAGGCTTGGATGACCCATGCTTCGCCTTCTTGTTTACTTGACGACTGGGAAGGTTTTCCAAATCCAGCGTCTTGGATAAACTTTTTCTTTTATCTCCAACAGAAGGACGAGGCTGAGATTGAGCCTCTGGCCTGGTTGCCTCGTCCACCACCTCATTTCCCTTGTTTTCTTTCAAGGTTGTCATCCTTGAAAAAAGAAGCATTAGAATCGTTTAAAAGATGATATTAAAATAAATTCTTTTATGTAAAAACACATGTCTACGAGTTTTAAGTTTGTGGGCTATAGCTTCAGGAGATGGCTCAGGACCAAGTCCCCACGTTGCAAGACATTGAAGGGTGACCAATGAATGGAAATTCCTGTCAGCGTATAGACGAACTTTCTGGATGCGTTCAAGATAGAATCTACTCAAAGACGGTCATCTAACAGCTATAAAAAAGATAAGAAAAGGGTTAGACGATTATAAGCAAAAGATAAAAACACAATATATAATAATAATAATAATAATTAAAAAAAAGAAGACATACATACCTTCAGGACGAAGGTTCCCCTAACTCTCCAGTATAGGGGGCAAATGGATCCCTGCCAACCTCAATAGAGTGTCCAAACCAAAAATCAAAGACGAATAAAACTCCATCTTCCAATTTTTGTCAGATGTTACAAGTGATTTTATTAATCTACAATCTTTGCCCCTAGCTGTGAACTGATAAAAGCCAAGGGACTGGTTAATCTCTAAGGTTTTATAGCAGTGGAGGAACTCATCCACAGTGATAGGACGATCCCTTTCAAACACTTGCCTCCACAAAACTTGTATAGAGATGACCAGTCTCCATGGATTAGGATTAAACTGACACACTCCTAAACCTAACCTAGTAAGTAGTTCCCTAGCGAAGGCATTAAGGGGTAACCTAAGTCCCCATTAAAGGTAAGCTTCATAAACACCTATTCCAAAATGAGGATTACAACACCACTCCCCATGGACGGCTAACTTGGGGTTAAGGTCATCTGGAATTTAATACCAAGTCCTAAGTGAAGTAAGTCTCTTTTCATCCGTCTTGGAAGGGATGCCTACAACAGAACTATATACTGTCTCTACCTCGTCTAAAGGAATGGATGGAGGAACACTCGTCGAGGTACTAGCTTGAGACTCGGAAGCTACCCTCATCTTAAGATGTTCTTGGAAAACCTCTAGAGGGACCCCAAGAACATCAAACTTGTATTCCTCGTCTGTGGTGTTCCCCCCACTAATACTTTTACTACTACTACCACCACTACTGGAACCACTGTAGTGTCATCATACTCGTCTATAGCTTTATCAACACTATTACTAGATGAAGAAACGACAATCTTAGACACCTTGAAATTTGAAGGAAAACCTAAGAACGAGGATGAAGAGAATACCTGGCTTTAGACGAAGGAGGACTAAAGACGTGGAAATACTTTTAGACGAGGCACTAGACGACGAATATCAAGGGAGAAAATTTAGGAAATGTCAAGGGTAGGAGTGGAATTCTACTATTTATAGATAGGGAAATTTGGCATCTGAAATGACGCAACTAACTAGAGAATGCCACGTGGCATATTCCTCGAAAAGTTAAATCAACGTGACCAATCACCAATAAGGTCATGACACGTGGCGACATCTAACCACTGACATAAAGACACGTCCAAAGAACAGCAATAAATTAAACAGTACTCTGGATGACCCTTGGACAAGGGGGCAACTGATGGTGAACTGAAAATTGAATCAACTCCAATTCGTTCATGAGAGTCGTTCAAGTTAAGAAGATAGGAATGGTCATCCCTAGTAGGACGGTTGTCCATGGGCATGAGGGTCGTCCATCAGGAAAGCACCTGGATGACCCCCAATACTTGGGAAATTTCCAAAGGATTTATCTACAAAAGCTAGCGAATCGAACCATGTGTCCTATTTTGAAACATGAGCAAGATCCTTGTTCATCACTATAACTTCCTTCTAAGTACTTAACTTCCAATGACAGTTGTAGAAGATAAGATTGAACACTTTAACTCCTATAGCGGTTGTGAAAGTTAAGTTTGAATCTTCTAACTTTCTCAAATATTAGGATAGTTATATGATAAGTAACCACTCCAAAGCACACTATATAAGCACTCATCCACATCAAATAGAAGTAAGTTCTCACTACTCCCAAAGTTAGAATTCTAACGTTTTTAAGAAAAAACTAACTTAAGTATCAGAGGGTTCTTAGCCAGTTTATCCCAGTCACCTTTGATTTTGTGCCTTTTTCTTTTCAGGCCTCCCAAATAATCATTAGTTCATTGAAGCCCGGAGCATTCAACCTACTGATTTTCTTTGCATCATCAAATTATAATATTATCCATCATTCACTTGCATTTTGCTAATATCCTCCTTTCATTTACTCAATAACAAATAAATAACACTAGAAATTAGTGTCCGAGTCTGTTTCCTCTAATAATATTGATGTTATTCAGCTTAAAAAATAATTATATATATAAAATAAAATAACACTAGAAGTTAGTGGCTCATATAGCCATTGAAGGGATATCCATCTAAAGAGAAAATGATAGGCAAACTGGAAAAGAAAGGAATACATATTTACTCCATTCATTTCTTATCAATGAAAACCCTACTAATTTGCATGTCATTTTCCCTTAGAAGTAGAACACAGGTCTTGCTATTTCATTGGTTAATTCAAAAATAGAGACAACAAGAAGTTATAAATTTTGCTATTGGTTTGAACTTGTTAGCATGCAGTGGCAAGCGTGTCGTATGTTTCTTCTAATTTGCATGTCATTTTCACCCTCCTTTTCTATTGGTTGTGATGCGTCAGCACTTACGGGCCCAGGCTCTATTTCAGATGGCACAAAAATGATGCATATATGGCGCTCAACTTGGAATTTAAGAATTTGTACCCAATATATATATATATATATACTACCTTATAGTTTGAACTAATACCAACTAAATTCAAGATATTTTAAAATTGATAAATTTGATCTCTAAACACAGATGAAATATTAAAAAATTTGTCTATGTCGATTGTAACAGTTTAATTGACCTTCATATAAGTTAACTGTAACCTTATTTATCAATCCAACGATCAAGACAGAAAGTCAGAGTGATAAACAACGTTAAAGTAACATGTCATTTGTATTTAAAAAATAAGTTGATAAATTGATAAATATTTTAAACGAGGCTGACAGATTAGCGTAGGTCTATCCTGGTTGGGCTTTTGCCATGTGCCTGTGGGGTCGTGGGGGCCCAACTATGTCCCGATATGCATGTGCAACAGTAGGTGTGGCTTAAATCACTACCATTAAACATTTAAACTATGGCATATTTTAATTACTTATTAGTTATTACAAAACAAAAGAATAGCAAGAATGATCCTTCATAGAAATATTGGAAAGAGAACTGGTAGCGCTAATTTGACTCTCAGAAGAAAAAAAAAAAAAGTAGCTCTAATTTGACATAAAAATGGAGCAATGTTGAGTCAGAATGCGGCTTTGAGATGAAAATGTTTCTCATTTCGCTTCTATTCTTTTTGTTTTTGATTTTTAATCTTATTAAAAGAATAATGGTCAGCACATTTTACATGAAAGCAGTGGTAAAAGTATATTTTTTCCTTAATAATTTATACCCATAATTTGGATAATAATTTGAAATATGTCCATAGTTTTGGTTTTGCAATAATATATTTAAAATTAACTTTGCTTTAACCATTTTGTTCAATTCTCTGACAACCAATTTCTTAGATGTGATGATTGCTCCACCGTTGGTTTCCCATCGAGAAACATACCCATTTAGATAAAACTAGATAAAAAAAATTTAAAACAATGATTTAATCAATCTCAACAACTTACATTAGATGAGGAATTTTTAGGTGAACTTTTACTCAGTTATAATTTTGAAATTCTCAATATTAATGTTGTAAATTTAGACCCCTTAAACACACAGATTGCGTAGCCTAGATTAATTAGCCAAGTTGTTACTTAGTCAAATTATGCAATTCTAGGTTAAAGCAATCAAATAATCATATCAAGATATAAAGCAGCGGAATAATAAATAACACAAGATATGATCACCCAGGAAACCACTCGGTAAAAACCTGGGGAGGATTTGACCCACCGATCCTCAAGGCATAACAGAATTCACTATGAAAGAATTGAAGTTCTTACAGAAGGACTACAAGCTCCCCGCTCGACTTCCTAATGCTACCCACCAGTAAAACTTCCTGACACGACCACGCACAGGCTCCGAATCCACGGACTACTTCTTTCTTGAATTCTTCAATCAGCTACAAGCTCCCCGCTTGCTTTTCTTTTAATCTCCAATGATAGCAACCTTGTTGATCATCAAGATGTTGAAATAATCTCTACCTTAAAAACTCTAAGTTTATGTGAAGGAAAGCTCCTCAAGGATTCACAAGAGATTCACATAAACCGCAAATATGAGCAACAAAGACTTAGAGAGGTTTTGGTACAAAACCCTAAAAATAAAAGGAGGCACAAGAGGCACTCTAATCTCTCTCTCAGAAGTCCCAAAAACGTTCTAGGGTTTTCCTTATATATAGAAGTGTTTTACTTGAACCCCAAGACGTTTAAATAGAGTTTGGGCTGAACTGGAACTCTGCAGAAAAATAAATCTGTACGTGGTTCGATCGATCGATCGAGCCTTACAGATTTAGTCCAATAAATCTGCACTCACTCGATTCCAGTTTTACAAATAAACATACTTTGAGCAAGCCTAAACAAGACTAAACAACCTGTTTTGATCATGGTTTGCCAACAATACAAATTAGAGTTCTAAATACATAAATTCCTAAATCTTTAGAACCTAACAATCTCCCCCTTTGGCAATCCGTGACAAAACACAAACTAAAAGCTCAAAGTTTACAAAGTAAAAGCCCATTACAAAAATAATGCTCATAACAACAAATCCAATCTTAACTACTATCCATCAGTTGCAAGTGTAGACAGCAGCTCAATTGAATCAACCTGTATATTTCCTGAAACACTCAACAAACGCATAAACGCATGTGTGGAAAAAATACAAGTAAACCAAAATTAAATTCTTGACTTCACAAAACACAAAACAAAGACATATATCATGAAGAACTCATAAATATAAATCAATGAGCAGTGAACAAGAAACAGAAATAAAAACATAAGTAAACTAACTCTCCCCCTAAGTTAGATACAACAAAAAGTTTTTATTTTCTTCCCTTTTAAAAATAATTTCAACTCCCCTAAACAGGACAAAACATGATTCCCATAAATCAATAATTTCTCCCCCTTTTTGTCACGTATTGACAAAGACAACTCGTACAAAGAGTAAACAGTCAACATACGCAATAAAGGATAAGAGAAAATAGAGAATCAAGGGGAACACAAAACAATTCAACTCTATAGAAAAGAGAGACAGCTCCCCCTATGAACAACACAGGTTAAAAAAAACTTTTCTCCCCCTATAAAAATAGGAAAAACAAAACAAGTTGTGGGAAAAATAGTTTTGGGGAAAATAAAGGGGTGGGGGGAAATCAGCAACAGCAGCAGCATCACCAACAGGATCAGGAACATCCTCACCAGCAGGACCAAAGTTAACAATACACAAACCAAAATTAAAAATGAAGGTGAGGATACACATGAAGAAAAAATATTCTCTCTTTCAATAAAATGCAAACATGGCATTATGTGACCCATAAACAGTTGCATGAGTAGAGAAAATATTTGCACATTGATTATCCATCATATCTCTTAAGAAAAATCTTTTCTACAATTCACACATAAAAATAGCATATACTAGAAAGTACGTAACTCAAACATTAATCAATCAATTTTTAGATCAAGTTGAGTACCCAATTTAGCAAAGTGTATGCATGCTATGTATGAAAACAATGAGAGATATGACTGCAAAACTGCAAAATGGATACAGAAATCAATGCAATGCATGTAATCCTAAACACAAACCAAGGGAGACTGCAAGTTAGCACAAAAATCAATAGAATAAAATTCTATATGAGCATGAAACAATTACAATGCCATGATGCATGTACTAATGCAGTGAGCGATTAAGTTCAATTGAGATTAAATTGACAAAATTGGTTTGAGCATAGAGTTTCTAACAAAAACCCAAAAATTTGAAAATCACTTGTTGAATTTTTAAACAAATTGATGAATTGAGCATCACATAACACAACTCACAGAGTATAATGCTTAATTTCATCAATACAACAAGCCAATTTCATCAAATTCAACTCAATTTCACAAAAGCCCCAATTCGGATCAAGAACAAACCCTTTTTTAAAAACTTGATTCGCGACTTTCGATTGATCGAAAAATACATTCGATCGATCGAATGAAACAGTCATTTTTAAACAAATTAAAGCATTTTTTCGATTGATCGAAAAACACACTGGATCGATCGAATTTGGCAGAGACTCACTAAATTTGAGAAAAATCACAGTTTTGAAAGACACAAACCTAATTTTGAAAAACAACTCCTCAAAGCATTAACCAATGAAAGCAAAATGCATGAGTATGAGATGGATTTTTTTTTTTTTTTTTAAAACCCAAAATTTTGAACCCAATTTTCTCAAAACAAATTTCAATCATTCTCCCATTGAAATTTTCTTAAGCAACAAATATGTTCTGCACAAATTTCAAGATTTTTCAAAATTTTCAAACTTGAAACATATTTTGCATCAAAATCAAGGAACTTTTAATCTTGGATGGCCACAACAAAATCACACACAATATAATGTACCAAGTTTAGCAAAGAGTAACTTGTGTAGTGTGTGCAACTAGCAAAAGCTTGAGATACATGTGAGGTGATATGTGAATAGCAATCAATCACAAAGTCTACAAAATTCATCACATAGAATTTAAAAGAGACTATCACCTAAAGAGTTACATCATATAACTCCCACATCTCCTAGAACAAAAGCTTGCAATCATGTAAGTTTCTTGCATTTTTGCCTCTTATTTGTATGAGATGGCATTCAGCCTAATAGTACACACCGGTTTGAATTAAGTGAATTGGCATTGAATTGGCATTAACTGTGTACACACCAGTTTTAATTTATTTTGAGGCTACACCTTATGTTCTTTTTGTGCATGTGCTACACTTTCTCGAGCACAGAATCTTATGATATGCACTAAGGTGTTCATGATTGGCTAGTGAACAGTGGTGAGATGGTTATTTATGCCTTTCTCAAAAGAATCAAGTCCGACAGTCAAATAACATATGACTTCATGATTAAGACAAGGAGATAAAAACCATACACATCTTTCCCACACAACATGCACTACAAAACTTCAACTAGTAAAGTGCAATAAATAAGCTTATCAAAGCTAAACAAGGTACATAAACATGTTATGTAAAGATAATATGGCCAATCCTTGATTATAAATCCAAGATATATAATACAAAACACAAAAATCTTTTTGGTTTTAACAAACTTTATAACCAAAAACAAAAAAGCACATATTATGCTAAATGAACAATGCAAATGCAATGCATGACAGTGCAAAACTAAGCTATAAAGGGTACACAAACAAGAAATATCAATTTCTTAATTAACCCTTGAGTACATGTACAAACTAGTACATACTCATTCAAAATCAAAAATAGCTTAGCACAAACTATTCAAGTTTCTCCACAATGTCAGGCATGTTCTAAATCAAGAGAGATATAACAATTCATGTAATCCTCAAAAAGAAAAACTAGACACAAAATAAAATATTTTTGTCTTTTTGAAATTTTTCAATGTTTTTGGATTTTTTTTTTTTTTTTAAAAAAAAACAACCTAAAAAACAAAACAACCAAAAACAAAAAACAAAACATGTCCACAAATAATTGAAAGAATTAAATCAAGGACAAGTTAGCAACACTCACCTTGGAGAATCTTTTCTCACCCATTTAGCACGAGTATTCGGCTTTGTAGGTGAAAATCCATGAGAAGTAGAGTGCATTTGAGGAATTACACCAATCTTTTGAGAGAGACTGAAATCCTGCAAATTCCTTTCACAAACCAACAAGCTCAAATTTTTCAAAANGCATTAGATGAGGAATTTTAGGTGAACTTTTACTCAGTTATAATTTTGAAATTCTCAATATTAATTTCCTTCATTTGGGTTCAAAAGAAAACTAATTCAAATATTTTGCAAAATCTTACTTAGGATATTTAAATATCCAAATTCTAAGTTCAAAGTTTACGGAAGTATCCTTAATATATATTTTATCAACATTATTATTGTCACTAGCCTCATCACACACGCTTCGAGTTTAATGTCATAATTTTCTATTCATCTTAACTTGAGATGTTTCTATCTTCTATCCAATTAAACCATACACATAGTTATTTTTATTTTGGACATAGAAAATACATTTATTAAAATGGAAAAAAAAAAAAAAAAAAAAAGGCAGTACAAACATATGTGAAGAGAAAACAATTCAAATACCAAAATAAATAAATAAATAAATCATTAAAAAGAAAAAAAAAAAGAGTACATTAAAAATCACATTTTTTTAATAATTCAAAAACAAAGAAAAGAGATATGAAGAAAAAAAAATGAGGTTAGAATTTAGAAGAAAGGAAACTAAAAAAAGAAAAGAAAAAGAGAGAAACGTTTAGTGGCTGTTTGATTTTTGTGTTTCCATCACTCATAACTCTGTTTCTATCACCCATAACTCAAAAATGGTGGGACTTACAGCTGAGAAGTGTGTTTGGTTTTTGTTTCCATCACTCAATTCTCTGATTTTTTTAGTGATGAGTTATGGAAACTGAAAACACATTTTAGGTGTTTTCAGTTTTCAATGGCATTTTGGTAATTAAACACACACTGAGGGACCCACTAGTTAGAGGTCAACCACAACTTTTGGCCCCCTTTTTTTTTTTTACTAGGTTCGGTGAGTTTAGGTCTTTTTTTTTTTTTAACACTGGTCTTCTTCTTCTTCTTTTCTTTTCCCTTTCACGCTAGGTCTGGTCTAGTCTTCTTCATCTTCCCCCTTTTGTTTTTCTCCACACGGCTTCATATCCAAAACCAACATCATACCTTCATCCGAAAATGCAATATCAACCTTCAATTTAACATCAAAATCTATAATCCCTTAAGGAAATCCAAAATCCAAAATCCATAATAAAAAAAAAAAAAAAAAAACCGGGCCTTCACTAAAGCATTGATCTAAACCCAAAACCCACACAAGTGAAACCCATAAAAGACTAGTCTTCAACTACCGCCATCGCGTTTAGACTTCAAGGATCTGTCGCTGCCTTCACCGTTGCCATTGCCGCCAAGAGATGGAGAGATGAGAGCACTGAGAGATGAAAGAAATGTTGGGCAAGAGGTAGAGAGAACAGAGATGAGAGTCAGGGGAAAAAGAGAAAAAAAAAAAAAAAAAAAAGGAGAGAGAAAAGGAAATGACATTGGGTCAGTGTGTGGGTCCCATTTTTTTTAGTTTTTTGGTTGAAAACATAATTGAGTGATGGTGTCAAACGGGTGGGAAGTAGGAGTTGGGGTATTTAAAGTAATAAGTGATGAGTGATGAGTGACGAAAATTGAGTGAGGAGTAATGAGTGATGAAAAAAAAAAAAAAAAAAAAAAAAAACCAAATAACCCCTTAACTTTTGATAAAGGGGAAAAAAGGAGAAGGGGAAAAAAAGTAAAAACATTGGGCTTAGTGATCCTATTTTATAGCAAAAAAAAAAAACCTGTGTCTTTATTTTTTATATATAATTTTTATTTTGAAAACTTAATTTATAAGTGGATAAACCAATTTGAAAATTAACCGGAGAGTGATTATATTTTTAGGCAATGTTTTAGTTGGAGTTAGTGTTGTATTTTTGCCGGATTGTTTTTTTAGTTTTATCTCTAATTAAACATAAGAGTGTGGGAGTATTTTTGAACTAAAAAAGAAAAAAGAAAAAAAAAGGATTCCAAACAAGGTAAATCCCTTAAATAATAGTGTAGATAATATATATCTATTCTTCGAATTATGGGCCACCACCCTCACTAGTCAGTAGTCAGTAGTCATTGCTACAATGCGACCTCCATGATGAAAATCTTGAATGTAAAAAATATCCTTTTTTCCCTTTCTATTAATCTACCATAGCTTTTCAAATTTCAATGAGCTAATATATATATATATATATAATAAATTTGATATAATTTTAATTGATAATATTTGCTCCATGATAATTGCTCTTTATCATCAAACTAAGATATTAGTTGGGTTTTAATGTAGGCGGAGTTTGAATTATATATCTTTTATTTGATAATGAGAAATTTTACATGTTGATCTCTTTGCAGGGAATATATATGAAATTCCCAGATCTGTAAAATGCAAAAATAGAAAAAAAAAAAATATGTGCCAAAAATCATATTTACGAGGTTCGGTAATTTATCTACGTTCAAGGAGTTGCAATAATTTTACTATTCACAGAAAAAAATACAAGATGTGGCAGTACATTTTTCTCTCACAAAACAACACACCAAACCATAATCTTCAAAAACAACAGTTTTCTATCTGGCTTACACCTATTGACCCAAGCCTTTGCTCCATGGACTAAACCTTAGAAAAAATCTCATTAAAACCATAACACTTTTATATTGGGTTGAGTCATAATCCGAGTCAAATACAACTAGACTCCACAAAACCCAATTCTCTTTTATTTAGTTGAAAAGAAAAATGAGAAAATAGAAAGGGTATTTGTGTAAATTACTCTTATGCCCCTATTACATTAGGAAAAAAAAAAACCATAATTAAAAAAAAAATTTGAATGCCAACATTGAAACAAAAAACAAAAACAAAAACAAAACAAAAACAAAAGCTAACGTGGAGAAGTGAGAGCGGTAGATAGGCAAATTCTCATATAAACCCTTCTTTCTCTTCTATTTTCTCCCAAATTTAGAGAAAAAGAAAAAAAACCCCAAAATGGTGGACTTTGGAAGAAAACACATAAACCCCACCAAAATCACAACCAACCAAATAACCCAAATATTCAAAATCCCTCCTATTTTTGACACCCCTTTTTCCGGCCCTCCCTCCAAAATACCCAAATGAGGCCTTAATTTACAATACAGTTTTTTCTCCCATTTTTTTAGTACATGCAATGAAAATTATTAAAAAAAAAAAAAACCCTCATTCTTGTCGATCCATAATTTATCTATGTGGGTACCTTAGGCATGGAAGGCAACGTCCTAGGCATGCATGACAACGTCCTAGGCCGTCCTCGGCATGCTTTGCAACGTTCTAGGCATGCTTGGCAACGTCCTCGGACGGAGTTCTAGGAGTCTCACATCGAAGGAAAAGCCCCTCATTTGTTGTCTTATAAGCTGTGAAGCCAAGAGAGTAGTGTACCACTAGAACTCTCTCAAGTGGTCTAGTGGTACACTACTCCCTTAGCTTCATAGCTTATATGGCAGCAAGTGGGGAGGTTTTCCTTCGATGTGGGACTCCCATTCGAGGACATTGCCATGCATGCCTAGAATGTTGCAAAGCATACCGAAGACGGCCTAAGACGTTGCCTTGCCTACCTAAGGTACCCACAATCTATATTCTATATATAATACAAAATTGAAGTGTCTGATTATTTTTTGAGCTTCTAATATTTTGTCACATAAACTTTGGTAGTCTCACAATTTTACACATTATTTTTTTATTAATTTATTTACCATGTTGAAAGGAGAGTTTTGAATTGACTATTACTAAGCAAATTGAAGAGTTTTAAATCAACTACTACTTAGCAACGTGGAGAGTTTTAAACCGACTCTTACTCAATAACATGGAGAGTTTTAAACCAAATACTACTAAAAAACATGGAGAGTTTTAAATCAGACCAAACACATTTGATTACTAGTTGACTTTCTAATATTTTGCCACATAAGCCTAGGATGTTCCACATTTTTACTAATTTATTTATTATGTCAAAATGAGAGTTTTAAACTACCTATTACTCAGTAAACTAAAAAGTTTTAAACCAATTACTACTCAACAATGTGGAGAGTTTTAAACCAAACTGACCTACTATGTATGTATGTATATACATCACCACACCAAAACCTTTTATGCAGTTTACCCTCTCTTTGCTATTTCAACTCTTTTGCTTCTGTTTCTCCAAAAAAAAAAAAAAAAACTCTGTTGTTGCTATAAACCCTTCATCCTCAAACCTCAATGTATCTTTTACATGAATTTCCCTTTTTGTAGATACTTTTATTTTTATATTTTTATCCTTAGTAATTTGTATTTATGTATCTTTTTTCGTATTTTTACTTCCCTTGCTCGCGTGTTTTGTGTAATATTTTACGAAGATTTCTATTATTAATTCCATATATATTTCTATTATTAATAATGAATTTCTTATTATTTATATAATATGTTAACTTTCCGCTATATTGTATACGTTACTAACTAGTTTGTATATATAACTCAAAGTTGTAATAAAATTCAGTGGGTGCAATTATGCCAACAGTTTAGAATGTAGCTACGCCACGCGAAAGGATGCTTAGGAATATTTTATTATGAATTTTGTTATCAAATAATTATTATAAAAAGAGACTTTAATAATTAATTTTATAGATAGAAAATAGAAATATAAAAGACTTTCAAATTATTACAATCAATCATCTAAATTAATAATTTAAAGATTTGATAGCCATTCGTGCATTCATAAGTGATTATTTTAGTGACTCTGTCTTTTATCTCTTTTTTAAGACAAGTTTTATCGCTCTTTCTTCCTTTCTATAAGAGTCTAATTCTCCCATCAAAAAGAAAAAAAAAGAAAAAGAAAAAGAAGAAAAAGAAAAAGTCTAATTCTTCTTATAAATTACCCATCATTTTGATTATGATCTTTTAAAGTTCTTAAAATAACTCCTACATAAAATTCCAAAAAATTCTTATCTATTCATTTTGGAATAAATAGGTTGCATTTTATGACATCATCAATATTATTAAAAAAAATTGACTATCACTCTTTTAGTATTTATTTAAATTATTAATAACGTGGTAAAATTTAATATACTCATTTCAAATGAATGGATGATATAGCTTAAGAAATTCATCCTGGAGTTACCCAAAGAACTACTTTAGACGATTCTATTATTTTATATTTCATACAAACAAACTGTTGTAAATTAACTCTCTTTCCTAGCAGGAAGAAAAAAAAAAAAAAAAAACAGTTATCTTATATTTCATTGTCAATGACAAATATTCTTTATTTTTCCAATGCATGTATACTTTTTTTTTTTTTTACTAAGAAACAATTGACACCCCAAAATTCTTGAAATGTTCATGTCAGACATGTGTCAGATATAGACATGAGGGAATCGCTCTAACATGCATGTCCTTGCCTCCTTGGTGTGTTTGAAAGATGAAATCAATTTTTCTTTAATTTTAGATGTGTTATTAAAGATTTTTTTTTTTTTTTTAGTTGTTACTAATTTCAAAAAACCAAAATAGTATAAAATGTCCATAAAAATAAATAAAATATGCCTATATATACGTCTGTATTTATTTATTGCAAGAGTATGAGTTAGAGGTGTACATGGTTCGGTTCGGTTGGTTTTGGAGAGGTTTTTTGCACCATACCTATAGGGTGAGGTTTTTTGCACCACACCTATAAGGTGCGGTTTCACCCTATGCTTAATTGCACCTCACCTTTGAAAGATAAAAACCAGTCTACACAAGGTGCGGTTAATCTTAGCGGTTCGGTGCGGTTTGTTCGGTTATATGGGTTGGATTTTTAAAAATTATTATTCTAAGCTTTGGGCTTTAAGGCCTTTAAAAAATAACATTTTGAGCCCATTTTGACTTCTTTTTAACTGACTTCTTTTTAACTAAGCCTTTCTTTATCAAGTTTCAACCACAAGAAGACAACTCCAAACCTGTCACTAGACTCATAACATTCCAAATCAAATACACAATTATAGAGTATCAAGTCTCAACTATGATATAACTTAAATTCAACCTATCAAATTAAACATGTATTTATTAAACACATTAACATATATTAATAAATCTAAACGTGTCACAACATTCAAAATCAAACACAATTATAAAGTATCAAGTTTCAACCATAACAAGAGAATTCTAGCATGGCAGCAACATTAACATTAATATTTCTATCATAGTAATCACATCAAATATATGCAGTAGCACAGCCCAAAGGAGGAGTAGTAGTGTAGCACTACAAAATAGTCAAGTAGTGCATGAGAAGCACCATACAAATATACATAATAGATGTTGGACCAGAATATACAATTAGTACACTACAAAACTACATATTTTTCACAAAAAAGGGAGGAAGTCTAGTCTACTAAGACTAATAGTCTAATAATTTTCAAGTGTGTTTAGTGCTTGTGTTGTCATGTGTGCATCTGGTAAACAAAAATAAAGGAGAGAGCAGCAAAGATGCATCAAGCCAGTAACCAGTTGCAGCCCAAAGCACCCAAACATTCCTAATTTGGCCCTCTCCATGATTAAGTTAGCAATTCAACCACAAAAAATTTCTGCAATCAGCCAGCCAACAACTCCAACTCCAAGTCATCATATACAAAAAACTTCATCCCTACAATGTTAATCCCCAAAAAATAATGATAAGTAGAAAGTAGAAAGCAATACATGACAATTAACACCATTACAAACAACAGCCAACAAACATAAGAAAATTACATAAAATTTTTAAGTTACCTTAGGTAGCTAAGTCCAAAAAACAACCCCACCTTCCAATCAATCTAGAACAGAATCTGTGCCCACAATGGGTTTTAGTGCAAGCTCTAAAAGAATGAAAAAAAAAATGTATATAAATAATAACTCAAAAATAAATAAATAACAAAAAAAAAATACAAGAGAATTTATAAATAACAAAAGCAGAAAAAAAAAATTAGAAAAGAACATAAACACATTATCTGATTCAAGTTTATAGTTTTCCACTTCATTCATTCCCTCTCGTAGGTTAATTGGTTCAGTTGAATCCTTGGAACTCAACTAATTTTGTGTACAAATCAAAACTTTAACAATATTGGGAGACAATGAGCTATGGAAAGGATCCAAGACACAACCCCCTGTGCTAAATGCAGATTCTGATGCAACGGTAGAGACAAGAATTGCCAAAACATCACTGGCAACTTGAGAAAGGATCCTATATCTTAAAGAATTCACCCTCCACCAATCAAGAATATCAAAGCCTTCCATCTCCGGATCTGCCCTAGCTTCTAACAAGTATCAATCCAATTCAAATTTGCATTCTACACTATACTCATCTGCTAAGTGCTGTTTATATATGTTATTGTACCTCTTCATCCTCTCTTCTGCACTACCAAAGGCATTTAGCATGGAGGACATGGCAACAACATTACTACTACCAAACTCATTAGTCCCACTAGCACTAGCACCACATGGGGTCCCTATTGCTCCACTATAGTGCTTGTACAATCTATTCAAAACTTCCCTAACTCTCAATCCTAACTCATCAACCTTCTCCTTGTCATACCATTGCTTAAAGCAAAACTTCACATATTTCAATTTATATCTAGGATCAACCACAAGAGCCACAACCAACATCAGATTTATCCTATCAACACTTCCCCAATACTTATCATACTTCAATTTCATTCTTTGTGTCATACCCTTTAACAAAGGATCACCCCTACCCTTACACAATTGATTTAACTGTTCTTGAAGACTAACAAGCTCATGGAAATACACATTAGTAGTTACAAACAAAGAACCAGAAAATCTTAAAGTTGCCTCATAGAACATACCAAGAAATTTTGTAAAAAGTCTTACATTTTCCCAATCTAGAAACCAAGGGGGACCGCTAGATGGATCCTCAAAATAACAAAGGAAATGCCCTTCATCTTCCTCCATCCTTTCAAATGCAACCACAAAATTTTGTGCACTTTCTAACATCAAGTAAGTTGAATTCCATCTAGTAGACACATCAGGGCACAACAAACTTTTGCTTTGAATTTTTTCTTTTTCAACACATGCCTTAAACTTCTCAAATCTATTAGGAGAGGATTTCACATACCTCAATACATTACAAACCTTAACAATTGGCTCATTAAGGTCCTTTAGCCCATCTTGCATAATTAAATTCAAAATATGGGCACAACAACGCATATGAAGGAATTCACAACCCAAGAGGTTACCCACCCTATCCTTTGTTTTCCTCCTAAGATATTCTATGGCTACATCATTTGAACTTGCATTATTAATAGTATTTGTGAAAATATGATTAATCCCCCATTGAAGTAAACATGACTCAACCACCCTACCAATGTTCTCACCCTTATGATCAAATACTAGGTAGAAATTCAAAATCTTTTTATGGTAAACCCAATCAACATCAATATAATGTGCATTCAAACAAAGGTAATTAAGGTTTTGGATTGAAGTCCAAGTATCAGTTGTCAAACATACTCTTTGACCAACCATTAAAACCTTTCTCAAACTCTCCTTCTCCTTAATGTAAAGTCTAAGACAATCCCTTGCAACAGTAACCCAAGAGGGAACTTTAAACTTAGGCTCTACCTCTGCCATAAAATCAATGAACCCCTCATGCTCAACAAACCTAAAAGGTAGTTCATCAACAATTATCATCCTAACCAAGGCCATCCTTAGTCTTTCCACACTAATCAATCAATAGGATGATCAACAAATAAATTACAATCTTTGAACCCTAGAAACAAAATCAAACAACAACCAACATGAGTAAACCTTAAAAAGAAATATTATATATATATATATATGAATCTAAAATCACAACCAGGGGCGTAGCCAGGAATATATACATGGGGGAGCCGGGTTGTAACATAAATATACTAAACGCCAAAAGAAAAACAATCATACACACAAGACAGTATTTACGTGGTTCGGCAATTTGCCTACGTCCACAGGTGTGTATTCCAACCAATCCTTATGTGAACCATACCATGAAGGTTGAAATCGACGACGATGAGTATCATCATTGTATGGATATTCTATATTTTCAGATTGATATGGACCTTCTATGAGATAAGCTCGTCAGATTTCATCTTGTTTGTTGATAGGAAATTCACATATTTGTTTACGTGATCCTGGATCATGATCTATCTCTTCAAATTGAAGTTTTGGACATTTGGAGGGGTGTTCATCAGGCATTGAAGTATTAACATTTGTTTCTACAGCCACATGTGTCCTAATTTCTGAATTGCTAATATCTTTTTTCTTAAAGAATGCATCGATTGTTTTTCGTTTGCTCATAATTCTTTTAGCTTTAAGAATATGACTAAAAAATTAACTTGAAAAGAATTTAAAAAAAAAAATTTAATTAGAAATTTTTACTTAGTTATATGAATGTTATTCATACTCAAGAAAAAAATAAAATTTTCACTATAATTTAAACAGTCAGCCCATTTTTAATACAACTTTAATTAATAATAACCTTTCAAACAAAAACAAAAATAATTTAATTAATTTGTCTTTTATAATGTATTGGTTAATTTAATTATATAGCTTTAATTATTATTGTTTAGTTTAATAATAAACTATATTGCTTTAATTTATTTGCTATTAATTATACTGCTTTAATTTGTTATATTGTTATAATTAAAGCAATGTAATGTGCTGCACATTACATTGCTTTAATTATTATGCTGCACCTGGCCCCATGTGCCCATAGCCCATCTAACCCCTTCCTACCCCACTCAACAGCCAACAGACAAGTACAAAATGCGCCCCAATCACAATAGTTAGCTACAATCAGAAAATTTCGCAATGCCAATCACAAATCATAACACCCGTTACACTAAATGACAATTAATATTTCACCAAACACCAATGAGTCACTGACCAACAACAAAAAGTGATAAGATAAAGCCAAATTAAAAAAAAATGAGTCACTGACGAATAACAAAAAGTGATAAGATAAAACCAAAAGTGATAAGATAAAGCCAAATTAAAAAAAATGAGTCATTGACCAACAACAAAAAGTGATAACATAAAGCCAAATTTAAAAAAAAAAAAAAAAAAAAAAAAAAAAAAAAAAAAAAAAAAAAAAAAAAAAAAAAAAAAAAAAAAAAAAAAAAACTCTTTGACCAACCATTAAAACCTTTCTCAAACTCTCCTTTCTCCTAATGTAAAGTCTAAGACATCCCTTGCAACAGTAACCCAAGAGGGAACTTTAAACTTAGGCTCTACCTTTGCCATAAAATCAATGAACCCCTCATGCAAACAAACCTAAAAGGTAGTTCATCAACAATTATCATCCTAACCAAGGCCATCCTTAGTCTTTCCACACTAATCAATCAATAGAATGACCAACAAATAAATTTACAATCTTTGAACCCTAGAAACAAAATCAAACAACAACAACATGAGTAAACCTTAAAAAGAAATATTATATATATAAATCTAAAATCACAACAATATGATTAATTAATAGTCTAGGGGTGTTCGCAGTGCGGTTTTGAGCCATTTTTTGGCACCACACTTCAGCGGTGCAGTTTAGCTAAAATCATAACTGCACCATACCTTATTTTTGCAGTCACATGTGCGGTGTGGTACGGTTTAAAATTTAGTCAGAACCATAACCATAACTATACCGCACTTCATTTTTGTGATCACATGTGCGTGCAGTGTATAAGATGCGGTTTGAATGGTGAGAAGTTTGTATATTTTTCAAAATTTTGGGCTTTTTCTACCCAGCCCAAAACTAATTTTTCCCTTTGTTATGGTCCAAGTTTTAAACTATTGAGCTTTTTTTTCTTTATTTTGGGCTGGCTTTCATAATCAACACTTGCTAGGGTTATCAAACTTTTTTTTTTTTGAAAACTAGGGTTATTAAAATATTATTAATATATTTAATATTAAAAATAATTAAATATATTAATATATAAAGAGGGTGCAGTTTGTACGGTTTTCTTATTATAAAACTGCAAACCGCACTGTACCATGCGGTGTAGTGCACTATTACTTGCGGTGCGGTGCAGTTATGCCATTTTGTGGGTGGTTTTGGTGCGATTTTTGTGGTTTGGTGAACAACCCTAATCAATAGGATGATCAAAAAATAAATTTACAGCCTTTGAACCCTAGAAACAAAACCAAACAGCAAACAACATGAGTGAACCTTTAAAAAATAAACACTAAAACTAAAAGTAAAATCAAACACAAACATGAAAGTTCGACACAACATGGTGAATTGAAAACAAAATAAAAAATAATCCTTAAAACAAAATCAAACAGAAAAAAAAAAAAAANTTTTTCAAATTTTGAGCTTTTTCTACCTAGCCCAAAACTAATTTTTCTCTTTGTTATGGTCCAAGTTTTAAACTATTGAGCTTGTTTTTCTTAATTTTGGGCTGGCTTTCATAATCAACACTTGCTAGGGTTATCAAACTTTTTTTTTTTTTTTTTTGAAAACTAGGGTTATTAAACTATTATTAATATATTTAATATTAAAAATAATTAAAAATATTAATATATAGAGAGAGTACAGTTTGTACGGTTTTCTTATTATAAAACTGCAAACCGCACTGCACCATGCGGTGTAATGCACTATTACTTGCGGTGCGATGCAGCTATGCCATTTTGTGGGTGGTTTTGGTGCGATTTTTGTGGTTTGGTGAACAACCCTAATCAATAGGATGATCAAAAAATAAATTTACAGTCTTTGAACCCTAGAAACAAAACCAAACAGCAAACAACATGAGTGAACCTTTAAAAAATAAACACTAAAACTAAAAGTAAAATCAAACACAAACATGAAAGTTCGACACAACATGGTGAACTAAAAACAAAATAAAAAATAATCCTTAAAACAAAATCAAACAGAAAAAAAAAAAAAATAGTGAACTCAAAACAAATATAAATGGTATGAGAAAATACCCAGGAACTATTTAAGCCTTAGAGATTTATTCCTTTACTAGGCTGAAGCTAAATCTTTTAAATTACCCTTGAAATTACAAGAAAATAACCCAAAAAAAAAAAATCAATAAGAAACATTTAGTGACCATAAAATAAAACTAAAACAAAGTAGGGGTTAGGGTTATCAAAGATAGAACTACATAGCGGTAGAGCCACGGTGGAGAACGGAGATGAGAAGGAGACTGACTGACTTAGGTATTAGGAATTTCGTGAGACCTTGAGAGGAAAGTCTTTCTTTGTGAGATAGTGAGATTGAGAATTAGAGACGAGTCTTGAGAGTGAGAGTGAGAGCTTATGTTCTTAAATAGTGGAAGCTTAGGTCGGAGCCTAAGATTGAGAATTTGAGGGGGAAAAACTACTGTTTGTTTGGTGGGATTAGGGTATGGAAAAATAATTATGTGGCTGAGTGCAAAAGGGAAGAGAAAAATGGTTGGTGGGAGCCTAAAAATCTGAGATTGAGAGGGAAACACTACTAATTGTTCAACAGGATTAGGTTTTGGAAGAAACATTATGTGGTTGAGAGCAAAAAAGAAGAGAAAAATGGTTAGGTGAGAAATTGAGATTCTGAGATTGAGAGGGAAAAACTAATGTTTGTTCCGCGAGATTAGGGTTTGGAAGAGAAATGGAGGTAGTTGATGAGTGACTAAGTTTTGAGTTTGAGAGGTGAGACTTAAGAGGAGTAGAAGTCTAATGACTAAAGAGGAGAAATGAGGGTAGTTGAGTAGGAGATAACTCAAGAGAAAAGACGTGTGTGACTGAGATAAAAAGAGAAAAAAAAAAAAAAATTTGCACAGTGACTCAAACAGTGACATGCAGCAGTTTTTATGTTTTTAATATTTTTTTTTTCAAAAAACGTAAGTGGCAAGACATGGATCCCATATGGCCATACAGCATTTTTTTTTTATAATTTTTTAAATATTTTTTTTTTCAAAAAATGCATGTGGGAAGACACTAGAGAGTCTAGAGTTACTTAGACAAGACCACTCAGACTATTCCTCCTGACACACGTTTTTTGACTGAGAAAGGTAGCTCACACAAGTTAACTTCTTTTTTAATTCAATTTTTTTTCTTTTCTGATAGGGACATTAGGCTTGTACATTCATGGATAAGAATTCAAATTTTTTTTTTTTTTTTGATAAGAACAACCCTATTCATGGATGAACGTTAGGCCTCTTCTTATACATATATATAAAACATGATCGGGTCGGTTCGGTCTTCATCAGAGTGCACATCTCAGCGCCGATGGCCGCACTGGTCCGACGTCGGTACGAAAGATCTACAGCCAACTACTATGCTGAAAACCTTTGGTGGAGCCTTGAGCAGGGGTGGGGCGGTGCGGTTAGACTAGTTCTGTTGGTGTTGGTTATCCTTGAACAGGCCTAGTATGAGTTATGAGTGGGGGGAAAAAATAAAGAAAGTGAAAATGGGCTCCATATCAGCCTTGGGTTCAACTGTGGGTTCAAGTTTAACTTACAAGCAGGCCTTTACTAATTATGCTTAAGGCTTGAGGCATTTACAATCCACTATGCATGGGTGGGGTTGCTCCATGAGTTCGACATTTCGTAAAATCCTCCTAGCGGGCTTTTGTATGGCTGAAAAATAACAAAAGGTCTTAATTCGAGCTTCCTATGTTGGGGCTATATGTTGGGCCAAATTTTATGAAATATGAATTTTCAACTATTGATTGGCTCAGTGGCATTCAGTAAGTAGTTTTGCTAGACATCAATATGATTTGGAACTCAAACCTCCTCAAGGCATCAAGACTTCTATTAAGACTTATTCCACCACATGGGTTTACTTTAGGGTGGGCAGAATCTGGGTTGGGCTATGATTTTGATGTTTCTAACAAGGCACCTGGGCTGTTTTCTACAATATACAGCAAAAATTCTTAAATCATAAATAATCCTATTAATAAATGAGTAATGCAAGAAAATTAGAAATACAAACTTTTTTACAAATGTTTTTACAAACTGTTAATGTGATGAGCAGTTATTGCCTTATTGGTAAATGTAAAAATGGTGTTAATGATAGGCTTAAATGAAAATCAATAAGAAGCAGGCTACAACAATAATTTATAAAAATGTTGTAAAATAGTTTGTAATTATAGCATTATTCTTAATAAATTATTATATTTCCCCTTTAGAGACAAAAAAAAAAAAAAAAAAAAAAGAAGAAGAAAGAAAGAAAGAAAGAAAGAACAAACAAATCTAGTAAATAATAAGAGCAATGCTGAATCTACCAATATTTTCACAATAAATTCTAAGTGACAAACTGTTATTGGTGGATAAAAAAATAATGTCAATGGTAAACTTAATTTAGAACGGGTAATAGTTTGTCACGTAAAATTTGGTATAAGAATATCATCAACGTAGCATTACTTCATATAAAAAATGTTAGTAGTAAATTGTGGCATGCTAATTTGAAAATATAAAGCTGTTGTGACTTTTTGTTGTTTAGCATTATATAGGCACGGAATCTGATCAATGTGTCCCTCCAATAGTCAACTTCAAGCATCAGTAATTGGAGTGCATAGGAAATGAAACACCGAACATACTTGAAAACCCAACAAAGCAGCTGGCGTGAGAAAAATCAAGTGCGTTTAGCTTCATTGATGAATGAGAAATGTTATGATGGTAATATTTTCACTATAAATCTTAGGTGACTAGTTGCTTAATTGTGAATAAAAAAAGTAATATTTGTAGTGGGTTTAAATTAAAACTAATAATAATTTATTGTGAAAATATTGTGAATATTAAAACCATTAACAACGTGACACAGTGACAGTACTATTGATGAATAAGATTGTCCAAAAGTGGTTTGACATACAATAAGTGCTTTTTGTGCAGTGGAAGCAAGATAGAGCATTACGTGATTATCTTTATCTTTTGCATATGTGAGGCGTCCAGCTTGAATTCATAAATTGAACCAATCTGAAGAATGAAGAAAAAGCTTGAAGTGAAACTCGGATACTTTACTGCCCAATGAATAACCAAATGTATCAGATCGCAAAGAATTGATAGGAAAAAAGTTTTGTGAAGTGATAATGTAATCATAAAGTATCCATTTCACAAAATAAAGGCAGAAATTGAGTAGCGTGTAATCATAAGGCGTCTTTTGTGATCGCTGGATGAAAAACTCAAAGACAATACAAAACTAAAGCCGAATTGGTCACGGCAATAAGAGAATGGTGTATAGAAATTGCTTATTCCACCTTAAGCATTAAATATTGGGTGGTGTAAAACTCCCCAAGTTGCTATTTTAGCAACCTACCCGCTCAAATTGAGCTTCATTCATGTATGAGTTGCTAAATATTTTTAGTAACCATGAATAGTAAGATTGTATATATACAACCTTCTATTCATGGTTGCTAAACATTAAAGTAAAATATAAAAGTACATGAAACTAAAAGTGCAAAAAAAATGGAAGAGCGGGATGAGAGAGAAGAGAGAGAATAAGTTGATAGGGTAGTTTATATTATTTTATTGGGTTGTATGTAAAAAAAAAAAAAAAAAAAAAAAAAAAAAAAAAAAAAAAAAAAAAAAAAAAAAGTGGAA
>NW_027069526.1:1515359-1591022 GCF_002906115.3 Quercus suber | reverse complement strand
ATATTGTATTGTTGCTCATACATTGCTGTTTTGTGTGAATCTCTTGTGAGATCTTTGAGGAGCTTTCCTTTACACAAAACTTAGGGTTTTCATGGTAGAGATGATTTCAACATCTTGAAGATCATTACTGTTGCAACCATTGGAACTTAAAAGAAAAGCAAGCGGGGAGCTTGTAGCTGATTGAGGAATTCAAGAAAGAAGTAGTCCGTGGATTCGGAGCCTGCGCGTGGTCGTGTCAGAAAGTTCTACTGGTGGGTAGCATTAGGAAGTCGAGCGGGGAGCTTGTAGTCCTTTTGTAAGAACTTCAATTCTTTCATAGTGAATTCTGTTATGCCTTGAGGATCGGTGGGTCAAATCCTCCCCAGGTTTTTACCGTGTGGTTTCCTAGGTGATCATATCTTGTGTTCATTTATTTTCCGCTGCATTATTATTCTTGATATGATTATTTGATTGTTTTAATCTAAAATTGCTTAATTTGACTAAGTAACAACTTGGTTAATTAATCTAGGCTACGCAATCTGGTTGTTTAAGGGGTCTAAATTCCTGTCACTAGAGAATAGAAGAAATCAAAGAGCTTTCTTGTGTCAAAGTAGAATTTGGTAACTCCGTTATTCAAATAGAATTAAATTCTACTTATGAGAAAGTTTTTAAAATATATCATTTTAAAAACTAGTGTATGATATTTTGCACAAATAATAATAATAATAAATTTATTGATTTGCATTCTACTTGTTTAATTGGTTCCCATGCTTTACATTTTTTAAATTACATTAAAATATATAATTTTGCATTTTAGTTTGATGCTTTGCATTTTTTTTAATGCTTTACTTGTATGTAATTTGAACTAATTAATCAACTTAAATAATTGGTTAATTAACTATGGTCAATCTATAACCTAACATAACCAAATCAAATTAGGAATTTAAGATAATATCCGCAACTCAATTGTGTCTTTGAAAATATTTTTAGAGCAGATGGCTCAAATATGACCTAGAGGTGTAAAATGCATTAGAAGTGGCCTTTCATCTTCAATTTTAAAACTTTTGTCAAATAAATATTATAGAGTGAATAAGAAATTGACTCCTAATGTGTCCATTTGAACAAGATTTTTGAAATGGTGAGAATCCTTGAGCCCCACATAGGAAATGATAGAGAATATGAGTTTTGGGTTGGATATTGAGTTAGGCTTTAAGCATGTGTGGATTGAGCCCACTCATTCAATTAATAATAATATTTTATTATTTTATTTTTTGAGTTAGTAAGTTTGTATACAACAATTATTTATGAAATAATGTGTCTGTTCAGTAACGTATATTTTCATAGTTTCTCATTCATGAAAAAACAATTTTGAAGAAACTCTTGCAAAGAGAAAATATTTTGTGCAATCATTTGAGTTAAAGAGAGATAAAGAGTCATAGAGTAGTTCGCAGAGCATGGACCTTGTGTGCTTCTTCTCCATACTGTAGATCATTTTATCATGTGAGGCAAACATCTGTGAGTATCAAAGCACCACAGATTGTATGATGGATGAAATTTACTTTAAAGAGATTGTGTCAAATACAATACTTGATCTGAATCATTCATCATTCACGCATTTGATTTATGAGTTTTTAATTATTTGCATATTCCTTCTTATATATATAGTATCTATTTATTGTTTATTGTTTTTGCCTATCATATCTATTTGTGTTATTGCTTATATTTAGATCTATATATTGTTATTTTGTTTAATCACAAAAAAAAAAAAAAAAAAATTTTTTTTTTTTTTTTTTTTCTTTTCTGATAAGGACATTAGGCTTGTGCTTTCATGGATAAGAATTCAATTTTTTTTTTTTTTTGATAAGAACAACCCTGTTCATGGATGAACGTTAGGCTTCTTCTTATACATATATATAAAACATGATTGGGTCAGTTCGGTCTTCGTCAGAGTGCACATCTCAGCGCTGATGGCCGCACTGGTCCGACGTCGGTACGAAAGATCTACAGCCAACTACTATGCTGAAAACCTTCGGTGGAGCCCTGAGCAGGGGCGGGGCGGTGCGGTTAGACTAGTTCTGTTGGTGTTGGTATATCCTTGAACAGGCCTAGCATGAGTTATGAGTGGGGGGAAAAAATAAAGAAAGTGAAAATGGGCTCCATATCAGCCTTGGGTTCAACTGTGGGTTCAAGTTTAACTTACAAGCAGGCCTTTACTAATTATGCTTAAGGCCTGAGGCATTTACAATCCACTATGCATGGGTGGGGTTGCTCCATGAGTTCGACATTTCGTAAAATCCTCCTAGCGGGCTTTTGTATGGGTGAAAAATAACAAAAGGTCTTAATTCGAGCTTCCTATGTTGGGGCTATATGTTGGGCCAAATTTTCTGAAATCTGAATTTTCAACTATTGATTGGCTCAGTGGCATTCAGTAAGTAGTTTTGTTAGACATCAATATGATTTGGAACTCAAACCTCCTCAAGGCATCAAGACTTCTATTAAGACTTATTCCACCACATGGGTTTACTTTAGGATGGGCAGAATCTGGGTTGGGCTATGATTTTGATGTTTCTAACAAGGCACCTGGGCTGTTTTCTACAATATACAGCAAAAATTCTTAAATCATAAATAATCCTATTAATAAATGAGTAATGCAAGAAAATTAGAAATACAAACTTTTTTACAAATTTTTTTACAAACTGTTAATGTGATGAGTGGCTATTGCCTTATTGGTAAATGTAAAAATGATGTTAATAGTAAGCTTAAATGAAAACCAATAAGAAGCAGACTACAACAATAATTTATAAAAATGTTGTAAAATAGTTTATAATTATAGCATTATTCTTATTAAATTATTATATTTCCCCTTTAGGAACAAAAAAAAAAAGAAAAAAAAAAAAAGAAAAAGAAAAAAAAGAATAAGAAAGAAAGAAAGAGAGAAAGAACAAACAAATCTAGTAAATAATAAGAGTAATGCTGAATCTACCAATATCTTCACAATAAATTCTAAGTGACAAACTGTTATTAGTGGATAAAAAAATAATGTCAATAATGAACTTAATTTAGAACGGGTAATAGTTTGTCACGTAAAATTTGGTATAAAAATATCATCAACGTAGCATTACTTCATATAAAAAATGTTAGTAGTAAATTGTGGCATGCTAATTTGAAAATATAAAGCTGTTGTGACTTTTTGTTGTTTAGCATATATGGGCACAGAATCTGATCAATGTGTCCGTCCAATAGTCAACTTCAAGCATCAATAATTCGAGTGCATAGGGAATGAAACACCGAACATACTTGAAAACCCAACAAAGCAGCTGGCGTGAGAAAAATCAAGTGCGTTTAGCTTCATTGATGAATGAGAAATGTTATGATGGTAATATTTTCACTATAAATCTTAGGTGGCTAGTTGCTTAATTGTGAATAAAAAAAGTAATATAAGTGATGGGTTTAAATTAAAATCAATAATAATTTGTTGTAAAAATATTGTAAATATTAAAACCATTAACAACTGACACGGTGACAGTACTATTGATGAATAAGATTGTCCAAAAGTGGTTTGACATACAATAAGTGCTTTTTGTGCAGTGGAAGCCAGATAGAGCATTACGTGATCATCTTTATCTTTTGCATATGTGAGGCGTCCAGCTTGAATTCATAAATTGAACCAATCTGAAGAATGAAGAAAAAGCTTGAAGTGAAACTCGGATACTTTGCTGCCCAATGAATAACCAAATGTATCAGATCGCAAAGAATTGATAGGAAAAAAGTTTTGTGAAGTGATAATGTAATCATAAAGTATCCATTTCACAAAATAAAGGCAGAAATTGAGTAGCGTGTAATCATAAGGCGTCTTTTGTGATCGCTGGATGAAAAACTCAAAGACAATACAAAACTAAAGCCAAATTGGTCACGGCAATAAGAGAATGGTGTATAGAAATTGCTTATTCCACCTTAAGCATTAAATATTGGGTGGTGTAAAACTACCCAAGTTGCTATTTTAGCAACCTACCCGCTCAAATTGAGCTTCATTCATGTATGAGTTGCTAAATATTTTTAGTAACCATGAATAGTAAGATTGTATATATACAACCTTCTATTCATGGTTGCTAAACATTAAAGTAAAATATAAAAGTACATGAAACTGAAAGTGCAAAAAAAATGAAAGAACGGGATGAGAGAGAAGAGAGAGAATAAGTTGATAGGGTAGTTTATATTATTTTATTGGGTTGCATGTAAAAAAAAAAAAAAAAAAAAAAAGGATGTTGGGTGTATTGTTTGATGAGTTAGTAAAATAGATAAAGTAGTATTTGAAGATGTAAAATAGGTATTTTTTACATCCCCATTGCTAGTGCTAGAGAATAGAAGAAATCAAAGAGCTTTCTTGTGTCAAAGTAGAATTTGGTAACTCCGTTATTCAAATAGAATTAAATTCTACTTATGAGAAAGTTTTTAAAATATATCATTTTAAAAACTAGTGTATGATATTTTGCACAAATAATAATAATAATAAATTTATTGATTTGCATTCTACTTGTTCAATGGGTTCCCGTGCTTTACATTTTTTAAATTACATTAAAATATATAATTTTGCATTTTAGTTTGATGCTTTGCATATTTTTAATGCTTTACTTGTATGTAATTTGAACTAATTAATCAACTTAAATAATTGGTTAATTAACTATGGTCAATCTATAACTCAACATAACCAAATCAAATTAGGAATTTGAGATAATATCCGCAACTCAATTGTGTCTTTGAAATTTTTTTACAGCAGATGGCTCAAATATGACCTAGAGGTGTAAAATGCATTAGAAGTGGCCTTTTATCTTCAATTTTAAAACTTTTGTCAAATAAATATTATGGAGTGAATAAGAAATTGACTCCTAATGTGTCCACTTAAACAAGATTTTTGAAGTGGTGAGAATCCTTGAGCCCCACATAGGAAATGATAGAGAATACGAGTTTTGGGTTGGATATTGAGTTGGGCTTTAAGCATGTGTGGATTGAGCCCACTCATTCAATTAATAATAATATTTTATTATTTTATTTTTTGAGTTAGTAAGTTTATATACAACAATTATTTATGAAATAATGTGTCTGCTCAGTAACGTATATTTTCATATTTTCTCATTCATGAAAAACAATTTTGAAGAAACTCTTGCAGAGAGAAAATATTTTGTGCAATCATTTGAGTTAAAGAGAGATAAAGAGTCATAGAGTAGTTCGCAGAGCATGGACCTTGTGTGCTTCTTCTCCATACTGTAGATTATTTTATCATGGGAGGCAAACTTCTGTGAGTATCAAAGCACCACAGATTGTATGATGGACGAAATCTGCTTTAAAGAGATTGTGTTAAATACAATACTTGATCTGAATCATTCATTATTCACGCATTTGATTTATGAGTTTTTAATTATTTGCAGATTTCTTCTTATATATACAGTATCTATTTATAGTTTATTGTTTTTGCCTATCATATCTATTTGTGTTATTGCTTATATTTAGATCTGTATATTGTTATTTTGTTTAATCACAAAAAAAAAAAAAAAAAAAATTGTTCAACAACTTCAATCAAAGTCCAGTTGTGCTTGACATGATGATCAAGGCTATCCAAAAGACCCGATAACCCGCTCAACCCAGCACACCTGCCGCCACCCGACCTGAACCGAATCCTTTATCCTTGCCAGCAAAGTATTACGAATTTTCAACTAGATCCGGCGAGATCTTGCCGTTATTTGACGAAATCTAGGCCAGATCTCGACGGATCTGACCAGATTTCTGTTTGATCTCTCCAAATCAAGCCAGATTTCAGCTAGATCTCTCTAGATTCGGTTAGATTTCGGCCAGATCTCTCCGAATTCGGCCAGATTTCAACCCCGGTGATAAACCTGAGACCAACTCGAATCAACCCGAAATCGATAAGACCTGAACAGAAAAATCCAACCAGATAAAAAAAAAAAAAAAAAAATTGTTCAACAACTTCAATCAAAGTCCAGTTGTGCTTGACATGATGATCAAGGCTATCCAAAAGACCCGATAACCCGCTCAACCCAGCACACCTGCCGCCACCCGACCTGAACCGAATCCTTTATCCTTGCCAGCAAAGTATTACGAATTTTCAACTAGATCCGGCGAGATCTTGCCGTTATTTGACGAAATCTAGGCCAGATCTCGACGGATCTGACCAGATTTCTGTTTGATCTCTCCAAATCAAGCCAGATTTCAGCTAGATCTCTCTAGATTCGGTTAGATTTCGGCCAGATCTCTCCGAATTCGGCCAGATTTCAACCCCGGTGATAAACCTGAGACCAACTCGAATCAACCCGAAATCGATAAGACCTGAACAGAAAAATCCAACCAGATCTCCAAGTCGGTTCCTGTCAAATTTTTATCCACCCACCTCATTCAGGTCGAGTCTAGGTTGGGCACAAACCCAACCCGACCCAACCCATGGACAGCCCTAAAGATGATGCACCAACAAAAAATATAACATACACTCATGCTGGTTGCTGAGATGACTGACAGCATAAAGGGAGAAAAGCAGTGGCTATACAGATATTGAGAATTTATGTGATGTCAGTATGTCACTCATATAATTATTATCTTTTGGCTATTCTTAACATGTATGGTGGAACAAGCATAGAACAACCAATATATGAAAAATCATGTACAAAACTTTTTATTTTTATTTTTTATTTATAGTGAAATTAGTTTATTGGGGAAATTACATACAAATGCAAGTACTTATTCTATATTTAGGTTTAATTAGTTTTTTAATTTTGTCAACTAAAATTTCAAATTTATGAAATTGTTTCAATTTGAAGCATCCGTTCATATCTGTTATTCTAGATAATAAAGGAGTAGTAAAAAAAAAAAAAATTGATAAAATTAACATTTCAGATAAGTAACTAACTTTGATTTTCTCACATAAGAGCCATTTCACTTTTTCACTCTTAGGTGATTTTTTTTTTCTTTCCAAATTGAGCTTTCTCTCTTTATCTTTTTTCTTTTGTTCAGTGATCGTCAAATTAATTTATGAATTAGCCCTAGGTGAAATGTATACTTTTATTGTCGGTTTTTAACTTTTTACATCTTCATTAATTCCTAGAATAACACAAATGGATGAAAGCTTCAAATTGAAACAATTTCATAAATTTGCTACTTTAACGAATAAAAGTAAAAATATGGGGCCTAATATAAAACATATTGTAAACTTTGAGCCTATTTATGTAATTTCATTTATTTTTTCTAACATCTCCGATTAGATATCAATTATAGGTCTTGAAATTGTTGTGGCAATTTTTTATTTTTTATTTTAAAATTGTCTGTGTGGATTAAACACACAATGTTATGATTTTTTTTTTTTTTTTTGGGCGAGAGATTGTGTTGTAGTTATAGAATTAGGCTATATATGTGTCGTGTCATATTATTGAAGGTTTTGTGTGTGTGAGTCTATAAATATGGTTTTACACTTCTACTTCCCCATGCTACAGAGAAAGAGTCAGTGTCAAGTTTCTCTTCTACTGAATTTAAAAAAAAAAAAATTAAAAAAAAAATTGTGTATAATTCTCCTCTATATTGATTGTGTTAATATTACAAAATTTGTTTCATTGTATGCAAAGTGAATATCTCGCGTGACAAATTATTTATTTATTTATAGTTTTTATAATTTAGTAGTGCTAATAATACAAAGAAAGAATTTGAATTCTGGTTCTTCTAATAAAATAGAGTAGCATATATTAGTTTATTAACTCTAAGATGTAACAAATTCATTTTGGAAAACTAAAAGAAATTAAGAAAAGTGAACATATGAACCATATGAAAAAGTAAAAAAGACAACATATTTGAGACTGTAACAGATGTATCCTTCTCAAAGCAACAAATATATAAAATTAAGGTCCCAAGCTCCTAAATCAGAGTTCTCTTTATTTATTTTGAAATGATGATGATTGATTTTGTGATATAGATTTTGTTTTCATACATATTAAAGTGTATATAAATCCATGTTGTTAAACAATTAATTTGACTAAACATATAATGAACCAGCAAATATAGCTTTTTAGGTAATTCCTTCCTAAAGGTAGCAATTCCATCTTCTGAGGTCTCGACCAGCCTACTGCCTTGACTAGGCACATGGACTCACAGACACAGTCCATGTGAACCCTATTACAGGTTTGGGCCTGGAGACAAAGCTGCCAAACCCAATGTTTTATCAATACTTTCTTTCCAGGAAGTTAGTTCTATGGTGGTGGTGATACACTGTTGTAAAGGCCATATATTTCCACTAGTTTTTATTTATTTATTTTTGTATTCTATGTTTTGATATTATTTCCACTACTTTAAGAATATTTTCATTAGTTTGGATTCCATGGCCCAATTTGTCCAATAACTTCCTTATGCTCTAGGTAACTCAATTAATAAAATCTTTTATTATTTAATATAAAACTTGTGTATTGAATGTAGACTTGATGATAAAAAATAATTATCATGGAACAAAAGTTATATGTTCAAATATTATCTTTTCAACATATAAAAAACGTATTGACTCTCATTGAACTGCTTTATTTCAACTTATTACTCAAGTTAATTTAAAAGTATTGTCATTTTTAAAATCCGAAAGAGTTTAAACTCGGAGGGATGGGGAGGAATTTAGGTGGGAGAGGCTTATCCACAATTTTGTAGAACAATGATTGAAAGAAGAAAGAGGGAAAAGTATACATAGCATAAATGTGACCTTTTAGCCTTGCTTATCAAATTGCTAAATGCCTTTGGATGTAAGGCTCTTTTAAGTTGACTATTCATTTTTCTAGGTGGTAGGATTTGCAGTGTCACTATCGCTTTACTAACAGTGTCGTTATAAATATTATCTTTTCAACATATAAAAAACGTATTGACTCTCATTGAACTGCTTTATTTCAACTTATTACTCAAGTTAATTTAAAAGTATTGTCATTTTTAAAATCCGAAAGAGTTTAAACTCGGAGGGATGGGGAGGAATTTAGGTGGGAGAGGCTTATCCACAATTTTGTAGAACAATGATTGAAAGAAGAAAGAGGGAAAAGTATACATAGCATAAATGTGACCTTTTAGCCTTGCTTATCAAATTGCTAAATGCCTTTGGATGTAAGGCTCTTTTAAGTTGACTATTCATTTTTCTAGGTGGTAGGATTTGCAGTGTCACTATCGCTTTACTAACAGTGTCGTTATTGTTACCCGTTAATGCTCTTGTCTGTGCACTCACGGAAGGATTAGAAACATTTATTCGGGAACAGGGTCCATACCAATGGGCGGTCCATCCTCAATTTAACTTCAACCAACCAAACCATGCCAATTGACACACACCTTACAAGACATTTAAAGACTTGTAGGGAATCCCATGTACGCATGCATATGTTTGCTAATGTGGTTTTGATTCCTCAAAAGGTTTTGTCAAATTTTGCAGAGAGAGAACAGGAATAAATTGGAGTTCTTTTCCAACTACTAAGAAAACAAAGATGTTACATTCAGCTAAAAATAAGAAAACAAAGGTGTTACAAGTGTGAAACGTACCTTTTAACGGTGACATAAAGATTCTCTTTTTTATTACTCCTATTTTGGTTTTTGTTTTGAGAAAGACATAAAGATTCACTTAATCAGTCGAAAAGCATGTCCTGAGAAGCGTATAGTCAATCACTCATAAAGTTCTTTAACTTCAACGAACCAACCCATACCAATTGACACACACCCTACAAAACATGTAGGCATATGTTTGCTAATGTGGTTTTGATTCCTCAAAAGGTTTTGTCAAATTTTGCGGAAAGAGAACAGGAATAAATTGGAGTTCTTTTCCAACTACCAAGAAAACAAAGATGTTACATTCAGCAAAAAATAAGAAAACAAAGGTTTCAAGTATTCACATTGGGAATGACACATCCTATATGTAGAAAAAATTTAGTACAAAGTCCAAAACTCCCCACACATTTGAACTTGTAAAAATCAAAATATTGCAAAAAGTATTGCAATAGTGTAGAATTGCACCATAGCTCAATTCAAAAAAAAAAAAAAACTAATATTTTATTCACTTACTTTATCAATTCCTCTATGTGAGTTTTTGGGTTTTAGGTTTTTATTTGAGTTTTGAGATATATTATTTTATTATGTAGAAATATTATTTTAATGTGTTGTATTGTAAAATAAAAATTAAGATGCTAAGAGTATTGTAAAATAATATGGTATAATTGATAAAATAATTTTTTAAGATGATAAAATAAAATAGTATAGAATTTTAGAATTCTTACAACTTACAAGTGTGAAACGTACCTTTTAATGGGGACATAAAGATTCACTTTTTTATTACTCCTATTTTGGTTTTTGTTTTGAGAAAGATATAAAGATTCTCTTAATCAGTCGAAAAGCATGTCCTGGGAAGCATATAGTCAATCACTCATAAAGTTCTTTAACTTAAGTAAGGACTTTTGGGTCTTAAAAAGAGCATAGTGCCGTAACCTCACCATCCAACAAAGGCCAAGTGGCCCAAGTCTTTTTATTTTGGAAAAAAAAAACATGACTTTAGTGTGTGCAATAAGCAATGCCATTTTATTTGTATGGTAAACTAAACATAATTACCTACACCCAATGTACATTGATTCCTAGTATTATGGGTGCGAAGGAAGTGCCACTTTGACTTAGAAATTTAGAACTAATGTGACAACAAAGGTCAAGACATTTTTCTATATTAGAAGAAAGCTGGTGATGCTGAAATCGTCAGTAACTAAGATCGTCCAGAAGGTTCCCAATACAAGCTCGTTAGGGGTCTTGTAAGAGGCTACAAGATAGACACCGGTGTGGTGCCGCCCCAAGAGTCTCCAATGATAAAGTTAGAAAATAAAGTGTAAAGTTGTGATTTACAACTATGTTCTATATTGGCTTTATTCCATGATAAAAAGTGTTGTAATTACTTTAATTTATTTCCTTGTATTTTGTGGGATTTTATTGTATTGGGTTTAGTATTAAGTTGGTGAAGACTCAAGCTTAATTAAAGAATCAGTGCATTTTGCAACTAGCTCGCGAGAAGTTTGCGAGAAGGGTTCTCGCGAAAAAGGCATGTGGGGAGCACATGACTGAAAGCTGAAGAGTCGTACCAGGCTGTCGTTTTCGCGAGTGTCTCGCGGGTAAGGCCTTCTCGCGAGATAGTCACGAAACATTCTGCTTGGAGGTTTTTAAAGAGTGACTTTCTTACCCTTCACCCATACTATATATACCATTATTACTCACAAATGTATAGGAGGCCATTTAGAGAGAAAAACCCTAGATAGGTTTACAACAACACACACACCCATCTTTTGAGAGAGAGCTACTCATCCTTAGTGAGAAATCATTGTAGCCTCTTCTCCATCCCTCTCCAATTGTCATACCTTGAGAGGAGATTTGTACCCAAACACAACCCATACCCATTCAGAGTGTAGAGAATGTTTTGGAGCTTAGGAAGCTTTGGGGATTTGCCAAAAGAAGCCAGTGAGGTTTGGTGGATGCAATCGGGCGTATTGCGGGATTCGGAAAGCTAGACAAGACACAACTCCGAGAAGCCTTGTTGGAGTAGGAGCTTAGAGGGCTTAGGTATATCGGGTAGATTAGGCTTGGAGAGTCTCTTGCTAACTCTTGTATCCCAACTAATTGTCTAGTGGATCGATTATCGCTTGAAGGGCGGCAAAGAGGTTTTTGGCTGAGTTCTTCAGTTTCTTCTTCGATAACACATCGGCGTGTTATCTTGTGTTTGCATTCTCTCTTCCCTTACTCTTGTACTTTACCTTTATTGTTTGTTGTTCATGTTTATGCACTAGAGTAGTATCGGTTGATTGCGCCTCATTTACTATTGTTTCCGCACTTAGATAAGTTAGAGTAAAATCAATCGAGCCGTAACCTTTAATTTGGGGGTCTAAACAACTCTTGTGTTTTTGACACATTTTCAAACTTTCACAAAGAGTTTTAGAGTTAATTTTTGAATAAAGAAAATTCCTAAATAATTGTGGATATTATCTGTACCTTGTCTTGAGCTTTGGGGAGCCTATAAATAGGCTCATCTTCCTGCTAGCCATTGGCCACCTTTAATGGTGGCTTGAATGCCCTCTTTGTAAGGCCTCAAGTCTGATCAATGTAGCTTTAATGGAGGTTCCAACGGTCTTCTCGTTGATATGTAACCGTTGGAGTATTGAATCGTCTAGACAATTGCAGTTATCTGGTCTATCAGCTGCCCCCTATTCTAAGGTCGTCCTTACGTGTCATGACAATCTTGAGAATATGGAAGGTCAACTGTTCAAATATGACTCTTGGGATTCTGTTTTTATCCGCATTTAATGTGAAGTGGCGGCGCTATGTGTGTCGTGGCCACATGGCACATTTTGAGTGGTGGATGTCTTTGTTTTGTTCGAGGAACTTTTGGGTTTCCCACCGGTTTTCAATTTCCCAAGTTTGGTTTTTTAAAACTTCTCATTTTTCTCTCTTCTTCTTCACTTTTTCACCTCTCGCCATTTTTACTCTGCGTTTTTCTTTTCTGAGCTTGATCTTTTGCCATTTTTTTTTTCGAGCCTGACTTTTTGAGGTACAGTTTCTCTTCCTTTTATTTTTCCTTTTATAGAAAAAATTTATTTTCCTTTCCTTTTCCATTTAGGGATATAAATTCGTACCTTTTCCTTATGAATTCCATGGTCGAAAGCTTCGAGGTTAGGCAGCTTTGTCATTCTGTTTCATTTTTCTTTGCTAGTTTAGGGGCATCTCTAGGTTCTTTTAGTACCCATTGCCCCCCAATTGAGGGTTTCGCATCTATGGGTAGTAGCTTAGGTCTTATGTTGGCTGATTTACACCCTTTACTACATTAGTCTATGAATTGGTTTAGGGAAATGGTTGGTGAGAGGGAAGTAGTGTCTGAGGTGAGGTTTAGTGATAGGCTAAGAATGTATTGACCCCTTTGTGATAAATTAACCAATTAATTAGCCAAGTTAATTAATTAAGTTAATTAACATGAAACATGCGTGCTAGCACAAACAAATCACCAACTAAGTCAATATGTAGCGGAAACTAAAGTTGGCATGGTGATTTGTTTACGAATGGGGAAAACCTCCAAGGTAAAAATCCCACTGGGTGATTTTAAGGTCACCACTCCTAAGAATCCACTATTATCACAACAAGTGGTTACAAGTAAAGGAATTCCAGTACCTTATACAAACCTACAGTTGAACATTTACCCCAATACCCAATTGGACTTGTTTTGCAGTGACAATCTCTCCTTTTTAATGCACGGATCCAAGTACGTGACTAACCATCAACTTGAGAAGGATGTTAAGTTCAGCAACTATCGAGTATCAAGCAAAAGCTGCCTTTTAAACCTCGATAGATGCTATCTGTCGAGCTTTAAAATCTAGCACTTCTTTACTTGATTCTTGAATAGATTTCCATGGGTTTAACACTAGGACTTGAAACCTTATTCCATGAAGTATTAAACACATCCTAAATCTATCCAATTACAAGTAAAGTGCGCTTTGTCAAAGGATTAGTCAATTCTATATTGATATATATTCCTAACATGATTCACATATGTCCTAATATCTAGTGACCTTTAAACCGGGTTGTGGTTTAGTGATGACCTCGTTAAGGCAGAGGTAGATACTGCTGCCTCTGGTTCTTTGTTATCTAGACGGAGGGAGGTTAGGTCCTTCCATGCCCTTGGGGAGGAGTGTGCTATAGATGCTGACACCCTCTTTAGGTTTAGAGATAGATTTCAGTTCCTTGAGGTAGTCAGAATTTTTCTTCCTAAAGAAGGGGAAAAAGCTTGTGATTTCTCGCCTGGAGAAGTATGCTTTTATGAGGTTGCTTTCTAGTGTGGCCTTAGGTTTCCCATCCATCCATTCATCATGGAAAACCTGAACCACTTCAACATTACTCCTGGGCAACTTATGCCAAATTCATGGAGGATGGTGATTAGCTGTATGGAGATCTGGATGGTCATCATTGAGGGGAACATGATCATGTTGGATGAGTTTGTTCACCTATATCATTTGAAGGAGTCTAAGGAATATGGGTACTATGAGCTTGTGCCCTGGGTCAGGAAGGCGAGGATCATCACGGATCTTCCTTCGTCCTTCTGATACTGGACGCCCAGGTACTTCTTTGTATCTGGGGATGGATGGGAGACTCTTTCCGATGACTTCTAGGGTGAAGTTCCTAGGTTGCTTTGTCGATGGGGGGCCTTGAGGCTAGGTGCGATGTCCTTTTGCTTATTTCATGTTAGTTTCTCCTTTTTCTTCCTTTTTTTTTTGTCACTAATCTTTCATTTGTTTGTGTGTTTTTGTAGTTAATAAGCGTCCTAAGCTTAAGAGCAGGTACAAGACACGTGTCCAGGCAGCCACTGAATACTTGAAGACAATTGATGACTTTGATGATCTCGTCGACCCTAGAACTTTAGTTCGTCACTGTCTTAGTCCGGAGCCTTCCCCCTTCGTCCTTCGTGCTATTGAGATTAAAGTGAAGAGTAAGTTTGATTTGTTTGAGTTTTCTTCAGTCTTTTCTTCCCTTTTTTCTCCTATTTTTATTTTATTTTATTTTATTTTTTTAAGTCTCGCCATTTTCTTGTTGTTCAGAGATGACGATCAAGTTCAACCAGGAGCTATATGCCAAAATGAAGGCCAGGAAGAACGAGCCTTTTTCGAGCTTGGGGAAGAAGGTGGTGAGAGTTGTCAAGAAGGGAACCCTGATCACTTTGGCCATTTTCGTCCCAAAGGCCATGAGGACTGCTTCTCCTACCACCTTGTTGGAGGAACTTAACCCTCGTCCAAAAAGGCAAAGGACAGCGGAGAATGGCAAGGAGAAGGTAGGTTGCCAGACATTTAGCATCTAGGACAATGCTGGTCTGGCCTTGATGAGGGCCCATAACGCCGTCACTCCTGAGGATCTCAAGATGCTTTCAGGCGTTCCTTCCAATGAGGTTGTGAGTTGTCACATCCATAAGCTCGTCTAGGTAATACTTCTCTCTTTCTTCTCTTGGGATTGTATAGTATGTGAAGTTGAACTTCTTTGTAACCTTCTTTTCCCACAAGTTTCAGGTGTTGGGAGAGACAATCCACTTTACCTTTAGGTACCTAAGCCATGAGGCAAAGGCAGGGGAGGCAGGGTCCAAAGTGGAGACTTTGGAGGTTGAGAATACTAAGCTGAGAAGGGATCTCATCTCTACCATGGACAAGGCCAATTCTACCAAGGAGAAGGCTAAGGCTCTAGCTGATGATCTAAAGGTTGAGAAGCAGCTAACAATGTAGAAGGACAAGCAACTTCAAGCTGTGAACCAGAAGGTTAAGATTGTGGCTGCCAAGGCTATTCAAGCCTTTCTAATAGGCCAAAAACATATTGACCCCTTGTGATTAAATTAATTAGCCAAGTTATTAATTAATCAATTTAGCATGCAAACGCGTGGTAGCACAAACAAATCACCAACAAACTAATTATGAGGCAGAAAATAAATAACACGGTGATTTGTTTAAAAATGGGGAAAACCTAATGGAAAAAACCCCACCGGGTGATTTTCAGGTCACCATTCCCGAAACTCCATTATTATCACAACAAGCGGTTACAAGTAATGGAATCCCAAGTATTTTACCAACCTACAGTTGAACCCTTACCCTAATACCCAATTTGACTTGTTCTATAGTGACAATTTTTCCTTTTGATGCACAGCTCCCAAGTACGTGACTAACTAATTTGATGCACGGATCCAGTACGCGGCTTACTCCTTTGCATGAATCCCAGTACGTGACTAACTCCACAGCAACCCTTTAATTGTCGTAGTTGATTTGCAGCAGTTTCACATAGAAATACCAATAAGATCTTCAATGTTGGTGCAAGAGACTTTGCTTGGTTACAGAATCCAAAGGCGTACAAGAAATGCAGCAAGAACTCTTTCTTCTGTAGGAGGAGGCTAGGGTTTGAAAAAGAAAACCTTATAAAGCTGTCTGGGGTTAGATTTTTCTTTTTCCACCTCCTTTAAATAGGAGCTTAATGGGCGCTCCTATTCCAAATAGGTTTACACAAATCTTGGGTTTTCCTAGTCCAATAAGAATTATACAAACCCATAAACAAATAGCATTTTAGAATAAAAACATTGTGGTTATAATCTGAAAACCCATAAGCTCGATCGATCGAGACATTTGTCGAGCTTTAATGAATCTCGACAGATCGAGATTCTATCGAGGAGGTATCAAGGTATGCAGATTGCACTTTTCTTGAGCAGTTCTTAAGTAATCTTCATGTCTTCAATTTAAACATTTGTGATGATCATCTTGAACCTACTTAGATTTACCAAAATACAAGTAAAATGCATTTTGTCAAAGGATGTGTCAATTACATAAAAATATGTCCCCAACACTTTCAACTAACTGAAGGGTATAACATAGTGCTCTTCAGTTGGTATTATAAAGGCATTGAACTCCTCAGGCGTTACTTGGTCAAGCACCCTTCCACAGTCGACCTAGAGAACCTAGACTTCGAAGAGGTGGACAAGGAGATGGAGATTAATGAGGTGCTCAAGCTACTGCCACTGACAAGAATGTTCCAGAGGGAAATCTTGCCAATCCTAAGGGTGCCCTTGCTGATACAACTGGAGGAGACAAGACTGCTACTTGAATATTTTCCCTTTTTTTATTTTTTTTTTTTGTGCCCAGTGTGTTTTTTGGGCTTTAAATAGTAATTTTGAAACAATTTCCTTGACAATTATATATTTATGTCATATGTTTGTTTGTCTTACTTTTGATGATCGTTCCTCTTTTTTTATTAAGTTCTGCGTAAGCTGCTTATTATTTGACCTTTGCCACATGGTCTGCCTCATCATATTCTTCTAGTGACTGTTCTGCTTAGCCTGTCTTTTAAACGATTTACATCCATTAAGTAATTTTATTCTTAGCCATTTTTAGGTGATTTACATCCATTAAGGAATTTTATCACTTAGCCATTTTTAGGTGATTTACATCCATTCAAGGAATTTTATCACTTGGCCTCGCCAGTGATTTACATCCATTTAAGAAATTTTATCACTTGACCTCGTCAATGATTTACATCCATTTAAGGAATTTTATCACTTAATAATTTTTGAGTGATTTACATCTATTCAAGGAATTTTATTACTCGGTCTCATCAGTAATTTACATCTATTTAAGGAATTTTATCACTCGGCCTCGTAAGTGACTTACATCCATTTAAGGAATTTTATCGTTTGGCCTCATCAATGATTTACATCCAGTTGAGGAATTTTATCATTTGGCCTCATCAGTGATTTAGATCCAGTTGAGGAATTTTATCACTTGGCCTCGTTAGTGATTTACATCCAATTGAGGAATTTTATTACTAGGCCTCATCAATGATTTACATCCACTTAAGGGATTTTATCACTTGGTCTCGTTAGTGATTTACATTCATTTAAGAAATTTAATCACTAGGCCTTGTCATTTTCCCTTTTTTATTTTTATTTTTTATTTTTTATTTTTTATTTTTTATTTTTTATTTTTTATTTTTTATTTTTTGTGCCTAGTGTGTTTTTTGGGCTTTAAATAGTAATTTTGAAACAATTTCCTTGACAATTATATATTTATGTCATATGTTTGTTTGTCTTACTTTTGATGATCGTTCCTCTTTTTTTATTAAGTTCTGCGTAAGCTGCTTATTATTTGACCTTTGCCACATGGTTTGCCTCATCATATTCTTCTAGTGACTGTTTTGCTTAGCCTGTCTTTTAAATGATTTACATCCATTAAGTAATTTTATTCTTAGCCATTTTTAGGTGATTTATATCCATTAAGGAATTTTATCACTTAGCCATTTTTAGGTGATTTACATCCATTCAAGGAATTTTATCACTTGGCCTCGCCAGTGATTTACATCCATTTAAGAAATTTTATCACTTGACCTCATCAATAATTTACGTCCATTTAAGGAATTTTATCACTTAATAATTTTTGAGTGATTTACATCCATTCAAGGAATTTTATTACTCGGTCTCATCAGTAATTTACATCTATTTAAGGAATTTTATCACTTGGCCTCGTTAGTGACTTACATCCATTTAAGGAATTTTATCATTTGGCCTCCTCAATGATTTACATCCAGTTGAGGAATTTTATCATTTGGCCTCATCAGTGATTTAGATCCAGTTGAGGAATTTTATCACTTGGCCTCGTTAGTGATTTACATCCAATTGAGGAATTTTATTACTAGGCCTCATCAATGATTTACATCCACTTAAGGGATTTTATCACTTGGTCTCGTTAGTGATTTACATTCATTTAAGAAATTTAATCACTAGGCCTTGTCAATGATTTACATCCATTTAAAGAATTTTATCACTTAGCCACTTTCTTTGCTTCCCACTCATATACTCATACACAATTTGCGAGAATATCTGTTGAATAGTACTTTTATTGCTTTATTTTGAATAAGGAGGTTATTCTCATGATTTCAACAGTGACTTAATGCTATTGATAATACTTTTTCAAATGCTCGATGTTCCATAGTCATGGCAGTTTTTTCTCTTCCACTGACTCCAGGAGGTAGCTTCCTTGTCTTGAATAGTGGACAACCTTGTAGGGTCCTTCCCATGTTGGTCCAAGCTTTCCTTGGGTTGAATCCTTCGTTGCTGGTGTGATTCTGCATAGAACAAGGTCCCCTATATCTAGTCTTCTGAGTTTTACTCCCTTATTGTAATATTCGGCCATCTTCTACTAATACTTGGCCATCTTCTGAGATGCTTCTTCCCTTACTTTGTCTACGCAATCCAGGTTGACCTTCAGTTGATCGTTGTTGCTACCTTCTTAGAAGAATTCTCTTCCCATTCTGGTGATTCCTACTTCAATTAGTATTACTTCAGTGTTATAGGTGAGTCTGAATGGCATCTCTTCGGTTGGGGTTCTAGCTGTAGTTCTGTAGGCCCACAAGACATTTTTCAATTCTTCTGACCATGCACCCTTTTCCCCCTCCAGTCAAACTTTGATGATCTTCAGGGACGTTTGTTCGTCACTTCTGTCTGTTCGTTGGCTTATGGGTGCCCTAGTGACGAGAACTAATTCTTAATTCCGAGTCCTAAGTAGAAGTTTCTGAAGTCCTGGTTGTCAAACTGATGACCATTATTTAATATTATCATCCTTGGTATGCCTAACTTGCAAACTATGTTTCTCCACATGAAGCTCTAGATTTTTGCCTCTGTGATTGTTAATAATGCTTTTGCTTCTACCCATTTAGTGAAATAGTCAATTGCAATTAACAAAAGTTTTACCTGCCTTTTACCTTGTGGTAAGGGTCCCATGATGTCTATCCCTCACTGAGCAAATGGCCATGGGGACGTTATGGCCGTTATATTTTCTCCTGGGACGCGTTGGACATTCTCGAACCTCTGGCACTTGTTGCATCTTTTGACGAACTCTCTTTCATCTTTTTGCATTTTGGGCCAAAAATAACCTATTCTAATGGTTTCACTTACCAGGGATCTCAGGCCTGTATGGTCTTCGTATATTCCTTCGTGGACCTTCTCCAAGATGTACTTAGCCTCGTCTTCCTCGACGCACCTCAAGTAGGACATGGAGTAGCCCGTTTTATACAAAATGCCATTCAAGATTGTGAACCTGGCGGCTTACTTCTTGATCTTCCTTGCTTTGTCAACATCTGCTGGGAGCTGTCCATCTCAGAGGAAAGATAAGATTGGAGCTGTCCAACTACTTTGGTCTTGAATCGCAAAAGTGTGGAGTTCTTCAATGCTCAGATGTTTTTGTACTTCTATTTTTAACTTTGGCAATATTGTTCCTTCTTCTGACGATGCTTGCCTTGCCACTTCGTCTACTTTTGAGTTTTGGCTTTTGGGGACTTATGCGAAGTCTACACGATCGAATTCTTGGATTAGGTGGTTCGTTAGCCTGAGGTATTTTTGCATCCTTCCTTCCTTCGCCTCACACTCACCCTTTATTTGCCCTATTACCAACTTGGAATCACTTTTGAGGAGTATGTTCGTGGCCCCCAAAGCTTTCCTGATCCTGAGTCTCGTTAGTATAGCTTCGTATTCTGCCTCATTTTTGGTGGCAGGGAATTGAAATTGTACCCCGTACTTAAGGACTTTTCCTTCTGAAGTGTTAATGACAACCCCCACTCTCTTTTCTGAACTAACGAGCCATCTGCTTGGATCGTCCATTTCTCTGAGTTGTTCTAGAACTTCTCATCATCTAGCATAGTGAACTTGGTAATGAAGTTTGATAATGCCTAGGATTTAATTACTGTTCTGGGGTGGTATTCGACGTCAAACTAGCTTAGCTTAACCACCCATTGCACCATTTTTCCTACAGCCTCGGGCTTGTTCATTAACTTTCTTATTGGTTGGTTCGTCATTACCAAAATAAGGTTTGCCTGGAAATAGGAATGAATTTTTGATCGAAGTGATGATTAGGGCAAAGACAATCTTCTCAATTTGTGGATATCGTGTTTCGGCTTCTTGGAATGCTTGGCTCATATAGTAAACAGGGAGTTGTACCTTGTTATCTTCTCAAATCAATGCTGCACTCACTACTATGGCTGACATTGCTAAGTATAAAAACAAGTTTTCCCCTTCCTTTGATGGGCTTAGAAGGGGAGGATTGCTCAAATAGCATTTCAGCTCCTGGAAGGCTTCTTCACACTCCTATGTCCAAGTGAAATATTGCTTCAGGGTTTCGCAGAAGGGAAGACATTTGTTTGTGGCTTTGGAGACAAACCTATTGAGAGTCGCGATCCTCCTTGTCAGCTTCTACACTTCCTTCACTTTTTTTGGTGAAGTCATCTCCAATATAGCCTGCACCTTCTCTAGATTAGCTTTTATTCCTCATTGGGACACCATAAATCCAGGAACTTTCTCGATGAGACCCCGATGGTGCATTTACTAGGATTTAACTTGATTTAGTATTGTCTGAGGGTCGCAAAGGTCTCCTTGAGGTTGTCTAAGTGTGTGTGTCTTCCTCTTTACTCTTGACGAGCATGTCATCCACATACACTTCCATATTTCTCCCGATCTGCTTGCTAAACATCTTGTTAACCAACCTCTGGTAGGTCGCTCCTACATTTTTTAGCCCAAAGGGCATCACTTTGTAGTAGTAAAGCCCTTGGTTGGTGATGAAGGTAGTATTCTCCTAGTCTTCTTCTGACATTTTGAACTGGTTGTAGCTCGAGAATGCGTCCAATAATGTGAGGAGCTTGTGTCCTACAATGGAGTCCACTAGTTGGTCTATTCTTGGCAATAGGAAACTGTTTTTTGGGCAGGCCCTATTTAGGTCTGTGAAGTCCACACAAATCCTCTATTTTTCGTTTGCTTTTTTTACTAAGACGACGTTGGCCAACCAGTCCTTGTAATAGACTTTTGGAATGAAATCTGCTGCAAGCAGCTTATTTACTTCGTCCACGATGGCCTTGTTCTGCTTAGGGGCAAATACTTGTCGCCTCTGTTAGACGGGTTTTCTCTCAGGGTCTACATTCAAACGATGCTGGATGACTTCTGTCGCTATGCCAGGCATGTTTTCATGATTCCATGTGAAGATGTCTAGATTTTTCTTGAGGAATTGCACTAGCTTCTTCATCAAGTTCATCCCTATCTTTGTTGTCTTTGTCGATTCTCATCTTCGTTGGTTCTCCGTCAATCAGTTCCACAGTTACTAAGGCTTCTATCTTTTTCTCCTCCTCCTCCTCAATCATCCAAGTATGTTTTTCCTTTGTAGCTAGCACTGCTTGGTAGCATTCCTTGGCTAGCACTTGATCTCCTTTCACCTCGCCTATGCCATACTCCGTAAGAAATTTCCCCTTCAAGCAGTATGTAGATGTTGTTGCCTTCCAGCGGTTGAATGTAGGCCTTCCAATAATCACATTGAATGATGATGGGCAATCTACCACCATAAAGTTAAGCTGTTGGGTTAGTTGTTAGGGATGTGATCCTACTATAACTATCAATGCTACTATCCCTCTAGGGTACATTCAATCTCTGTTAAAACTAAAGAGGGGAGATTCGAAGGGCTGCAACCTTTTGGGATCCATCTTTAGTTGCTGGAAAGCTAAGAGGTAGATAATGTCTATAGAGTTGCCATTATCTATAAGAATTCATCTAGTGTTGAATCCTTTTATCATTAGCATGATGACTGTTGAGGACAAATTTTTCACACCACATGGAATTTATTTCACTGGCAACCTGCACCACATCAACAAATTATGGATTCTGGAAAAACCTCTTTTAAAGCCCAAAAGAGCCCATATTTACAAAATGACGCCAAAGCCCATGTTCCAAAACCCATGGCGATATTATCTCATCAAAGTCCATAGTTCAATCTCATGACATATCATCTCATTTTCGGCTCATGATGCAAGCCCATAAGTCTCATTGGGGTAATTTTGGGAGTCGTGGCTTAGAGGGGCAAGAAGTAAGTTTAGTAAAGCTCCAGCAGTTCAAAGTTGATAAAGGAAAACATGTTACTTGGCATGTCTTCCTAATTCCCTGAACTCTGATGGGTTAGTGTGCAATAAGTAGTATCTGGTAAGCCTCTCATATTATGTAACACTTAAAATGATAAAACTCCTCATGCTCTTTACATAAAAATTAATGTTCATCATATAATATAAGTTTTAAAATGTAATTATATTATTTTATATAAATTATATTATTATTTTCATTTAAATCAATCTCAAGCACATGGCTAAATCTATATTAATATCTCATATCTAGCATTAAATGCTCTCCTTGCTCCCCAAGATTTGGTCAAAACACAAAGAGACCATAATTACATCTTTAAAACTTCATCAAATATCAACCAACTAGTCTATTACTTACCAAAATTATATTGTAATAAAACTATTAACTAAACATATAATTTTTCAAAAGAGGCAACTTAGCCAAAAATACCAGCAATAGTTCTAGTAGAAACTACCTTAACTCCAGCAAAAGCTATAACAGCTCCAACAGAAACAGCAACAACTCCAACAGTAACTACAGTAGCTTAGACAATTGACAGATGTCTAAAAGTGATATCATCAACTCATTAATGCCTAATCCTAGCAGCTTCCTGCTATACCCAAAGAAGTAGGGGTCTTATAAAAGAAATCATACTATTTTAAGCTAAGGTCCTTAGCCTCTAGCTGCAGTACCAAAAATAGGAAGATCCCATAAAGGTTATTTTACCATTTTTAGCCAAACCCATGAATTTAATGCAAAATATTTTCTCTAGCAGAAGTCCTCACACAGTTGACATCATCCAACTATGTCAGGATAGCTATTGATGTAGACCCGATAACTGCAGCAGCTACTGCTGTACTATTGCAACAACAGCCTTAAAGTCTCAAACTTTTTTTTTTTTTGGCTAAAAACCAAAAACCCACTAATGAAATCATTTACTTTGTCAAAGACTTTTCCTTATTTGCTAAATTTCCCTTCAACTAATTCTAATCTAGTTACATACTTGACTCTATAGAAAGAGGACCAAGCCACACACTATGCATCCCTCTCTCACCCTTTTATTCTAAAACTTCATTCATTTTGTTGCCATATCTCTAAACATTTCCATTCTTCTCCGTCTCTCTTACAAAATCTCTTTTCTTAGATAACACAATTACAACACACTACTACATCTTATGCTCATTCTCTCATTCTCTACATTCTGAAATATCTTCATCTTGCTGCCCATATCCTTAAACATATCCTTCTCCATTTCTCTTACAAAATCTCTTTTTTTAGAAAGAAACATAACCCATTATCATAACACAAAAGTCACTCCAGCAGCAACTATAATCTCATGTATTTGCTATATTTAACCTCAATATCTCTCGCACTTCCATATATTTTACAAACACACTCCTCACAAAATATCCATACATACTTCTCATATAACTTCAACAAATTTCATATCTCACAAAGTATCTATATACAATATCCATATTCAACAAAGTATCTATACATACATCCCGTACATATTACAAACACCATATCTCCATACATCTTAAAATTCCAAACATTCTTCCAAGAACATATTACAAAAGCTCTTCTTATGAAAGGCATATGAACATCAAATACTAAAAGTCTTTCTCCTAGAAGGCACAATGATTTAACATTAAAATCATTCTTATAAAAGGTACAAACTTATAATACTAAAATCTCTTCTTATGGAAGGCAATATCACTCATATTTGCCTAAAAAGTAAAAGAGCATTATATGAGGAAAATCATTTAAGGGCATGATAAAGGGGATAAACTTAACCAACCTATGCACACGGCTGGACATATTCTCTCTCCCTTCAGTTGCACCCATTTTTTCCTTTCAATCATAAAGTCACCATGAAAGTACTCATAATATCGTATTGTACCGCTGGACTCATTTTATCATGCTACTGCTATGTTGTAAGTCCACTGATGTTATACGGCTGGAGCCACAAACTATGAAGATAAGTCATTATATCTTTATTTCTATATTTACATTATTGAATATATTTTATTTTATTATCATTGTACCGCTATACTCATATTATTATGCTGTTGAAATGTTATCAGCTCACCAATGCTATATGGCTAGAGCCACAAATCATATAAAGAATAAAGTGATGTTATATGGCTAGAGTCAAAAACATAAAAGATAAGTCAATATTTCTCTATCTTCAAGATTACATTATTAAGTATATGTTAACTCATTATTATTGCACCGCTGGATGCAAGTTACTTCAGTATCATCTCACTATTTAATAAAACATGATCTCACTAATACTTCATTAATGAACATATATAATGATAAATTGAATCTATCTCACCATCGGACATATACTACTTGGACATAAACCACTGCTGGACATATATCATTTGGACATAAACCACTGCTCGATATATATATTATTCGGACATAAACCACTGCTGGACGTATATTATTTGGACATGAACCACGGCTGGATATAAACTATTTGACATACATTATTTGGACATAGACCATTTCTGGACATATCTTATTATGTTAAACATGAACCATGAACCGCAGTTGGATATGGACTATTTTGAACTCATCCCATTATTGGACATATGACAATTAATTAATCATTATAATGGACATCATTTTAAATACATAATAATAACATTCAACTCACTATTTAATCAAAACTATTCAACTAAACATATTATTTATTTATTTCAACCATTATCATGATTTTAAGACTTGGGGTTTTATCTATTTTGTAGGCTTAAAAATGCACCGGAAGCCATTGGTCTATGTAGCCCAATGTTGAGTTCCGGATTGAGCTCCCCAAAACAAATCCGGGTGTAGTAGAGTCACACATCTATCGAAAGACACGTGGCTACACGCAAAAACCGCCCCTGACAATGACCAAGGGATTGCCGTGTGGTTGCTTCACACCTTTGGCATCTTCTTTTGAAAACAAAATGTCCATGCCTATTTTCTTCTTTGTTTTGCGAGAGGTATTCTGTGGACACTGTTTACCTGTCTTTGCTGTGACTTCTTGAGGGACGTAAAGGATCCACCAGTGGATGATTCTCCAATGATCATCTTTATTTCTCCTATTGCGCTTTGTGGATGACTAAGCGAATTATCCTTGTCTCTCAGAATAGTCTTGAGCTTCTCCTTACGATCGTCTCTAGATCAATTGGACTCCCCTTTTTTCACAAACCTTTGCAGCTTCCCTTTACGAATCAGTTCTTTTATTTGCTCCTTCAGGTCTTTGCAATCTTCAGTGTAATGGTCGTGAACCTTGTGGTAGTAGCAATACTTCTTTTTGTCCCGCACATTGGGTGAGGAGTGCAGTGATTTTGGCCACTTAAGGTGGTGATCGTCCTTAATCTGCATCAAAGTTTTGTCAACAGGTATGACTAAAGGAGTAAATTTTACCATCCGTGAAGTTTTATCATCTCTACACTTATTCTCGCCAGAGTTGGTCTAATGATCTCCCTTTTCTCTCTTACGCCTTTTGTGGTCTTCCTTGGTGCTCTCCTTCTCTTTAGGCATGTTCTCTTCTCCTATCGCGGCTAGGGCATCTTCTGCATTCATGTACATCTGAGCTTTCAATAACATCTCGACCATCGTTTGTGGAGGAATTTTTGCAAGAGCAACCACGAACTCTCTAGATTTTAGCCCAGCTTTAAAAGTGGTTAACTGCACCTTGTCATCGGCTTTGTCAACCTCTAGCACTTCTCTGGTAAAACACTTCACATATGACCTCAAGGGTTCTCTTTCACCTTGCCTGATGGTAAGTAGGTGGTTCTCTTCTAGCGTTGTCCACCAACAAAATGACGCATGAAAGAACTACCTAACTGTTCAAAGATGTCGATGGACGAAGTTCCCAGTTTCTTGAACCACACTAGCGCTGCCCCTTTGAGGGTGGTAGGAAAAGAGCGACATAAGATCTCATCTGGGGTTTGTTGTAGACTCAGGGTCGTTCTGAAGGTGGTTATGTGATCCAACGGGTCTTTGAGGCCATCAAATGACTCAAGTTATGGAAGTCAAAACTTTGGTGGTAGGGGGTATTCCAAAATCTTTGTAGTGAAGGGGGAATCCGCCCTCCTGACCATCTCGTCCAAGTTTCTGTCTGTCTTTTCTCTCATAGCGTTCCTTAGTTCGTCCATCTCTTTCCTCATATTCTTAAGGAGATCCAAGTTGGCTTCATCTGAGGAGTTTGGTCGTCAAGAATCGACTTTCCTGTGGCTATCTTCGTTATTGTTTCTGTTAGTCCTAACCATCGTGGCTGAACGATTTCTGTCTTGTTACAACTGTAATCTCATCTCCTAGTTCTGACTAGTGAGTTCTTCTATACTAGCTGTAAGCGTTTGGATTTGCAAAGCTATGCTACAGAGTCTTGCGGTGTATTGGACTCCATCTAGATCTTAGAATTGAACGGAACTACGCTTTCAAACTAAGGTCTTAAATTTTCTTTCCCACAAACGGTGCCAAACTGATGATACTGAAATCGTCAGTAGCTAAGATCATCCAAAAGGTTCCAAATATGGGCTTGTCAGAGGTCTTACAAGGGGCTACAAGATGGATACTGATGTGGTGTCGGCCAAGGAGTCTCTAATGATAAAGTTATAAAACAAAGAGATTTGGAGTTAATTTGAGAATAAAGAGAATTCCTAAATAATTGTGGATATTATTTGTACCCTATCTTGGGCTTTGGGGAGCCTATAAATAGGCTCATCTTCCTGCTAGCCGTTGACCTCCTTTAATGGTGGCTTGAATGCCCTGTTTGTAACACCTCGATCTTGCTTAATGTAGCTTTAATGGAGGTTCCAACGGTCTTCCCGTTGATATGTAAACGTCGGGGTATTGAATGGTTGTCTTTATGGCACCCTTTCTTCATCTAGGCTGGGTCGTCTAGACGATTGCAGTTATCTGGTCTATCAAAAACCATCTACTTAAATGGTAAAAACTAGTTCACACACTATATTATACACACTCTCACATATACTCAAATTGCACGTGAATTTGAAATGTTCATTCCACCTTAAGCTGAATGCAAAGACAAAAGGCTTATAATGTCTTAAGATTGGTGTTAAATGGTGAACCTTTTTATATCATTCATTTATTTTTCTCCTTTATGGCTTAGCATGTTAGAAGGCAGACTAATTCCTTATGTAATTTTAAATTTTTCCAAGAAGTCATTCAATCGTGAATATAAAACAATTGAAATGTTTTGTTTTTCTTCTTCTTCTTCCTTTTCTTCCCTTTTTCAGTAAAGTAGGAACTTTAAATTGCGTTGAGTTGGACTTTTAACTCCTAAAACAATGTCATCAACACGACACCCATTGCATTGAAACTACGGTTGTGTTTGTTTTGGGTGAAAAACCTTTACAGAAAATATTTTACACCCGACAGGGTGTTTAGGTGGATCGCAAAATACAGTCAAATTGAATTAACTTCAGTTTGACCATAAAATTTTGACCCCTTCAATGTAAAATCATTTACACTTCTATTTTACCTTAAACTGAATTACACTCCTACTTTTCGGCCTTTACCCGAACAGAGAGAGAGAGAGAGAGAGAAGCTCCAGTTGAGACATTGTTTGACATATTTTTTGGCGTATATACATATTTTCCTGTAATAATTTCATGTAAAAACCAACACTAGAAACTATTTTCCATCTTATTTTCTAGAATGCAACTAAACAACTGAAAAAAATTTCCTTTCCAAAAAATATTTTCATTAGAAAATATTTTATACTCAAAAAACATTTTACATAAAGCCAAACACAACCTACATAATGAAGAGAATGTGTCGTTGTAGATATTTCTAATGCATAATACAATGAATAGGACTTTCAATTTTGAATCTTAATTAAAGGCCATAAAAAAGTTATAGATCTAAAATCTAGAACAAAATTAACAAGCCCAAAAAAATTAGCCCAACAACAAAATTAAATGAAGAATAGAAAAGCTAAAAATAATTAAACTCAATTAACTAATTTTACTAAAAACAATCAACCAGATTCTTTAAAAGATTTTAACAAATAATTTTATCCTTACCCAGCCGCGGACGCACCCATCAAAGACACACACAAACATAAACATATATAAAAGAAATCAAAGACACACACAAACATAAACATATACAAAAAAAAAAAAAAAAAAATACATAAACATATACCAAAAAAAAAAAAAAAAAAAAAAAAAAGGAGGGTAAACTACATATTTGGTCTTTAAACTTTAGGCTAAATATCAATTTGTTCCCTAACCTTTTAGTATTGTGTCAAAATTGTCCATACCGTTAAATGATGGATGGAAAAATTTGGCATGGCTAACAGTCAAAATAAAAAAAATTATTTTCACGCCACCTAAGATGCCATGTATATTGCCACATAACCTAAAAAATAAAAAACCTTAAAGTTCAATCAAAAATAGAAATCAAGTTTGGTCAAATTTAAACGAAACTACATATTCGATGAGAGTTTTGAAGAGACTGTTAGGTTGGGTATGAATTTGGTTGCAGGAGAGGAGGGCGGCCGTTAAAGATGACTAGTTAGATGGCGAAGATGATCTAGGAGGAGACCATGTCCATCTAAGTCCGAGTGATAGACCTAGGTAGAAATTTTTCAATCCTTCTTTATGCTCTTCCTGGTTAGTTTAGTTTCTTTTTTGTTTTAACATATATTCTTTTTAATCTTTGTATAAATGGCGTCCTAAGTGGTATAATAATATTTTATATTAGCCGTTAACCACATCAGCATTTTCCATCAATCACTTAATAACAGATACTATTTTGACACAGTACCAAAAAGTTAGTGACCAAATTGGCATATTTAAAATGTTAGAGACTAAATTGACATTCAACCCAAAGGTTAAGGACCAAATATATAGTTTACTAAAAAAACAAAACCAGCAATAGACACATGTCAAGTTCCAGTTTCATAAATAATTATATTTTAATATATTAAGAAACAATAATTTTGTATCTTTGTCTTCATTGACGGGTTTGTTAATACTAAATGGATGTTTTTTTTTAAAAAATTATTTTTTTATAGAGAAAAATGAATGCTTATTTGGAGTTTCTTAATAAATTTTTTTTTTCTATACTTTTGCCCCTCTAACCCTAGGTCCTAGATTCGTACCTACAAACTCGACTATGAATCTAGTTTACATGAACTCTTGTTGGTTGCTTGTAAGATAGTGAGCATGAAGAGGAAAATGGGTTATTTTATTTAAACTTCCCACTTCTCATGAGTCTGAGAAACTATGACAAGAATCGCGTTGAAAATAGCCAAATACCACGTTTTTGCAAAATTTGTGGCAAACTAGCATTGTTTCGAAAATATTTAGCAATGTACCACTGTTTTAGTACTCAAATTTCATAAAATCAAGTTCTAAATAGTACTCGAGTTCCTTGAACTCAAATTCCTAGGTGAGTCGCCAGCGTGGCACTGTTGACCTGGAATTTGAGTAATTAAAAAATGGGATAATTACACTTTGCCCACATGTGGTTTGCCTCTAGTTCTATGTGCCCACCCGTGGTTTAAATTTTGACACTTTGCCTACTTGTGATTCTGACCATGAGTACTTCGTAACCCACCTCAATGTTTTCCGTTACTCTAACACCAAATAAGTAAAAAACACATCTCAAAACGGATCAAAACTCACTCTCACTCCCAAAACTCACTCACTCCCACTTGCTTGAGACAACTGTGGCAGATCTGAGCCGAGGAAGAAAGACACAGTTTTCTTTCTTCCTAGAGAGAGAAACCCGAGGAAGATGGGTTTCTGAGGCATGAGATCCCAGATCTGGTACTGGGTATGATCCGAAATTCGAATCAAATAGTTGAGAGGGACTGATACGATTACCCCGGTGGGTTGATGAAGGATAACTGAGGTGTCGCCGTCGATGAGAAATGAGTACGAGGAAGTTGGCAAACTCTGCGTTTTGCGTGGGGTAGTTCTATTTGTTTTTTTTTTTTTTTTTTTTATTGTTAAGCGAAGAAGCCACGTTGTTCTTGGGGTTGGCTGTGGAAGCAAAAGACAATTTCATTTGGAATTGGGAAGAGACATGGAAGCTGTCCAACATTATGCCTTTTTTTTTTCTTTTTTTTTTTTAAATTTTTCTCCTACTATGAAGAAACAATTTGTTTTCTTCTAGTCTAGGTTCTTATGAGGGAGGCTTGGATATTAATATTATAACTAAAAAATCGAGTAATGATGTGTTAAAGGAGATTATAGGAAGAAGAACTAGTTGAGTAAATATGAGATCGTGAAATTTAAATAAGATGAACAGAGGAGCATGCATGATAAGCTTTTCACAAGTAAAAATGGTTTTGATTTACTTGCAACAGCTGAACAGAGGAGCACGATCAAAACCTAGGTTCAATATGTGGGAGTGAGTGAGTTTTGGGAGTGAGAGTGATTTTTGATCCGTTTTGGGATGTGTTTTTTACTTATTTGGTGTTAGAGTAACGGAAAACATTGAGGTGGGCTACGAAGCACTCATGGTCAGAATCACAGGTGGGCGAAGTGTCAAAATTTAAACCACGCATGGGCACATAGAATTAGAGGCAAACCACAGGTGGATAAAATTTAATTATTCCTTTTAAAATAATGTGGTACTTGATATTACAGACATAGAGTACTTCTTTATAGTACTTGAGCTTAACAAAATCGAGTACCTTGTTTTTTTTTTCTTTTCTTTTTTCAGTTTTTTTTTCAACTTTTTGTTTCGTACAAAACTTTTACTTATTTCATCTTCAACTGCTTGTGATTGTTCTGTCCACCAAACTAAGGTGCGGTCGGGCTAGCCATGTGGACTGTTAGGACATATGTAAATTATGTTAGGAACATATGTCAAATATAGAATTGGCTAATCCTTTGACGAAACATACTTTACTTGTATTTGGGTAGATTTAGGATGTGTTTAATACTTCAAAGAACAAGAGTTCAAGTCTAGTATTGAACTCATGCAAATCTATACAAGAAACAAGTGAAGAAGGACTGTTCATTAAAGTCGGACGAATTCCTGACAGATAGCTATCTATCGAGGTCTCGACAGCTGCTTAACAGATACTATCTATCGAGAATTACAAAAATTAATTTTTCAGATCTGATTTTTGACCCATGCTTATATATTTGTGTAGGGTTTCTTTCTCACAACCCTAGACATATATAAGGCTTATTTTAAAGGCCTTCACATATGAGAATATAAGGAGAACACATGCAAAAAGTGACTAATGCCTTATTCTCTCTACATCTTTGCGCCTTAGGGTTTTTATAACCAAGTACTTCTTGATCTTCATTATTAATGAAGTGAAGAATTTTGCAGCCAACATCTTCTTCAAGTTGGTGTGTTAGTCACATACTGGGAGTCGTGCATCACTAGTTAGTCATGTACTGGGATTTGTGCAAAAAAGGGTAGCATTCATATATTGAAGAATTTAGAGATTCTGAAACAGTAGAAAGTTTTTGCTGTAAGTTCATCTACAGGGATTGTAGAGTTTAGAGACAAAGATTTTGTACTAGATCTGAAATTTCTCTTTACTATAGTGAATTGCTTTTTGGGAAGGTTTCCCCATATGTTTTTTATTATGAAATTAGTTTGTTTTATTGGTTTTCCTGGGTCATCATATTTTGTCTTATTTACTTTTCCACTGCATGATATTGACATGATATTATTGTTAGCTTGTTTTAACAAGGTTTATTCACAATAAATCTAATTAATAACTTGGGTTTAAAACTTGTTAATTCTATCAATCGGAGTTTAAATTTATCAACAAGTAGTATTAGAGTGGGTACACTTTAATTGGATTAATTTCCTGAGTGTGATCCTTGACCCCCGTTGTCATAGATCGTGGATAATCTTTTTTTATTCCTCCTTTATTTGATGGCAATAATTATGCGTACTAGAAAGTTTGTATGAAATTTTTTTTGTAAGCTTTAGGTGAACAGGTATGGAAAGTTGTTAAAGTTGGCTGGATTAAGCCAAAGGAAGCACTGGTAGATTGGGATGAAGCAACAATCATAGCAACAGATTTCAACAGTAGGGCCTTAAATGTTTTTTTTTTTTTTTTTTTTTTTTTTTTTTTGTGGGGTGGCTATTGAGGAATTTAAGAAAATATCATCCACGGATGTTGCCAAGGAAGCTTGGACCATTTTTTAGACCACTTTTGAAGGTACCAAGTTAGTAAAGACTGTGAAACTTCAAAGACTCACTAGTAGTTTTGAAGAAATAAGGATGGAGGAGAATGAGACCTTTAATGAGTTCTATACTAAACTCAAGGATATTGTGAATTCTGTCTTCAACCTTGGAGAATCTATTGCGGAATCCAAAATTGTTAGGAAAATCCTTAGGTCCTTACCTGAAAGATTCCATGCCAAGATCACTACCATTGAAGAAATGAAAGATATTGAGCAAATTCCTTTGACTGAGCTTGTAGGGAACCTTTAAACCTATGAGATGAGATTAGGTTTAATGGAAAAAGGTCGAAAGAGTAGAAACTTGGCTCTTAAGGGTATAGAGGAAGAGATTGATGACTCTGAAGATGAAGATGAAAGCAAAGATGAAGATGAATATGATGATGAGGATGAGGATCTAACTTTCATAGCTGATGAGATTATCAAGCTTCTTCAGTTTAGGAAAAAGAATAAGGACAAACCTCCTAGGAAATCTAAATCCTCTAGGAAGGATAAGAGTGAGAAACCCCTTATCCAGTGCCATGAGTGTAAAGGTTTTGGTCATATGAGGATAGAGTGCCCAAACTACTTATGAAGGAAAAGACCAAAAGGTCAAAAGATAAAAAGTTGGTTGCTACCTGGAGTGACACTGAGAATGACTCTTCTGATGAGTATGTGGATGAATGTGGTTACTTTATGCTTTTGCTACCATAACTGATAAGGTGATTGTGGAAAGCGCTAGTGATAGAGAGGATTCTTTTGATGATGAAGTACCCAAGAAAATGACCCTTCAGGAAGCCTATGATAAGCTATGCATAGAATTTATAAAATCTGAAAATACTTCTCATCTTTGTAGAAAAGAACTTAGTGGGGTAAAAACTGAAAAAGCTGATTTATTAGTCAAATTAAATGAGACTACAAGATAAGTTGAGACTCTTGTTGTGGAGAACACCTTATTAGAAGAGAAAGTCAAGAATCTTGAGGTTGAGCTTAGTCAAGCTAGAACTAAAATAGAGATGATGTCTAGTGCAAAACTTGATGAGGTATTAAGTGCCCAAAAGCTTAGTTCTGATAAGACTGGCTTAGGATATGTTGTTTCATCCGACCCCTCCTCTTCCACGGCTTCTAGATCAAGGACTGTCTTTGTACTCCAATCTAAGAAAAATGATAAAGGTATGAAATCCAAAACTGATATGCCTAATTCTAACTCCTTTGTTAGACCTCATGTTTGTCATCATTATGGTGTTACTGGACACATTTGTCCTAATTGCTTTAAATTGTATCCTCAAAAGCAAGTGTCCAAATGGTTACAGGTTTCCTCTCAAGGACCTATACCTTTGTTTGAAGAGTTATTAAAAGTCTTGAGTTTTTTAACTCAATTTCAAGAGAATTCTAATTCTTCTATGTCCTTTGGTAAACATACTAGGATACATGTCTTTTCATTTTCACAGCCAAAGACTCATGCTGTGTGGGTGAGAAAGGAGCCTAAGACTTAATTGTCTTTTCTATTGTCCTCTGCTTTAATTCCTTCTATCTAAAGTAGGACTCTCTTTACTTGATTTCTTATCTACTTTGGAATCATGCTTTCATGCATATGCATCTTTCTTTTATGCTTTCATGTTGTTTGTCTATTTTTGTTTGGTTGTTTAGTTTTTATTTTGTTTTGTTTTCAAAAAAAAAAAAAAAAAAGGAAAATTTAGAAAAATACAAAAATAGTGTGTGTATGTGTACATTGGTACTTGTGTACCTTGAATGATCATTGAAATAAAGTTTTCTAAATTTTGTATCTTTTGTAGCTTAGATGAACATCTCTATACATAGCTAAGCAAGTGAGCTTTGTGGCTCATATTTGTGATGAGTAAGATTAAGCAATCTCTTGTATTAAACACTTATATCACTCTTTTTGACGGGAAGGACTAGAAAATCCTAAGAAAAAGGCATAAATAACAATCTCACCACTATTGCCCACTAATCATGAAATGACATCCGTATGCTTCGGCATAGCAAAAGTGTAATGTCAAAAAACTTAACATAATTGGGTATTTCTTTTCTATCTCTTATATGCCCATGCATGATTTGCTTAAAAGAAAAATACGCAAAGAAAAATAAAAAGCAAAAGAATCAAAATGCTTTATACATGATTGCAAGTGTGTATTCTAGGAGATGTGGGAGTTATAGGATGTACATCAAAGGTGATAGTCCCCATCAAACAGTTATGATTATGTGGGAGTTAAAGTGATTTTCTTATATCTCAAATCGTCATAACATGAAGACACTTATGCAATCTTGCAATATTTTTCACACACAACACGCAATATTCTTTACTACTTTTGATACATGTGCAGGTACAATGTGATTTGGGCCATCACAAGGAATACATGTGTTAATGTATATTCACTAAACTGTCTTAACTTATTTTTAAAATATAAAATTGGTTAGACGTGTTTAGTGTTTGTGTGTGTTTTGGATCCATGTGCTTGACATTTTTATTGTTGAGAGATGATTTTAAGAGTTTAAAATGTTGATTGGATCTTTGGTTGAGTAGCATGTTTGATTGCATTCAAGTCTGTGTTTTTCTCTTCTTTGAAAATCTAGTTTCAAACAATCTCGACAACTTCTCGATACCTCTTAACAACTGGTCTATCTATCGAGTCCCTTCAGCTTCTTTTTATCGCAGTCTCAATAGCTTTTTGATCCATCGAGAAACTTTCTGTCTGCTCGATAGATCCTCGACAACTTTTTGATCCATCGAGGTTGGCTTCTGCTCAACAGCTTCTCGATTTGTTGAGATCCGCTTGCATGCATTGTTTTTCACATGCTTTGCATCTTTATTTTATATTGTCATCCATAGCATCTTGTTTCATTACATTCATGCATTTATATGGATTCTTTGTACCTCCTTGATCATCTTTGATCATCTTTATATTTCTCGGGTGAAGTTTTCTAACTTCTTGTACCATTTGTCAATCATGACAAAAAAGGGGAGAAATTATGAAGAAAATATGGTTTATTTTTAATATTCTACATGTTAGGGGGAGAAATACATGTCCTTGTAAGAGAAAGTTGTGTTTCATCTTATTGGGAGGAGTGCTTACCACCTTCTTCTTGTACATCAGTCTTGTGACCATATTTACATATATTGTGCTTATCTTTGATATATATATATGTGTATATATGTGTGTGTGTGTGTGTGTGTGTGTGTGATGTATGTCTTCTTCACCTATCTTTCCATATGTTGTTTCTCTTTTCTCTCTTTATACACATGTTTCTTAATGTATGCAATCTTATATTTATTTCTATTTCACACTAAGATACCTTGATGAGTTTTGTTTAAGTGTTTCAGAAATACAGGTTGTTAAAGTCTTCTTGCCATGAACTCTCTTATTGTAAAGTTTTTCAAGAGTTTGTGTTAGGATAGATTTTATTGTATTCAACAAGTGAGTATAAGTTGAGTGATTTATGACTTCTCTCATATGTTCATTTGTTTGTTGTGGTTTTGTCATGGATTGCCAAAAAGGGAGACTATTAGGACATATGTAAATTATGTTAGGAACATATGTCAAATATAGAATTGGCTAATCCTTTGACAAAACACACTTTATTTGTAATTGGGTAGATCTAGAATGTGTTTAATACTTCAAAAAATAAGAGTTTAAGTCTAGGATTGAGGCTATGCAAATATGTCCAAAAAACAAGTGAAGAAAGGCTATTAATTAAAACTAGACAAATTCCTAACAGATAGCTATCTATCGAGGTCTCGACAGCTACTTGACAGATACTATCTATCGAGAATTACGAAAATCAGTTTTTCAGATCTGATTTTCAGCCCATGCTTATATATTTGTATAGGGTTTCTTTTCTCACAACCCAAAACATATATAAGACTTATTTTAAAGGCCATCACATATAAGAATACAAGGAGAACACATGCAAAAAGTGACCGATACCTTATTCTCTTTGAAAGAAGCTACTGCGTCTTTGCACCCTAGAGTTTTGTAACCAAGTGCTTCTTGATCTTCATTGTTGATGCAGTGAAGAACTTTACAGCCAACATCTTCTTTAAGTTGGTGTGTTAGTCACGTACTGGGAGCCGTGCATTATTAGTTAGTCACGTACTGGGATCCATGCAAGAAAGGGTGGCGTTCATATATTGAAGAGTTCAGAGGTTCTGAAGCAGTAGAAAGTTTTTGCTATAAGTTCATCTACAGGGATTGTAAAGTTTAGGGACAAAGGTTTTATGTTAGATCTGAAACTTCTCTTTACTATAGTGAATTACTTTTCGGGAAGGTTTCCCTGCATGTTTTTTTTACTGTGAAACTAGTTTGTTTCATTGGTTTTCCTAAGTCATCATATCTTATCTTATTTACTTTTCCGCTGAATGATATTAACATAATATTGATGTTAGCTTGCTTTAACAAGGTTTATTCACAATAAATCTAATTAACAACTTGAGTTTAAAACTTGTTAATTCTATCAACCAGGGTCTAATGGCCATCACATATGAGAATACAAGGAGAAAATATGCAAAAAGTGACCGATGTCTTATTCTTTCTGAAAGAAGCTACTGCGTCTTTGCGCTTTAGGATTTTATAATCAAATGCTTCTTAATCTTCATTGTTGATGAAGTGAAGAACTTTGCAGCCAACATCTTCTTCAAGTTGGTGTGTTAGTCATGTACTGGGACCCGTACATCATTGGTTAGTCACGTACTGGGATTCATGCAAGAAAGAGTGGCGTTCATATATTAAAGAGTTTAGAAGTTCTGAAGCAGTAGAAAGTTTCTGCTGTAAGTTAATCTACGAGGATTGTAGAGTCTAGGGACAAAAGTTTTGCACTAGATCTGAAACTTCTCTTTACTATAGTGAATTGCTTTTCAGGAAGGTTTATCCCTAAGTTTTTTTACTGTAAAACTAATTTGTTTCATTGGTTTTCCTAAGTCATCATATCTTATCTTATTTACTTTTCCGCTGCATGATATTAACATGATATTAATGTTAGCTTGTTTTAATAAGGTTTATTCACAATAAATCTAATTAACAACTTAGATTTAAAACTTGTTAATTCTATCAACCGGGATCTAAATTTTCTAACATGGACGATATGTTAAAAAAAAAAGAACTATATTAAATTTTGCCAACACATATGTATACAACAAACAATCTTTCATGTCATGGCTTCTAACAGTAATGAACTGAAAGGTCCTATCCACATATGTCTTTAATGATTTCTAATTATGAACATAAGATAAAATTACCAACTCTTATCATTTTTTTTTAGAATCATATCAAATTACCAACTCTTATTATTTTTTTGTGTAGCACTTTTACAACAGTATACTTAATGAGACATCTGCCATCGTGTGCTTTGTTTAGGTGTTATCTAAGGTAAGGGTCATTTTGCATCTTACTGACTTCCTAACATCTCAGGGGCACCTTTAGTGAATAGTTACTGCCAGACTACACTGTGCTTAGCTAACTGCAACTCCAATTAATTGCACATGAACTTTTTAAAGTCAAGACACTGTACTTAGTTTGGTGGACACAACAATCACAAGTAGTTGAAAATGAAATAAATAAAAGTTTTGTAAGAAATAAAAAGTAGAAAAAAGAAAAAGAAAAGAAAAAAAAAGATACTCGACTTTGTTAAACTCAAGTACTATAAAGAAGTACTAGATTTTCGTAATATCAAGTACCATATTACTTTTTTAGTTACACAAATTTTAAGTCAACAGTGTCACATTAGCAACTCACCTAAGAACTCGAATTCACGAAATTCGAGTATTATTTTAAAACTCAATTTTATGAAATTCGAGTACTAAAAAAAGTAGTAGATTGATAAATATTTTCAAAATAGTACTAGTTTGTCACAAATTTTACCAAAACGTGATATTTGGCTATTTTCATCCAAGAATCACAATGAGAAATTTAAAAATAAGGAAAAAATTAGGAAAGAAAAGTACAGAGAATAAAAAAGTGCAGAAATGTGACGAAGAAAGTGGAAGATTACGCTCAATGGTGACATATAGATTAAAAGATTAAAAGATTAAAAAGTCGGAAAAAGAGCGGACTATAATAACAGTAAAGATTTCTTAATTGCAATATTGGAAAAAAGAGAAAAGAAAAAAAAAACATTACAACCTTCACGTTATCTTTGAACAAAGACCATAGTAGTAGTTCAAAGCAAGAAACATAAAAAGAGCTTATGGTCGGTGGTTGCAACTTGCAAGATTTTACTAGACAATACTAAAAGATATAAAGAGAAGGCCTAATTAAACCGGAGCAGTTCTAATGTGGTGACCAGTATGCTGTGATAACTCTATTGCGTCTCCATTTTCTTCCTCAGCTTCACCAGACATTTCCTCCAATGATCTTCCATTTGATTCAGGCACCAAGAAAGTAAATACCATTCCAAGGAAGTTGACCACACCCAGAATTATAAGTGTATTTCTCACTCCAATAGCCTTTTCTGCATACTGAAATCCAAATGCACCAACCATTGCCCCAGCTTTTCCAGCTGCGGCTGATATACCATGACATGTAGACCTCAGCCTTGCTGGGAAAATCTCGGCTGGCACGACGAATGTGGTGGCATTTGGACCAAAATTGGCGAAGAAAAACGTTAGGGAATACATCACAACAAACCCAATTCGGTTGGCTTTTAAGGTCCAATGGTGGTAAGGAATGGCCAAGGCAAACATGAAGACAGTCATGAAAAAAAACCCCATCAATTGGATTGCAAATCTCCCAATCCTATCAATGAATGCCACAGTAAACCAATATCCTGGCACAGTGCTGCAGAGAGCTATAAGAGTCTGTGCTCTGGCAATTCTGAAAACCTCATCAAGGGCACTCATTTCCTTTGCCTTTGGAATCCAACCAATGGCAGTGAAAATATCTTTCTGAAATAAGTTCTGGCTGTAGAAAGCAATATCCAACAAGAACCAAGTAGATGTGGTTCCAAGCAAGTGAAGCCCATGTCGGCGAAGAAATTGCTTTGAGAACAATCCGAAATCATTTCCTTTGACCTCAGTTTTTTCCTGTTCAGCTCCCAATTCAACCTGCAGAACTTTGGACATATCAGCAGCTGCCTGTTTGGCATTCTTGGCAACCAAAGCAGTATATCGAGCTGTTTCGGGCATTTTCATGCGCCAATAATAAGTAAGCAGGGCTGGGATTGCACCAAACATCACAATTATGCGCCAGACATAATCAGCTTGTGGACTAGTGGAGCCAATTGGGTCATCTTTATAAGGCAAGGCAGGGTATTTGGCCTTGAAAGCTGCAGAAATAATGATAGCAACCATTCCACCAGCCAAAATCCCAAAACCTTGCATTGCAAACACTGCAGCAATGAAGGCACCACGAGTCTTCTTATTGGCATACTCAGACATTATAGTAGCAGAAAGTGGGTAGTCACCACCAATGCCAAAGCCAAGCCAGAACCTGAAGAAGCAAAGTGTAGCCATGACAGCCTTGGCATCTTTGCCAAAGGAAAGGCCGGAGGCAATTGAGCAAATCACCATGACCATGAGAGTCAGTCCATAGACACGTTTACGGCCCATTTTATCACCAAGCCAACCAAAGAAGAGTTGGCCTGTAAGGGTACCACAGAAGGCAACACCATTGACAGCAGCAGAGACATTTGAGGGCAAAGAGCCTGGATCAGGAGAACCTTCCTTGTAGTAGTACAAGCGGCCCAGCAGTTTTGTCACTAGAGAGATGCAAAATAGATCATATGCATCTGTGAAAAAGCCCATCCCAGCAATCACAATGGCCGTGAAATGGTACAATTGTGTTTTCGCAACATCAAGAGCATTGAGCACTTCCATTTCCTTAGCCATGACTGGTACTTCTCAGTTCTCACAATCTCTTGCACCTGTTCAAACCCCTTCACTCCTTATCCTGAAGAAAAAAAAAAAAACGAAAAAGAAAAAGAAAAAGAACAAAGAGAAGAAGAAAATATCAACCCACATATGACAAACAAAAGTATAAACATAAAACATGTGACCACAAGAGTCAGTCGGCGAGTTGACAGCCGAGTGTGGACTGTTAGACTCGTGTGTTGTGACCTGTGACTGTGATTGTGAGACAATTACAAACATAAAATAAGAGGTAATTGAGAAGACGACAAAAAAAGGGCAGATATTTTTCCACTGCTGTAGAATTCAAATTTAAGGGCCATATGACTAAGAAAGAAACAAGTGATGAGTGACAGCTCGAAGAAAATAAGCCTTTTTAAATTGGCTCGGGACAGAGGAAGCTCTTATATATATATATATATATAATTTTTTTTTTGGTAAATGGGCATAGGAATTCTTTTTTTTTTTTTTTGGGATAAGCGGGCATAGGAAGTCCTGAGTCGAAAGGCAATGCCACAATTACAATCTATGATGAAAGCAACTGCTAAAACATTAGTTGCAGCACCTCAAATCAAGGAACACATTGATTATCATAAAGTTTTTCTTTTATATATATATATATATATATATAATATCTCGCGTGCAACCGTCATTGTCCTACGCCCATAGTACAGTTAGGTAAACCATGGGTACCACCAGCTCGAACTGAAGCTCGAAAACTCCGAACCCACACACACCCAAAGCTTTATTAGTTTCTGAGACTTTCAGAAATTGCAATTACAGTATTCATGAGAACTCGAACCTGAAATCTGGTGAAGCCTCAACAGTCACCTACCAGTTATACCACACCCACTGGTGGTAGATATATAAATATCTATATATACATCTCGGAGGCATGAGCCGTTCAAATCATGGTTTAGACCAAACTGTTTCTGACTACTCTTTAAAGTACAATCTTCCTTTAAAAAAAAAAGTAAAATCAGCATTCTTATTTTAAAAAATTTTTTTTTTAAATACTTGTTGCACCTTATTATCTATTTTATATTTTATTATCAAATTTATTAAATTTTTTATTGTTTATTTCTTTTACACGTAACAACCACCATCTAATTTCTCCCTTCACCCTCATAAATGCAAAGAAATAATAAAAAATTATTTTGCTTAAGCAACAATGTCTCTTAAATTTGAACAAGCACGGTAACAAAATCCTATTTTACATTACCGGTTGATGATTTGATGGTGGTAGTTTTTGGCTTCATCAGCTATATTTAGTTCTTATGCTATTTTAGCATACTTGATGCAAATGCTTATTTGCAACTTTCATTAGAGATAAGATTAGATGAAATAATTAGCTTATGGAAAATGGAAGGTCCCCACTGATGGAAACTAGGAAAAGCTATGCATATCATACAGCGAATATGGTTACTGAAACCAGAGGCAGACGACCCTGAGCTCTAACCAAGAAGACAAAGGAAATTAGTGAAGGACCAGAAAATCCCACTCGAGGAAATTTACACGAAAGTTATACGGTGATAAGTCCAATTCAAGTTCATAACAACATTCTTCTCAAAATAAAAACAAAAAGAGTGTTCATAACAAATACATATAATAACAATTATATATATATATATAATAATTTAATTAATAGATAATTTAAAACAATTTTAATAAACAACTTTAAAATTTTTTATCAACATTTATAATAAATTAAAAAGGCTGTTAAAATACATATATATATATATATATATTTTTTTTTTTCTATAAAAATTTTCTGATATCATTATCTTTTCCTATAAAAATTTTCTGGTTTACTAACAACATTTCATATATATATATATAACTTCTAAATAAAGTATAAATAAAGAAGGGAAAAAGCCTTAAAAGGATATTCCTAATTTTTTTATATTATTTATTAATAAATACTAAAATATATAAAAACTTTCTGATTCATTATTTCTTTTCCTATAAAAATTTTCTGGTTTACTAACAACATTTCCATATATATATATATATATAACTTCTAAATAAAGTATAAATAAAGAAGGGAAAAAGCCTTAAAAGGGATTATATTCCTAATTTTTTTATATTATTTATTAATAAATACTATAAACACATTCATTAACTAGAACCAGGAAAAAAAAATCCCATCCACTGATTCTAGTACTTTTTATTTATTAAGAATTTGGTGGAACAGGTTAAATATGAAAGGTTCTGGAAACAAAACAATAAATGATATAGGACAGGTAGCTAAGAAATTATCATGCCCCTAGAATCAAAACAGGAAAGAAAAAAACATCTCGTGAGAAAAGTTTCTTTAATTTTCTTACCAACCAAATAGAAAGGAGAGGAAAAAGAGAAATAGAAAGAAAACCCTGGAACCTCCTGAGCAAGAACAACTACAGTCTGCAGACCTACCATTCTCTTCTAGAATTACCTTATTCCCCATTCAGAAAACAAAGAAATTCTTGATTTTTGAATTCCCTTCTTTTTTAGGGGATCTTTTGAACACTGGACATAAAAGCAAAGAAAGGGCAACCAAACACAGCAATTTTAACCCGCTATATATCTACAGAGATTAACGATATGTATTTTTGAGTAAATCTTATGAAATATACCTCTAGTAAGCTAATAAAGAACGTTTTAAAAGCTCATGTGAAATCCAAGAACATTAAAACATTGCGGCCCCAGGAAACAAAACAAAAACAGGTCAGGTTTTTCAATATGGCCCACTTGAAAAGCAGGACACACACTACCTTCAGAAAACTAAAATGAAAAAGAAAAAGAAAAAAAAAGAACCAGCAACCAAATATTGACAAAGTTTTATATGAAATCATTGAGGAAATAAATACCTTACTGTTACTGTTAACTGAGAGAACAGTGATCCTCTGCCTTCTCTACCTATCCTTTCACGCACAGGAACACATAGTTAATGCAAGCTCCAAAGGAAGAGAGACAAAGGGAAAGAAGAACAAGAAGATGACGAAGAAGAAAATAAAGTTAAACGTTATGACTTACGAGTAGTATTAAAAAAGTGAGTATAAACGCTTATATAAATTGGTCAGTGAGAGTTTACAGTTCAGAACAGAGGAGAGAGAAAGAGAGTGTGTATTGGAAAGAGTAAACGGGATATAGAGGGAAGACCGGGGAAGTGTACGTATTTAAAGAGAAATTTCTAGGAACTACTAAAGTGGTGATCCAATTCTTTCGACTAATAAAGTGCTATTACGTATGGAAATATGATATAATTTAAAGATTTATTATTATATTTTTTATGCTAATTAGGAAGTTAACTTATACACTTGTATTGATGGTACCATTTCATTAGTTAGAGTATCATTCCGACAATACTTTCGATGAGTCTAATAATTTTTTTATTTAAAGACCCTTGCTTAATGCACTAACGTGAGTAAAATGTACAGTAGTAAAAATGAATTTATCAAGCATATTCTCCGATTCTTACTATTGTAAGAGTGGACTATCTCTTGGATAAAGATTAAATTCAGTACTCTTTTGTATCAAACCCGTTGAGGTATGGATACCAATAAAATATTTGACACCTATCAGAATGGAAGGTGATTACCAATCACTATGCTCCTTGTAGTTCTCTTTTGACTCTTGTTTTGACTCTTGCTAACAAGTCATTTTAATCTTTGTTAAACATCACTTTTGGTCCCTAATGTTTGTTCAATTTTTCAAATATTAGTCCCTAGAATTTCATAAGTAGCAATCAAATCATTGAAATTTGTAAAATGATCCAAGTTACTACTTAAGTTGAACAAACTTTAAGATATCTGTGATTTGGCTTGCATAATTTTTTTTTTTTTTTTTTTTTTAAAAAAGAGAGAGAAAAGAAAAGAAAAAGAAGAAGATCAGTAACAAATGCAAATGATTCTCAAAAAAAAAAAAAAAAAAAAGTAACAAATGCAAATAATAATATTTTTTTAATTAAGTTATATCATGGTGAAGTTAAACATAAATAAACAATTGACGTTTTCGAGTCCCCAAGTCTATTGTAATCATGCAAGACTTTGAATAATGGACAATGAGATAATGTTTTATATAATTATAATGTAAATGAATAATTTTAATATCAGCTTTAGCGGCCTTGTATCATGATGATTCATTATTATAATTGAATGAATGTTTCTTTTTTTTTAAAAAAAAAAAAATCAGACATTTTCCTTTAAAAAAAAAATCAGACATTTTCATACTTATTTTGTTATAATTATCAGTCACTTTCACTTGAATTTATTATTTTTTCTTCACTATTTATAATCAATCATATAAGAGATAAAGTTGAATCAGATATTGAACTTGGACCAGATATAATCATTTCTTCAGAAAAAAAAAAAAAAAAAAAAGAGGGTGGTTATGATCCATGACAATGATAATATATAAAATTGAATAATATAGCATAGAGGAATAGGACGAATAATTAATGGGCCACGCGGTGGGCTCTATCTACAATGTGTCAGTAGAATTGGGCCCACGCGGCTTCAACTGTGATGGGGAAAGTCCAAGTCAACCAGTCGTCGGAATACAAATGCTGACTTTGAGGAAGAAGAGCAAGAACGGCAACCCCCTTTGCCTTTGGCCCATATACCCTCATTTATTTGACAAGTGTCGTGCCTACCTCGGTGGGTTGGTTAATGTTGTCCCTTGGGGTTGGGGATGAGAAAAACTGGATGCTAGCCTCTGCTAGTGGATGGTCTAACTCAAATCCCATGGGCCATGTTGTGTGAGATTCTAGAATCTTTATACCAACCCAAGGGTTTAAATTAATTCTAATCTTAATTCTAATCTTATCTATATAATAATTAATAGCCGAAACGTTTGACCTTTTGTTGACTACGTCTCATTGCGCCACGTGGCTACGTAAATTTATGCCACACAACTACATTTAAAAAAAAGAACAATTGTGTCTTTTCATTTTGCAGAATAAGACACTGAACAATTGTTTCTTTCAAAATTTTAAATAACTAACCACAACCAAAAGAAACAAGTCATTACACTGTATTATACAGTAGTTTTCCCTCGGTACATATAAATATAACCAGACTGCAAAAAAAAACTACAATTTGCAAGCAGTTTTTCTTTTCCAACCGCACACTCTCTCTTTGAAAAAAATTGTTGACAATCTCAACGCCAATACAGGAAGCGATCAACATGTTCATGAAAATCACTGGTGCTTCTAAGTCATTACCATTAAGTAAACTGGAGGTGCATTTTCGTGGTCTGCCATTTTCGTCCTTATTTATCACTTCATTCTGATCTGCCTCCGTTTTTCCTACTATTTCTTTTATATTTTGGCTACTGATTATGTTGTTTTTCAAGGAGTACTCTTGAATCATTGTTGAAGAAAATGGAACAATTACCGTCAGTAGCGATGATGGTACACCACATTATTTATAATTTTTTAACCTCAAAATTGTCTAACACTAACAGAAGTTGACTTCTCTTTAAAAAAAGCTATATTGTTTCACTTGATACAAGTACCATACAATTGTAAAACAAAGACACAGAAAACATAGAAGAAAAAAATATATATATAAAGGCCAAAATAATAAAATCTTAATTTCATGATCTGATGCGTCTCTCTACTTCTCAACTTTACAGGTCCAAACTCCACCAAACCCAACAGTTTCCCATTTTTCAACTTTTACAGCATTTGACAGAAGAGGAGGAAGAAGAAGATGAGAATGAAAGCAGTGGATGATCTTGTTGTGGGGAAAATAAACATAAATAAAATGAAAAATTGAAAACATAGGAGAGAGTTACAAAGGCACTATGAGAGAAAATAAGATTAAAAAAAAAAAAAAAAAAAAGAGACGAGGGAATGTCACAAAAAATATAAGAATGAAGAGAATTAAGAAAGGGAAAGAATTAAAAAGATAAAGAAAAAGTGGCGTTGTAGAAGAGGAGATGATAGTCACGTGAGGGAGTTGAATTTTGCCACTTTAGCAACTTTTAAGCAGAAAGGCAACTTCTTGGAAGGTACGCGTAAAATACCACACCATCCTTACTTTTATTATTTTTTACCCAAAAAAAAAAAAAACTAAATTTGTTTCATTTATTTATTTCATCTTTCACTTGGGCTTTGGTTTCCAACTATCTCCCAATAGTGTTATTGGAATATTTGTGTTACGTGACTCTATCAGTTTTTTTTTTTTTTTTAGAATGGTGACTCTATCAGTTAGATCTACACAGTTTCCTTTTAAATTGGTATACAAAGAATAGAGTAATACTTAGACGTGTATACTGTATAGATTTTTGTACATTGCTGATTCAGTATTAATCACAAAATATTTTTTAAGAAAAAATGATAATTTAAAGATTTATATATGCAGTTAGTCTTTTAGGCCTAAATTTATTATGTTCTTGATATCAATTAATTACTTTCTATAAAAAAAATTCCAATTAATTATGAATATATATTTAAAATATTAATTCATTTTCTTATGTCCTTTTATTTTCTTTTAGTTATACAGTGTTATTTATTACCTATTTATGATTACATTTCTTTTTAAATGATTCCAATGCCTGTTGTGGATAGATCTACCCATCTACCCATCTCCTCACAAGTATTCCATGCATCTATGCTACGTTGCTAACTATTTTTCTTTTTAAAGTCTTAATAGTAACCATTTAAACTCAAATATAATGTTTTTAATTTCCTTCCAAACTCATTCAATAATTTAACCCGTGCATCGCACGGGTTAAACGACTAGTTACTAATAAAAGAATTCTGATTTTGTTGCAACACATGCCACATAATTAGTTTCACATTTGCATTTACTCATGTATACAAATAATACATCATAAATCTTTGCGTACAACAGCGGATAGATAGTTTCTCAAAAAAAAAAAAAAAAAAAAAAGCTGATATATATATATATATATATAAAATCCAATGAATAGCACCCACAGATACAAACATATATTTATTGCTTATACATTAAATATTTGAAATTTTGATTTAACATATGATATTTTTTTAGTAAATAAAAATATATACATTGAATAAATTTTTAAATCTTTGCAAAACTTAAAAAAAAAAAAAAAAGTAAGTATTGACTTTTCTAAAAATATACAAGTCAACTTAATAAAAATAAAATATAATTAAATTACATATGATTACATTTTAATTTAATGAGCTATATATGACATATAATATAAGAGTAATTTAAGGGAATTAAAAAAAAAAACATACTACCTCTGTCCCAGTTTTTTTTTTTTTTTTTTGAGAATACACATCATAAGACTTTTATTCAACTAAGGCTATTAAATCAGCGTGAAGTACATTTGCAATCTCTGGTGGTACATCTTCCATCCAGACTTATAATGAAGAAAAAGAAAGTGCCCGTCTCGCAATGGAGTGAGCTACACTATTACAATGCCTCCTTACATGAGAAAAAGAAATCATGGGGAACTGAGAGGCTAGGTAATGTATATCATTGACAATATGACCAAACTGTGCAAGGCTGTGGGAGTTTGACTTCAAAGCGTTCATGAGGATCAGTGAATCACCCTCCAAAACTCCCTTATTAAGACCAGTTTCCAATGCCAACTCCAATGCCCGCCGAGCTGCCAAGACCTCTGTCCCAGTTTGTTTGTCTTATATTCCATTTTGGGATGTCCAAAATATTGTCCTGTTTTAAAAATAAAAATTATTAATTTATTAATGTACCTATTATACCCCTACTTTATTTTCAAATCTATGTGAAAAGAAAACTAACTAATATTTTAAAAAAATCAATTTAATTGGGGTACGTTTTTAGTTGCCTCATTAAAAATAACTCTTTTTAAAAATGCTAATAAATTTATTTAAAGGTAGTTTTGTAAACTAATACATTTTTATAGGATAGACAAGACAATAAATGATATTCACTTAAAAAGTTTGACTTTTCAAACAGGACAAATAAATTGAGACGGAGGGAGTATTTCAATTCAGGCTACAGACAAACTTTTTTACAACATTTTTACAAAATGTGATGTGGCCAACCTCTTATTGGTTTTCATCCAAACTCACTATTAATATCACTTTTTCATTTATCAATAATTACTCACCACATCAGCAGTTTGTATAATTTTTTGTAAAATAGTTTGTATCTCTAGCATTATTCTTTCAATTATATAATTGCATTACATATTTTTAGTAAAAATCTAGGGGGCTATTATTGAAATTTATTTCCAATTTTGTTTTACCAAAAAAAAAAAAAAAAAAAACAAGAAGGAGGATTTCAAAAAGTCGGGGGGGGGGANACTATTACAATGCCTCCTTACATGAGAAAAAGAAATCATGGGGAACTGAGAGGCTAGGTAATGTATATCATTGACAATATGACCAAACTGTGCAAGGCTGTGGGAGTTTGACTTCAAAGCGTTCATGAGGATCAGTGAATCACCCTCCAAAACTCCTATTAAGACCAGTTTCCAATGCCAACTCCAATGCCCGCCGAGCTGCCAAGACCTCTGTCCCAGTTTGTTTGTCTTATATTCCATTTTGGGAAAAATATTGTCCTGTTTTAAAAATAAAAATTATTAATTTATTAATGTACCTATTATACCCCTACTTTATTTTCAAATCTATGTGAAAAGAAAACTAACTAATATTTTAAAAAATCAATTTAATTGGGGTACGTTTTTAGTTGCCTCATTAAAAATAACTCTTTTTAAAAATGCTAATAAATTTATTTAAAGGTAGTTTTGTAAACTAATACATTTTTATAGGATAGACAAGACAATAAATGATATTCACTTAAAAAGTTTGACTTTTCAAACAGGACAAATAAATTGAGACGGAGGGAGTATTTCAATTCAGGCTACAGACAAACTTTTTTACAACATTTTTACAAAATGTGATGTGGCCAACCTCTTATTGGTTTTCATCCAAACTCACTATTAATATCACTTTTTCATTTATCAATAATTACTCACCACATCAGCAGTTTGTATAATTTTTTGTAAAATAGTTTGTATCTCTAGCATTATTCTTTCAATTATATAATTGCATTACATATTTTTAGTAAAAATCTAGGGGGCTATTATTGAAATTTATTTCCAATTTTGTTTACCAAAAAAAAAAAAAAAAAAAACAAGAAGGAGGATTTCAAAAGTCGGGGGGGGGGGGGGGGGGGGGGGGGGGCGTGTTCCCCCTCTAGCCCCTCCCCTCCCTCTGCCGTGCTGGGTTAACAATTTGTGAGAAGGGAGATAGTGTTTAGGTTAAATGTCATTTTCTTGTGTCTTTAATGGAGATATTTAAGATTTCAATTTGTCCTTAAAATGTTCTAAAATAAATATATATAAAAAAATGATGAGCTTTAATAGAGGAAGTATTATATCCATGTTTGATGTGAGAGAGAAGTGGCAGATTGCGTGGATGTATGCGATTAAAGACAAAAATTTTCAACAAAAACTCTGAAATTTTCACCAATTTTCCCCCGAAGTTTGTTTCTAAAACATACTTCATGTCTATAATGACATTTTAATGTTGTATCCATAACATTGACAGAACATGGGAGCTAGTCCTAAAATCATATACTTCATATATTATATAATAAAAGTTGTGTCCTTCATGTTGTGATTGCTTTGAGTGGATGTCCTCTCTCATGTAAAGCAATATAAATACATTACAATAATTAATGTAGTTGCTATAAATGAATTTTTATTGCCAAAAATTTCATAAAATTTAAAGAATACTATTTTGATTAAATTTTATTGTTGACAATTTCAAAAAAGTAAAAAAAAAAAAAAAGGTTTAATTGATTATTTTATATGATTTTAATAATTTAGCATAATGTATTCTTCAATAATAAAAGTTGGTTCTTGTAAGTTGTACATGCACTATAAGATTAATTGCAAGCATTATAAATTGTATGACATATATAATATAGTTTTCTTTATGTGAACCTCTACTACCACAATGTTAAAAAAAAAAAAAAAAATTAATATACTACTCCAATTAAAACTCTAATATCAAAAGTTAAATAGAAATTGAAAATGATTTTCATATTTTTATTTATTTCATAGCCTATTATAATTTTTTGATTTTAATAAAAATTTATATACGATGTACTTTTTAAAATGTAACTTAGAATATTTTTATTTATTTATTTTATTATTGAATTTCTAATATATTTAATATTCAATAATAAAATATAGAATATTATTCAAAGGGTTGACTTGGTGGTTTCAAAACCCTCATGACATCTATAAGGTTATGAGTTTTTCTAATTTCTATTTTAGAATGACTTCAAAGAGATTTTTTCCTATAATAATCCGATACATATAAGATGGAGGAATTACACGTACACAAAAGAATAATAAGGTTCTTCCCTCATGTCTTTTATTTTTTTTTTAAAAAACACTAATCCCACAAGCAGATTATATATAAGTCGTTTTCATTTTCTCTTTTCCTCAACCAAATTTGGATTGGAATTGGTTGCGAAGTTCAAAAAAGGCCACTGATAATTGGGTTTTTCAATCATAGTTTTTTCAGGCCAATGACAATCACATCATTCGTGTATAAATAGTCCATTCCACTAGATTTTGCTAGGAATGTTATTTTAGTGCAATGAACATTAGCACTTCTAATGCCCTCTGCCCTCATGAGCATACCTTAACGTGGCCACTCATCCACTTTGTAGGTCGGGAACAACACCAAACACCTCTCTCCATTGTTAGTTTTGAGCAAAACGTGGAGCACCTCATAATTTGAGCAATTAGTCTAGAGACACATCAAAATTAATAATAATTTTGATGCTTGTTTGAAGTGACAAGTTGTTAGTAATAAATAATAAAGTAGCGTTAGCAATGAACTTATATAAAAATCAATAATAACTTGTTATCTTAGTAGGTGTTTTTTTTTTTTTTTTTTGGTGTGTGAAAACTATTATGCCTGTAACATTATTTTAATTTGAGTCTTCCTTTACTTCGTAGTTTCTTTCACAAATATTGAGGATGATTTATAGGTACTTTATATGTTTATTATTATTATTATTATTTTAAATTAGGTTTGAAATTTTTCTATTTCTTGCTATTCTCCATGGTGTGGGTCTAAATTAGGAGACTGCATAAGTCAGATTGGAGAGTTTTCTCAATCCAACCTAACAAGAAATTTCAAACCCAACTGATCATATGTGTAGAAATCAACCAACCCATATGCAGGGACGGAACCAGAATTTGAACCTGAGGGGGGCAGGCATAACCAAAAAAAAGTTTCGCAAGTGTTGATTTTAGCCAACCAAAAAATGCACACACATCATAATATTAATTTGTGGATGTATTCTAATATTAATTTTTAGGAATTTATCTTATGTAACGATTCAAAATATTTTTTGACTTGCAAAGTTAGGAATCTTTAACCTATATAAAAATTAATATATATTTTTTATTTTTCTTTCCGATATTTATTTCTTTATTTTAAAATTTTAAATTAAAAAAAAAAAAACCACAAGCCACAACAATATTATTATTAGTAATTTATTAACACAATAAAGTTACAACAAAATTAATGGATATAAAGTAGTATACTACTACAATCATTTTAAGATAACTTTACGAATATAAGGTAGTGTATACCATATGATTAGACCCAAAAAAGAAAGGAAAATAAAAATACAATTAAGTGCACGTGGCTTTATGTTGGCCACAAGAACCACAATGAGTTGTAGTCATCTTTGCCACAATCTCCAACGTGCCTTTGTCAATTGTCATTTTGCAAAATAGAGAGAAGGCATGTAGTGAACTTTGAAGGTTCAGTGAAGTTAGAAAAAAAAATAGAAGAAGAAGAAAGCAGCAGACGTGCAGCTGGCCAGAGAAGAAGACGACGGTGGTGTAGCTGGCCAGAGAAGAAGACTACAGTGGTGCTGCTGCACTAAAGGATTGTCTTGCTAAGGATTTGTTATTTGTACTTATCTTGTTGGTATTTTTTTTTCTCTACTGAATTTGTGATTGTCTAAAGGTTTTTCTAATTATCCAGTTTTATGAATTGTTTTGTTGGTTTGTCTAATGGATTTTCTTGATATGTTTGGGGGCAACACAACAAAAGGATGGTTTGATTAAAACAATTTGGGAAAATTCATGGGTCAATTTGTAAAAATATTTGGGAGGGGGGCAAGTATATACCATTTAGGGTCAAAAGTTAGAATTTTTGTATGGCTTATGCATACTACTAGTTAATTTTTCAAAATTTGAGGGGGGCATTGCCCCCCCCCCCCCCCCCCAGCCCAAGTGTAGTTCCGTCTCTGCCCATATGGATTGGGTTGGGATGGGTTGGGTTGGGTTTATGGGTTGTGCATACATATTTTATGTGTTATAAAAATTTGGTATTTCATCGATTCTGTAAACACTTTTTTCAATACTTTATTACAATTCAGATAACATGCTTAACTTATATTCCAAATTTCCAAATTTATCAAAACTAATTCTTAAAATTCTAAAATTAATCAAACTAAAAGATTAAAAATATAGGTAATGAAGTAAATTTACATACATGGTGGGTTAGGTTGGGTCAAATAGATTGAAAAAACTATCAACTAGAACTTGGCCCAACCTAAGGCTCAAAATAAAATTCTAACCCAACTCACAAAAACCAATTTGAAACAATAGACTGAGTTAGTTTTGGTGGGTTGGTGGGTTCGATGCACACTCATAGTCTTAATTTTAGTCAAATGAGCAAGATTAAAGATGTAATTTTTTTAAATATTTTTTTATAAATTAATAAAGTAGTAAATTATTATTAGACTAGCATTACTTTTATATGAATAATTATTAATATAATTTTTTTTAATGTAATAAACACGATGTATCTCATCAAAGTGGTAAAAGTTTAGTCAAATTAATGGTTTTTATCTTAATCAAAAGTATTGTAACTCAAACTATACATTTTAGTGTTTCCAATTAGGTGTCCATGTTCAAATTTTCGCACCCTCAATCATTGAATTATCCATAAATAAAAACTAAAAAACTTATCCACTCACTACTCTTTGCGTACTCCACTGTGTCTTTGTCAACAATGTGTGAAGCGTGTCAGTGGAAGCCGAATAGGACGCAAACTTTGGTTGAACTTAACATTGTCATGTCACTACTTTTATTATTAGTTCACTTATTTTGAAAACTAATCATTTTAGTCCGTGACGACACTATTCGCCACGTGAGCCTATAGTATTCAGAGGCAGAAACATCTCATGCTTTTAATTTTTGTGACATTATTTCAAATATAAAAATAAAAATTGACACTATATAGGAAGAGTGATAATCATTGATGGATATAATTGTCTATTTTCTCCAATTTTTTTAATGGGACTTTTCTTTCTTTGCTTTTATGCAGAGTTCAAGTTCATATTATTGCATCTTTAAATTCCTTCTACAATCAAAATTCGAATCTAAAATTTAAGAAATCTATAGGTAGATACTCTGGGCTCGTTTAGTACATATGTTTAAATATATATTTTTAGTTTTTAAATAATATTATACGTATTTCTATACATTTTTTTACTTACATATATTTTTAAAAAATACAAATAACATTACTAGAAAAACATTACCAAACAGACCTCTATTGTCCTATTTCTTAGGTTACCGCATTGCAAAGACGCTAGCGTGAATAATTGATAAAAGAAATGCATTGCTTCCACGAAATTTTTTTTTTTTTTTTTTTGCCATGTGAATAATATGGGATTTGCCTTCCGCTTTTTTACACAATATTCGAAAAGTTACAACATGAGATTTAAGCCACTCTACAGAAGGAGAAAGTTGGCCTAATCTAACACAAAAAAAGAAAAAAGAAAAGAAAAGAGAGGAGATTCCTAATGGTTTCGTTTCAAGCTAGTGCAGTGCTTTGTTGTGTGCCATGGGTCTCTTATCGTTCACTTCATAAGAAAAGAGCATTTTAATTTTGGAGAAACTCTAGAATCCCATCTGGATTCGAAAAGTACAGGTATATAGAATACCATAATCTTCGGGTTTTCAATTTTTGCGATTTAGTTAGATTGAATTATTTGATTGTGTTGTGTTATGTCTCATGCGTGGATGCAACGGCTATAAGAAGGCAGGGCTAGGTAGCGGCCCTTACTTTTGTAAAAAATTCCCTCCCTCTTACACTGCAGGTAAAAACAAAATTATATATAAAATTAACTAATGCCCCCCCTTCCAATACAGTTAATATATATTTATTTAAAAGCACTACATTTATGTAAATGATAAAATATATATTTATCTTATATCCTTATAACGTTTGTAATCTATGAAAAAAAATTAAAAAATATATTTATGTAATTATATTGACTTAAATAGTTTTGCTTTTTTTTTTTAGAATACTAAGTATTTTAACATATATACACGGGGAGAGAGGAGAAGGTCTTAAAGATATTGACAATAGTGTATATCCAAAAAGGTGTATATCCAAAAAGGTGTATATCCAAAAAGGTCTAACTCTTAGATACACAGCACAGACTTTAAATTTCTTTAACTCACATTCATTTTAAGCATGTAAATAAACGTGTATTACTTTTTTTTTTTTTGGAGAAACAATAAACACGTATTACTTAAATTGTTTAAAATTGGTAAAAAGATTTTATATGTTTAATAATTTTTAATTTTTAGCATACTATAATTGTGCAATTTCTAAATTAGTTAATAAAAAATCTTGATCTAAAATATTTAAAGAATATTAATTGTACTTAATATGATTTAAGAGATGGTTTACAGTTTTTTCTACGATAAAAAAGAAAAAGAAAAAAAAGAAGATGAAGATAGTTTACAGTTTACAAAATTAAAAATGTATTATGTAAAGGTTAACTTGATGTAAATATTTTTGTTATATATGTGAAAATAAAATATTTTAAAATCATGTTACATATATACTTTTTATGTGTGTGTAGGTTACTTTTTGGATTAAATATATATATATATATATATGTGTGTGTGTGTGTGTGTGTGTGTATTTATATATTTAGTTTGGTTGATTGAAAAAAGTTTTTTTTTTTTGGCTCTGCCATTGTTACATTAAGCATTTACTAAGTAAATCTTGAGTTTATAAGGGATTATAATGAGCCCTTATAATAACTTTTTAATTTTTATAGAAGAAGTCCTTATAATAACTTGATTAGTCTTTCATGGAATAAGCACAAGAGTAATGCTACAACTACTAACTCTTTTAGAACATTTTTATAAACAGTTGATGTGGTCAACTTCTTATAGGTTTTCATCTAAACCCACTATTAACACTATTTTTTCATTTACCAATAACCACTCCTCAGATAAGCAGTTTGTAAAAAAGTTTGTACCTTTAACATTACTTGTAAGCATAAATGAGGCCAGTGCTTTTTTTGAGTTATTACGAACCTGAAATGTATTATTACGTATTATCGCATTAATTGGAAGCCACCAAAATGTATTATTTCGTATGAAACAATTGTGTTAGGTTTTTAAATCCCTGTAAACTAGATTGTTTAACTTAATTAATTAACCAAGTGAATACTTAGGTTAATTATTCAGATCTAGGTTTATTATTGACATGATCATGTGTAAGTTCTGAATTCACGGACTCCTTCTCTATTAGGTCTTTGCAACACAAGCACCCACAATTGTGACTTTAAAACTCCACTAAAAGGTTTAGCAACACAAGCTCTCTTGTTTGTGACTTCAAGACCACCCTTGAAAGTTTAGATCTTTAACTATTATTGATCTTGATGCAGCAACTTTAGATTTACTGGATCTTAAGATTCTTTAAGGAATAACACTGGTAGAAGATATGAGAGAGCTTTTTGATACAAAACTTGATATACAAAAAGAGGCACACTCTTCTCTGTCTAAAACGCCTCACAAAAAAGTGCTTAGATCTTTAACTATTGTTGATCTTGTTGCAACAAATTTAGATTTTCCAGATCTTGAGATTATTCAAAGAATAACACCAGTAGAAGATATGAAAGAGCTTTTGGGTACAAAACCCTAGATACAAAAAGAGGCACACTCTTCTCTGTCTAAAACACATCGCAAAAATGTGCTTAGGGTTTCCTTTATATACTAGAAGAAGTAGATCTGAAACCCTAATCCTTAATGGACTTGAACTACTGTTTGGGTCGAACTTAAAATTCTGCAGACTCATATTTTGATGATCAGTTGAGTTTGTCTTTCGATCGGTCGAACTAGGCAGTTTTTGAACTCTTCTTTTTGCCGCTTGTATATTCTTGAATCTTGACTTGTATTACATTGAGCATTGTCTAGTAATACCTATAGACTCTAGGATTTATATCTAGATAAGTTTGTGTTCACGGTTTGTCAATTGTTTTAAACTTTTAAAACCTAACAAACTGTTTCTTTCTCACGTGTGAAATTTCAAATCTACTGCCCTGCTGTCCAATTTCAGAATAGTAGGCAACTATTAAAATGGATGAGTGTCTAAATGCTGGATCCACAAACTCCTGTGCAAAAACGAAAGCACCACAATAGGAAAATTTTTTTATTATCCTTTTTATTTTATCATCCCAATATAGGGAAATTTAATTCCCAATTGCAGTTTGTATTTGATAATCAATAAGGAAATTTCATTGAAAAAAGCTTAGAAGGAAACCAGCAACACAAATAGTATTACAAAGATATCACACTTTACAATCATATGAACATATTACCTATAAGTCTATAACCTATAATAAGACATGTTACGATAACAAGATACCCCACTTTTGGGTTAAGGCTATTTATGTTAGAATTAGGCATAATCTTCAATTCGCATAGTCATTTCTTGCGTGATAGTGTCTATCACTTGCTGCTTTGAATTCGCATGATTATGAATCTATGATGAATGATGGCATTCCTTTGTCTCCAGAAATATGATAGACAAACGCTCCAAAACAAAGTTATGCATGTCAGTCGTATCACAGCTTTTAAGGCTCTTGCTTATCCGATTCTACTTAGCCCACGAAATAATCTTTTCTTCATCATCTTCAAGGTTATATTAAACACAAGTCACATCCAGAGCCCTTCTCTACAAAATTTCTTTTGTTGCGTCAACAAACAGATAACTGCATGCTCTGGTATTGCCTTAGAAAACTAAGTAAATTTTCAGAAGCTGACCCCAAGCAAGGATGGAACTAGGATTCAAAGTTGAGGGGGGCAAATATAATTTTCTTGAGGGGAGCAAATATAATTTTTCTTGGGCTTATTTTCTAAAATCTTAAATATATACCTACTATTTAATATTTTCCCATTAGGATCATATGACACATCTCATACTCAATGAGTTATGTCCGATTACTAGATGTGGTGGTTGACTCTGATACCAAATATTATAAACTTATGGTTAGAATTCACTCTTGAAAACCAGTTTGTAAGGGAAGGGTGCCAAAGAGCCTATAAATATATGGATAAGTTTATACTTAATCTATATGGGACATTAGGATAATAAGAACCATAGAGGCATGAAACATTCGATTATAGATTTCGTTTTTGTGTTTATCTTTTCTACTTGATTTTGAATGTGATAATAGGGTATAGATAATGGGAATAACAATCTATTTTAGTTTGATAAGTTTCCAAATAGTACCGATTTTGACTTAACCTGACCAAGTCACTCATACCCAACTCAACCTGTTCTTCAAGCATTTAATATTATAATTTAAACTTAACTCATTTTCATTGTATGTTCATATACTTAAGGTTATATTAATTTTTTATATTGTAGATGTAAGGTTTTATATTGAAAGTACTAATGGCATTCTTGACAGGCAATTCTCAAGTATAAATGTTTTTAGTGTTGGATCTACTACTAAGATTAATTTGTAGATTTTTTTCCTATAAGTTATTATATATTTTCTTCTTAATTATTTATTTATTTTGACTTAACATGTTATATTGTATGAGTTTGCGTTGATTCTAATTTTTTTTTTTCTGCTTATGTAAAACTTTTAAATGTCTTTCATTATTATTATTATTATTATTATTTTAAATTTAACTACAACTATTCTTTTGCCAATGGTTAGTGAATAAGCAAAATAAGCTTTCAACGAACAACTAATCCAAACACATACTTAATTTATAGGTGATTTAACTTTATGTTATGTTTCATGCATAACATGTATACATATATATATATATATATATATTTTTTTTTTCTCCTTTTGTGGGCCACATGGAGGTAGAAGGCCTACAGATCGATCATGAACTTCTTTTCCCGAAGAAGAAGTGACGGTATCTGGAGAATAAGTATCAGCTAACTCTACGGACATTTCTCTTTCTAACCATACAATTACTAGTACGCCTATTGTGAATACTAATACAAGAGTCAAAATAGGGGCAAACACCCATATAATTTCATAGATCCCTTTCAAGAGCATCCACATCAATGACACTAAAACTTTTAGCATTTAATATCTTAAAAACTTACTTTATCTATTTTAACATACAATTTCACAACACACTCTGCAAACTCTCATATATATATATATATATATATATTTTTTTTTTTCCATTAGCCAAATACTATTAACTTTTTTATTAATTTCTTTCTCACTTCCTCTTTCTTCCTCTCTACCACAAAACCTAACACATCCATAAGGTTCCCACAAACAGGATTTACAAATCCTCATGGACCCTTAAGAATGCCTTTAAGACAAGTTACCATGTCCGAACCATAGAACAAGTCTACAGTATCAACAAGGAGTACGAGACGTGCTACTTTTTACCAAATCAAGGAGTAACAATGAAAGAACAAAATGAACACGTCAAGTAAATAGAAATTAGTGATTGACTTGGAGGCACAATTGAATATTATCTTTAGACAATATTTGTCCCCATATGTAAGTTGCTAAAGGTTTTTTACAAACTTGTCCGCAGGATAGAACTAAGTTCATTGGGTTCTACAAATAGTAATTTTGGAAAATACTCACAAGATTTCTTGTGTTTCTTTGTAACTTATTATTTTGGGGAGATAGTTATTTTTCAAGTGAACATAAGCCTCTATTTATACCTATAGGGTTATATTTCATCAAAAGGCACGCATGGAGAGTTAATATATTTCATAAAATTGTTCACAAGTCTTGAAATCTCTTCAATCTCTTTGAACAGTCACCAAAAAATTTTGCAAAAAATCATATTTTACAACTTTTGATGGATTGAGTGCTCTTTTCAATCAATCGAACTGGAATCAAATAGTGATCGATTCATCCAGAGACTCAAGGATTATTTTCTTACCATTTCGATCGATCAAGCCAAAGTTTCGATCGATCGAAAATGCTATATTTCGAATTTTCACTTAGAAAATTCTAGAACTTGAATTTTCACTTTAACAACTTTATGAAACGATATTTTCCAAACTCAAACATCATTATTACAACCTATCCATGTATATACCTATATATACAACAATCACTCACTAGGTTGTAATAATATATGTCTCACTTGATTGATATTCTATCATGCATAATGGAAGGTGTCTTTCAAATTAAACCTTCCTTTAGTGTAATTGCTCAAGAAATCAACAGAGTTAATGGTGGCTTGGTCCTTAAACCAAAACTCTTATGTGTTGAAATAAGAAACAACACACACATGAGAATAGTCACAACACTTTAGACATCCAAGTTGTTAGCACTATTATGGCCTTGTGCTCTTCCCGGTTTAGTGAACATTACAAGAAAAAACCCTTTTACTCTTGCTAGAAGCGGCACCACTCTTATAGTCACAAAGGTGAGGTTCCTTCTTATGTTCCTATTACACAGACATTTATGATTTATGAACTTTATTAAGAGTTTAAAACTCATCCTTTATTTTTATCGTAACAATCTACACTAATCCATTCTGAATGAGACACAATTTTAGTGCTCTTACTAACCACATATCAATAGCTTATTATTATCCTTTAAACCTCTTAGATATAATTAGTTCAAGGTTGGGTTCTCACTACTGGTGATTCTCTTAAAAGAAGGTTTATAGTCCCATTCCAATGAATGTTATCCTTACCAAGTCTTGAGATACACTTTAGTAAAGGACCTATTTATATATAGAATTTACGTAGGTAATGGATTAGTCCAACCACATTTGACTTGCCTTACGTATTCTTGTCTTAGACTTTTAAGTCTAAGTTCACAATTATAAAATTTTAGCCATTTTCCTTCCTTGCCCGTTACAATTATAACCAATGCTTTCAAATTAATTCTATATTTCTTTAATGCTTACACATAGCACCCCCACATATAGTGATTATTTAACTAGACATAGATATTATCACTCACATCAATAATAGAATTAACTTTGAATATTCTATACAATAGATATTCATCACAATTAATTACTTTCTAGTGATCAACCTCAAGTTTTAGAAGCTTTGAAAGTCTACAAACTGTGAAGGCAATGTCTAGTTTAGTTCCATACATGATTTGCAACATGTAGTTAATACACTAGCAAACTTGAGCTGTACAGTTACCCTTTCAGTAATCTCTTTATTTAATGTTAGAATCTGTACGAGGCGCAAATGAGGCCAATGGGCTCAGCCCCACTTGGGCTCACAACTTATTTGTTTGTTGGGCTGGATTTCCTACTATGGGCAGTTCTATAACCAAGGGCTCAATGAGATCACTTCTCTTCTTCTCGGTAATACAATCTTTTCCTTCAACTCCTCTCGAATTATCTGTTTTGCTTCTCTATTACCCCTGTTGTCTTTTTCCCCCTCTCTCTGACCAACCCCCTTTTTTTTTATCCTCCCTCCCTATTTATAGTGCTCAGCTCAGGCGTAGGTAATCAATGCTCTCATGTTTGTGCAACTGAGGGTCCAGTAGGATTTTCTCTAAGTGGGAGGTCAGGTATGGGTGGCTTTGGGACTTGCTTCCCACCTTCGTTGGCAGCTCGGCAGAGTTAGTGCGCGCTTAGTGCTACGGAAGGTCCAATTAGGGGGAAGGTAGGTGGGGGTTTGGGCCTGGGTGGCTTTGGGACTTGGTGCCCACTTCAGGTTAGAGCTAGGTGATGGCGCTTGAAGGGCCTTCTTTGAGCCGAACACAATTGATGCGCCGTTTAATGACACCTCCGGACATGCTCGGTAAAAGATGTGCCGATCATGACTCAATAGTGAAGCCCGGCACCCCCGAGCTGTGATAGCAAGGGTTGGGCCTTGGGGCGAATGAGGATTGGGCCCAATGATGGTGCGTTTTGGAGCGGAGACTTGGGACTGAGTGGACCCAACAGTTCGGGCACCGCACAGAATCAAAGTATCTTTGCCTCTTTAAAGGTATTGAAATCTAAGAAGCAAATTCTCAACACTAATCTCATTACAATGAGATTACTCAAATTTCAACAAAATAAGATAACATAAATCTCAAATGAGATTAATATAGTGCACATCTCCATTATATAAAAGACTTTCATTTAATTAATTAAAGAAGTACAAACCCATAAGTCTTTCAAGCAAACTTCCTTACCAAGATCATTATTTAAGAAAGTCATTTCACATCTATATGATGAATACTTAAATTATATATGGACACACAATCCAATATTTCCTAATTGATCATTGAATGCTCAATTAATGAACTCACTTGTACCCTCTTTATTTCTCAAAAAGGTATTTTCAAAATAGGATCACAACATGTGCTTGATTAAACTTGTGACATTTACCACACATATTTAACATCCTTTGATTTTAATTCTCAATACCTTTAACAAGCACATCTTCGATGCACATTAGCATCCTTACGAGTCCATGAATCTTTTGAGGGTTTACTCCCACACTTCTTGGATATCATAATTCCACAATTTGAGTTTTTAAACCCCATAATTTGGGTTCTCAACCAGTCCAAAATTTAGATATATACACATACACTGTAATTACATATATAAAAAATGTAATAATAGAATATAGTGAATTTCTTTAAAATTATATGAATGATTTTAAACATATCAAACTAATAACACAAATAGTTACTAGTGTATAGATATTAAAAATTTATCTTTTCCCTTTGTTTAAAACCTTTTACTATTAACCTAAGATCAAAAGATTTTATATCTTATTCTAATACTCACTCGTAACCATCTAGTTTTGAAAGTAGAGGTAGATCTATTGAGACCCAATTATCATTAAATAATATCTAGTCTATCTCATCATTTATAGTTTTTATAATAGAAATCTACATCTTTTAGAAGCACAAAACTTTCTCAAACTTTTAGGATCTCTTTCCTCAAAGAATACTAGGGGTATTTATCTAGGACTACACTTTTAGTACCTTTAACAAGGTAAATAAGAGCTTCATGTGAAATAAATTTTGGATTAAAATCCCTTTTATTTCTCACACTTTGACTCCACCTTTGTTCACTTGGTGAACCACATTTAAATTTTTAATATCACTTAATGTGATATTTAACATTGGAGTCATTTACTTTTGTTTAAGTAGGTATTAGAGTATTTTTGAAATTAAACTCAATTTCAATATCCTTTATTTTCACTCTTATATTAGACATTAAGTCTAATAAACTACATGCCCTCAAATTTACTCCAAACTTTCATATATACTTTATATAGCTCTTTAATTAATTAGTCATCTTTGGTCTATCATTTTACAAAAGGTTAAACACCCCTACAATTTAAAATGATAAGCATTCGGTCACATTCTCATTTCGTAACACATATGAAATACCTTTGAAATGAAACTCTATTATGCACATAGCATATACTAAGCAAAGCTTCTTCCCATTGATCAGATAAGAACTTAGTTGATTATACTCAAGTTTATGGCATTCACCATATCAAATAGAGTTCTCTTCTCTTTTCTTTTGACCAAACCATTTTATTAAGGTGTATAAAGGATTGCACTCTGGTGTATTATGACATGTTCTTCATAAAGAAGAATACACATTTAGAAATATTCGCCATCTCTAGCTAATACACCATACAATGCAAATCATCATGCTTATATGAATTATATCATGATTTGACATAAATTTCAAAAATTTGAAATTTAAAACTCTCAATCTAGAATGTCACAAATAAAGAATTAACAATATAAGCACAACCAAAACATATTGATAAATAACACTCAGTTAGTAGCATATCCATTACCTACTAATGTCCCATTTTTGTACTAGACCATTCTTAAATAACAAACTGGCTTTTCTTGATATCAGGTCCGTGAAAACATTGGTCAAGAAAACTTCTTGTCAAAACTCAGTTTCACTTCAACAATGCACTTTTCATGAACCTTTGCCTTATTGTGGATGCCCATAGGCACCTATAGTTATATGGAAGACTTCCCATAAGTCATAAAATATGCCTTGTAGTTGCACACATGCAACATTGTGCCCGAATCAAATCACCAATCAAAAGGATTTGTAATTACAGTCATATGAAAAATAGTGATCATTTTATTACATACATCACTCACCATAGTAAAAATGTCCTTAATGACTATTAATTCATTGGCATTTCCATCTTCACACTTCTTATTCTTTAAGAACTTACATTCTTAACTGTAATGGTCTTTCTTTCCACAAAGGAAACATGATATATTCTTCTTGTCATAAGAAGCACTATTCAACCTATGAATTTAACATCAATTCTCAAAGGAATAATAAGTCAAATATATATATATAAATGACTTAAAACCCATCATGCCTTTTACAATCAATCAAGATGTCTATGAATAAACCATCAAGGTGGGTGTCCGTAGTGTTTTTCGTTCACATGGTTACTAATGAAAAACTGTAGCATCAACAATTCTATTAAAACATCAATTAATGTTTATACTCCACCTCTATTCAACACGAGAAAAGATTGAACTTGTTGATAGCAATTTGAATAAGAAATCATTGAAAACACGGCAACCCATATATCGAAGTTCTAACTTTCTTGTGATAACAAGAAACCCATAAACCAAAAGCCTCCCAAAATTACTTAGTTTCAATACTAAGATTCCAAACGATGCAAAGAAGCAGTTATTTCATAGATATCAATTCATAAATGCTTCTATGTTAGAATTCTCAAGTTCTGAATAAATTCAAAACACATGCAAAGATTCTAACAAAGAAACTCATCAATCAATTCGAAATTCAAATTGCTCATGAACAAAAAATCCGTACATTCAATGTTCAAATTATGAACATGGGCTTTTAATGTATCCACAATGTGAAAGAATCATCACCTTGTCTTGCCAACAAAGAAACTTGTTTCTTTAAGCCTTGTTCCATTGAATCTTCTTGTTCCATTGAATCTTCTTTATGATCGATTTATCATTTGAAAAACTCTTCAAATCCAAGCCAATTGCTCTTTCTACTGTGTAAAATTGGTTCCATCAAAATGATCCAATTTCACCAAACCATGGTTCAATATCTTCAAAGTTGTACCATCATTTACTCCTTATCTTGTAGTCAAATATTGTCTAACATTTTTGGGGATTTTACCAAATCAATGAGTAATAGTGAAAGAACAAAATGAACACATCAAGTAAATAGAAATTAGTAATTGACTTGAAGGCACAATTGAATGTTATCTTTAGACAATATTTGTCCTCATATGCAAGTTGCTAAAGGGTTTTTACAAACTTGTCCCAGGTATACAACTATTGGGTTTTACAAATAGTAATTTTGGAGAATACCCACATGATTTCTTGTGTTACTTTTTTCAAGTGAACATAAGGCTCTATTTATACTTATAGGGTTATATTTCATCAAAATGCATGTATGGAGAGTTAAAATGTTTCATAAAACCGTTCACAAGGCTTGAAACCTCTTCAAACTCTTTGAACAGTCACTAGAAAATCCTATTTTACCACTTTTGATTGGTTGAAAGTTCCTTTCGACCGATCAAACAGGAATCAAATAGCGATCGATTCATCCAGAGACTTTAGGATTATTTTCTTACCATTTCGATCAATCGAGCCAAAGTTTCGATCAATCAAAAATACTGTATTTCAAATTTTCACTTAGAAAATTCCAGAACTTGAATTTTCACTTTAACAACTTTATGAAACAATATTTTCCTAACTCAAACATCATTATTACAACCTATCCATGTATATACCTATATATACAACACACACATATATATATATATATATATATTATCCCTTCCTTCTATACATTGAACTGCTAGTCTTGGCAATTCACTGTAGTAATTTGCCAAAAAAATTTGGCTTTTGCACCATTGGTGTTGGGCTCTTTTTGGTGTTTGAGGTGGTAAAGCTATTTTACCACCACTGATGCTGATACTCTAAGGATTCCAGTCTATTAAAAAGAATTTTTTTTTGGTATAAAAAAAGGGTAGAGGAGAGCGACTAGTGTGACTTCCCTATCTAGGCGTGACCATAGTAGCACCCTACTCGCTCATAGACGAGAGCTCATACTTCCAATCTATGTGAGGAACTCACTTATTTTTTAGGTTGACCGTTTGGAATGAAGATGGGATATAAGGAGTGCCTACACCTAGCTAGTTGTTTGAGGTTCGAACCTAAGTCCTGAGACTTGTTGGCCCGGTATCTTATCAACTAGGCCACCTGAATGTTGGTAAAAGATTTGATAGCTTATACTTCTCTTATATCAGTTATCATTTCAACAATCAACTTCTCACAAAATAATATCTATGCTACCTAGTATTGTCATAATATAAGTAGATTAATTATTAGAATTAATTATCTTTTATTTTATATAATTATTAAAAGTAATTATCGAACAATCATTTTAAAGATTTATGTTATTCAACTTTTATTTTAAAACGTCATCTTTGTCACTTATTTGTATGAACAGAAATACGAAAAAAAAAGAAGAAGTTAGAAAGTATTTTAATTTCAATTTTTTATTTGTGAACAAAATATGGGTTATTATAGTTCATCCAACCCATTAAAGATCGGGGAGGAATCCCAGAAATAATAAATTCATTTTTATTTATTATAATTATTTTTGGGTAAAAAATAACAACTCATTTTAATTTAATACTCGTACCCTATTTTATCTGTAACCCGTCCTACGTAGGTGTTGCAAGTTGCAACATGTTGACGTCTTACAGTATTATTCCTACAATCTTTTGAACAAGATACCTGGGACAACCCCCCCCCCCCCCCCCCCCCCCTCCCGGTGTCGGGTAGTGCTCCTCTTGTAATTTTTGGCCCATATGAATATATGATCCTCTTAATTTGATATTCGATTCACCACCTTTTATTAAGTTTTTGTATTTTAGTTTTGGTTCATTCGAGAAATGTCAACGGTCAGACACATGCATCTAAATTTTTAAATTTTGATGACGGATGAACTTTTAGGACGTGCCCATTCTAACTTGTAGCCGTTGAAAATGATCTAGAGAAGGTGGGTACTGGGTATCAGTGATTTATATATGTGTGTGTGTGGTCATAAACCTCAGGCCAATGTCAAAATAATGTAGCATTACAACCAGTAAGTGTCTAACACCTTATTCATCTGGAGTGTAGCTGAAACGCGTGTTTGTGTTTCTACTTTGTTTTATCTCAATTTCAGGTTTTAATGGAATTTTCCACATCAAGTGTCTAGCACGTCCGATCCCCATGCTAACATGTATCACCAAAAAGTTGATAATGATCTAGGGGAGGTGGGTATTGGGGATTTAAATATAGTCATATATATATGAGTCAACCAATCTTAAAATAATGGAGGATTAGGTTTTTGAAGCGGTTTTCAGTTAATTATGGATGCGGCCAAAAGGAAGTAGGTATTAGAAAATAGAATCCGATAAAAAATGGAAACAGTCTGTGTTTATCATGTGTATTGTACCTGATAGGGTGTTGATATGTATCTAATATTTAATATTTTGTTGGGTTTAGTGCAACCAATCTTGCCCAAAAAAAAAAAAAAAAAGATTTTATATTTTGCTTCCTGCTTCAATAGAGGTTATGATGAGGGAAACTAGAGTTCCTTATTGATGAGCCACTGGCCTTGATACAACACAACCCTCCACCCTCCTCTTCTTCTATCCATTCTACTTTTGGGTGGGGGAGAGTCGAATATATATAAAAGATGATTCAACTTACATACTAACTTTAATCCTAGTCACCCAACCATAATTTTGTGATTAGCTTAGATTACTTGACACATAATGCAAACACAAATCACAGTGCTGTATGCAACATGCTTAAGTTAACTTCCTATATAATTGATCGTTTTTGCTTGGCGATGAAGACAAAATGTTCATATTTTAGTTAGTATATTCTTAAATGGCATTGTGTTGTAGTAAGTTTAATTTTAGCAGAAGCCATAGGCAACCTTAATGTAATTTATGCTTTGAGACAAAATAACAATGAAATGATTCCAACTTATTAATTTGAAAATTTATCCACATACAAATTTATTATAAAAAATAAATAAATAAATAAATAAAAAAACAAAAAAAAAAAACAATAATTTGGAAACCAAGAGCAATTTGCTACTAGATAACTAATTTGCATCAGAAGAAAAAATCCACATCATTCTTGGTTTGCACTATATTGCATATTGACAAAGTTGTATGAACTTTTGTGGGAAATAAGCTGACCAAATCAAACAGGAACAGTCCTAGAGGAGGTCTGAGGCTCCACTGTCTCTCCACTTTCCTCCTCATTCTCTCCCGACAATTCCTCGAGCGATTTTCCCTTGGATTCTGGCACCAGGAAGGTAAACAACATTCCAAAGAAGTTGATGCAGCCAAGCACAATGAGTGTATTCTTTACTCCAATACCTGGTGGGTATCCTGCATCAGTTTGTGTTGGGTCCGTGCTTTGTGCAGCATACAAAAACCCAAAGGCCCCAACTATTGCACCAGCCTTCCCAGCTGCTGCTGATATTCCATGACATGTGGACCTAAGCCTGGCAGGAAATATTTCTGCTGGTACAATAAATGTGGTTGAATTTGGTCCAAAATTTGCAAAGAAGAAGGTAAGGGAGTACATCACAATGAACCCAATTCGGTTTTCCTTTAGGGTCCAGTGATGGTAAGGGATAGCAAGAGCAAACATGAAGACTGTCATGAAAAAGAACCCCATCAATTGGATTGTGAACCGTCCCAAAATATCAATGAAGGCCACTGTAAACCAATACCCAGGAATTAGACCACACATTACTATTAGTGTTTGAGCTCTTGCAACTGTATAAACCTCTTGAATAGCACTCATTGTTTTTGCAGCTGGAATCCAACCAATAGCGCTAAAGATATCCTTTTGGAATAGATTTTGGCTATAGAAGGCAATGTCCAACAAGAACCAACAAACAGCAGTTCCGACCAAGTGAAGGCCGTGGCGTTTCGCGAATTCCTTAGTGAACAAACCAAAGGAATTACGATCATCTTGAGCAAGTATCTCTATCTCTGACTTGTCTTGTCCTGATACGAGATCCACTTGTAATACCTTAGACATGTCTTGTGCAGCCTGCTGTGCATTCTTGGCAACTAATGCAGTATAACGAGCTGTCTCAGGCATTTTCATACGCCAATAGTAAGTGAGGGCTGCAGGGAGAGCTCCAACCATTACAATTATGCGCCAAACGTAATCAGCTTGGGCTGGCACAGATGCTGATGCATTTTGTTCATATGTGGGAGCCTTGTACGCATGATCAAAGGCACTTGAAACTATTAAAGCAACAATTCCACCGGTCAAATTTCCAAACCCTTGCATAGCAAAAACTGCGGCAATAAATGCCCCACGAGTCCTTTTATTAGCGTATTCAGACATGATCGTAGCAGAAAGGGGATAATCACCACCAATACCAAAGCCAAGCCAGAATCGGAAGAAACACAATGTGGCGATGACACCCTTTGGGGAATGTCCAAAGGAGAGCCCCGAGGCTATCGCACAAATAACCATGAGAAGAAGGGTTAATCCATAGACCCTTTTGCGGCCCAACTTGTCACCAAGCCAACCGAAGAAGAGCTGCCCAGCTAAGGTACCACAAAATGCGACACCATTCACAGAGTCTGCTACATTGGGAGGCAATGTTCCTGGTGTTAGTGAGCCTGGAACTGTGTAGTATATGCGGCCAAGTAACTTGGTTACAAGAGAAATGCAAAAAAGATCGTACGCATCAGTAAAGAATCCCATTCCAGCAACCACAATTGCCGTAAAATGATACAATTGGGTCTTTGCATTGTCCAATGCATTTAGAACTCCTAGTTCTTTAGGCATGGCTAAAAATCTTCACAAATTTTCGTATTTATTCCTCTGAACAGTTGGTGAAAGTTTTCCTGCATAACAAGATAAAGGTCTTCAAATGCAAGGAATAAACTAATTAATGATATCAACATCTATCAACCAAAGAAAAGAACGATAAAAACTATATAGAAAATTAATTCTCTAACACAATTGGTATGGCAATCGTGATTGTCCATGTATTTTCTAATTTATTATAGATATATCTACTATTTTTCAAAACCTAAGAGTAGCATAAGGGGATTTAAAACCCTCATTTCCAATTTAGATGCTCCACTCTATGCTTCAACAAAATAGTTCAGTACATGTCATTCATATTAAATATTAATGAATGTTGCTGTGAAAAAAAGGCACTTACTTTTTTGGACTAATAAATTTTAATGCATGTCATTCTTATAAGGGTAAAGTTAATAAATGCTCTAAGGTAATGATTTAAGAAGAATTTTTAGAAATTTTTTATGGGAAAATAAAAAATGAATTAATTGTTTTATCAGCTTTTTATGTATGTGTTTGGTACAAATGATGAAAAAAGTGGAAGGATGAGAAATAAATATTTTGATTTGTTTGATTGAAAAGAAAAATGAGATGAATGAAAAAGATAGTTTGTCTAAATTTACCACCACTGTAAAAATGTACTATTAATTTATTATTATATAAGGAAAAAAAATATTATTAATTAAATTAATGAAGATATGTTAATTATTTTTCAAGTAGAACACAAAAACCAAAAGTAAAAAATAAAATAAAATAGATATTTTATTATTGTGAAAAGTTAATGAATGTCCTAAAGGCATTGTTTTAAGTAATATTTTTAGAAACTTTTTATGAGAAAAGAAAAAAACAATTAATTTTTTTTACAATTTTTTATATTTTCCATAAAAAATGCATTAAAATTTTCTTAAAATAGTCACTTAATAAATGTCATAAGAGCACCTATTAACCGAACAATTTATTATTTGTTACTATTTTTATTATAAATTACTAATGTATGCTTGAATTGTGGTTTCCGTTGTCAAAAAAAAAAAGAAAAAAGAAAAGAAAAGAAGAAGAAGAAGAAAGAATTGTGGTTTCATTTTGTGGCAGTTGGTGGATTAGGTATTTCAACCTCATGTTTGATGAGACATCCAAACAGATGGATGAATGTTTCTTTGGTAAGTTATGTACTAGCGGCTTAGGCTGCTTAGCCCAAAAAAAAAAAAAAAAAAGTTATGTACTATTGTGGAAAACTATGTCATTTGACTTTTTCCACCTTTTTGTTTTCATTTTCTTTTCAATTTGGGAGATAAACTTTGGTAGATCCTGGTGAAAAACTTAGCTCTTAGTGAATATGAATAGTATCAGAAAAAAAATATTTTTATATCAATTTTTGTTGACCTTATAAATAAAATGTTGACGCGGAAAAAGAATTTCTTTCATCACTCAAATAGTTAACGGGGTCGTAGTAATACATAAAATCTCGACGTTAATCATCTTTTGGTGACTAATAATATTTCGTGTAAATAAAGGAATTGACTTTGAAACTATAAACTTCACAAAAAGGGGACTCAAAGAAGATAATTATTATGTGGTACTTATTTAGAAGCATGTCATTCGTTCTTCTAAAAAAACAAAAGAGAGCATGTCATTCTTAGTTATTATATATTAATATGCATGTGAAGGTGAAGGTGAAAAAGGGCACTTACTTTCTTGGATAATTAAATATTAATACATGTCATTCATAATATAGTATTATCAAAAGCAAAATCCATATTATTATAAATAATAAAAAATTAGTAAAAAACTTGAAAATAAATCTTTTTCTTGTAAAAAACATCAGGAAAAGTAAGGGTGCAACTATTGAATTACATCATCGATTAGAAAAGAATTAGGATTCCGAATTTCCTCTCTCATTTATAATTATCAAATTATAAAAAATAAAAAGAACAAAGCCTATCTTACTACTCTAAACACAAAGGCAAGGGTATAGAATTCTGGAAGAGTCTCTCCTCCGTACCTTACTACTCTAAAATAGTTTAGTTTTGCATTGGTTGATTGCAAAAGAAAAAACAAATCCAACGTACCCTTTCTGCTGGAAACTAAAAAAATCAGTTTTATGAAAATCATATTCAGCTTTTCAAATATATTTGTTTTTATGGAAAGTATATATTTTATTTAAATTAACAAAACTTTAACTGTTTTTATGGTCAGAAAAAAATTATTTACTTTTCTCTCTACTATGAAATTCACTCAAGAAATGACTGTGATAAGGTTCATAGCACAGCCACCTCTTAATCTTTCTAAAAAGATTTGGGTTAAAATCTCTTTCTCCTATTATAACTATCAATTATTTGTATAACAAAAGTATGAAATTTACTCAAGAAATGACTTTGATAAGGTTTATAGCATAGTTACCTTTTGATATTTCTAAGAGAATTAGGGTTAAATCTCTCTCCCGTTATAACCAGGGCCGGCTGAAGCTATAGGCGAGCTAGGCCACCGCTTAAGGCCCCCACTTATAAGAGGGCCCCCAAATAGTAATAATATAGTATATAATATTATTTTTCTATCTGAGAAAAAAAAAATTTACAAACGGCCATCACCATGAAGGCCTATTTCTCACAGAGGCCCGTTTATCACATAGAAAAAAGCTGAAGTGACAAATTGACAATGTAACTAATCCCATCAGATCAGACCATCACCAAATCTTTAGCTTGCATAAGAAAAGATTACAAACGGCAAAATTTATTAGCTTGCAGAAGAAAATATTACAAAAGCAGTAAGAAGAGGCAAATAAGAAAAGAAAGAAAAAAGAAAGAAGAAAAAAAAAAACTCATTCTCTGACTTTCTTTATCTTGATTCTAAAAAAAATACTCATTAGTTGGCTTACTCATCAACTGTGTTGGCAATAGACTTGTGTGTTCACTGAAGGTTCGTTTTTTGTTTTCTCTTCCTATGTCTCTTTCGTCTTCTTCATGTTTACTGCTGGGTATCTCGTTTTTTTTTTTTATATGGGTGTCTGGGTTTTTTCTTTTTTTTTCTTTTTTTTCTTTTGAAGAGGTTTTTTTTTTTTTTTTTTTTTTTTTTTTTTTGGTTGAAGCTGAACTTTGGTTTGGTTCCTTTAGATTTCTCTAGAAGCCTTTTGATTCTTTGAATGGTCTGAATGGTCAATAGACCCATAAAAAGAAAAGAGTTAAAGTCTTACACATTTAGGCTAAATAGTCTTACACCTTTTGAATGGTCTGAATAGTCTAGTCTTACATGGATTTTTTTTTTTAAGAAATCAGATAAAAGGTATGGGAGTTAACTGTTAAGGTATTGATCCAATGATCTAGTCCTACATGTTCTCTTTTTTTCTTTTTTTCTTTTCTTTTTTTTTAAGAAATCAGATTTAAAGGGATAGTGGCCAGGTTTTAGTCTTAGTAGATCAAGTTGAGTCCTACACATTATGCTAAAAAAAAGGTTTACTGCTACAAAAAAAAAGAGTATTAATAACAAAATTATAAATTTAGAATAATTTACTTTGTTCTAATATTAATTTAATTTTTTTTTGTGCAGGTTTAAAGTGTAAGGTGATCATATTAAGTAAAGCAGCAATTGTGCATTTGATAAAACAGGTTCTATTGTTTTATACATTAAATTTATTTTATTCTAGTTAAATTGTAATTTTTTTTATTATAGATTGTGTTTCATTTATTCCTAAAAATTTAATTAGTAATTTTGCCTCTCAAAAAGCAAGAAAAATAAATTTTAATTGAAAAAAATATATGAATTTATAATTAAATATAATAAAAAGCCCCGTTTAAAGCTTTCGCCTAGAGCCTCCAAATTCATTGAGCCGGCCCTGGTTATAACTATCAAATTATTTGTATAACAAAAATATGAAATTCACTCATGAAAGAACTGTGATAAGGTTCATAGCACAGTTATCTCTTGATCTTTCTAAAATGACTAGGATTAAAATTTCTTTTTCCCATTATAACAATCAGATTATTTGTATAACAGAAGTATGTAATAGAAAGGTAGAAAGTAATATAATTACCTGATTATGAGTGGTGCAAAATTAACAAGCAATCAACCTCCCGAACCAACAAGCAATCAACTGCTTAGGATTATACTGTATCAGGAAGAAAAGATAAACAAAAAGGAAGAGGTCTATAACTAAGATCGGAGAAACGTACGTAAACTCGAGCAAAGGGTGTGGTGGTTAGGGGTGTAGTTGTGTCGGAGATGGTGAACACAATTATACAACAGAAGGAGGAATATATAACGAGAGCTGAGCCAAGAAAATTAGAATAAACTCTGGTATCTAATGGCATATTCCCACCTAATAACCCAATAATTCAACATTCCTTTTAGAATAATCGAAACCTTGCTTCATAAAACTTCTACAAATTGACTTCAAAGCATTTTTAATGGGGAGAATCACAAACGACAATAGTGACAACCCTTAAGGTTTGGTGTTTCTTAGCACAGAAACGTGGCAACTGTATTTTCTTTCAAATTTCAAATGTGAATTCGGCGAGTACTGGTTGAGACGTGTTGGACAAAGCAATAAAAAACAAGCAAGTAAACGACTCCTCGGTCAACTTCAACATTTCACAACCAATTACCATCCGTACCACCCTTCCCACTTCTTAGTTACAATTACAACCTTTTATCAATTGATACAATCCTAACAATACCCCCCCCCCCCTTTAAAACACCTTGCCCACAAGGTGTGGAAATTGTTGTTGCAGCAAATAGAGACTCTCCCAAGTAGCATCTTCCACTCGCTCACCTTGCCACTGAACTAAGACTTGAGTAACAAATCTGTTGCGCAAATGATGAGTCCTTTCTTGTAACACAGCAACAGGTTCAGGTTTAAGAATGCCCTCAGAATCCACCAAGGGTAAGGAAGGCAAAGGCACCACATGCTGACCCAATCTTTGCTTCAAACAAGAGACATGGAATGTGGGATGCAGTTTTGATTCAGGAGGCAAGTCCAATCTGTATGAGACAGTACCAATCCTCTGTAGTATCTGGAAGGGACTATAGAATCTAGGTGAAAGCTTTCCTAAACGTTTCTGCCTCAAGGACATTTGTTTGTAAGGATGCAGCTTAAGATAAACCCAATCTCCAACTTCAAACTCCCTCATAGTTCTATGCTTGTCAGCATTGACCTTTATTCTCTCCTGAGCAGCCACCAAATTGAGCTTCAGTAGTGCAATCAGCTGTTGTCTATCTCTCAAATGCACCTCCACACTCTCCACCTTAGTAGTGCCAGGAATGTAATCCAAGAGTCTTGGTGGAGCAAAACCATACAATGCCTCAAAGGGTGTCATCTTAAGAGAAACATGGAAATTGGTGTTGAACCAAAATTCTGCTAAGGGTAACCACTCCACCCAAGATCCTGGTTTGTCTGCAGCAAAGGCCCTTAAATAATGCTCCAAACTCTTGTTTACTACCTCTGTTTGGCCATCCGCTTGAGGGTGATAAGCTATAGACATGGCAAGCTGAACCCCTTGAAGTCTCATCAATTCTTGCCAAAATTGTGAAGTAAAGATTGGATCTCTGTCACTCACAATGGTGGCAGGCATCCCATGCAATTTAAAGACATAATGCATATAAAGGTGAGCTACTTTGGCTGCAGAGTAAGGATGAGACAAAGGTACAAAGTGAACAAATTTAGTGAACCTATCCACCACCACTAACCCCACATCCTTGAATTGAGATTTAGGCAGCCCATCAACAAAATCCATACTAACATCCTTCCAAGGCTTCTCTGGTATTGGCAAAGGTTACAGAAGACCAGCTGGGTGACAAGTCTCATTTTTTAATCTCTGGCAAGTATCACACTCTCTTACCAACTTCCTGACATCAGTCCTCAAACCAGGCCAATAATAGTCCCTTTTTACCCTATGCAAGGTCTTAAGAAAACCTGAGTGACCCCCCTATGGACTGTCATGAACCTGATGCAACACAGCCCTCTTCAAAGCATCACAAGTGCCCAAGTAAACCTTCCCTTTGTACAACAACAACCCATTCTGCAGAGAGTAACCTTGAGGAACAACCTGTCCTGCACCCAAGGCCTGCATAATGCCTTGCACCTGTTGATCC
>NW_027069526.1:1452399-1513575 GCF_002906115.3 Quercus suber | reverse complement strand
GATAACTGTAACTGACTAGACTAGAGACCAGTGATGCATCCAAAAATTATGAGTGCTACCTGTGTCCACCAATAACACCAACCCACTGCTCTTAATCCTACCTTTACCCTCATAGTGCTCGGTGTAGGAGTCCCCAGTTAAAGCATACAATGTAATTCCCACCTCTTCTTCATGTGTCATGGATTTAGTATTGCCAAACTCCTCCTCTAATTCTATAACCTGAACTCCAGATTGCACCTTAGATGTTATATCAATCCCTTCTAACATAAACAGTTTAATTTTTTTGCACTTATGCCCAGGCCCCCATTTTTCATCACATTATAACACAACCCCTTCTTTCTCTTTCATCCATTTGAGCAGGAGTAAGTTCTCTTAACTGGTACTTTTTGATTTATTGTCTAACAATGCATTATTTTTAGGCAAACCAAGAATTGAAGTGTTACCTGGTTCTTGATGATTCCTTGTGCTCTTCCTACTGCTCCAACACATATTCTTCTTGAATTTTGGCCAATCCAAAAGCTCATTCAAGGACTGAGGGTTGAGCATTCTTACAGGTAACCTTATTTCATCCTTTAAACCACTCAAGAAGCAACTAAGCTTGTATAAGGGAGAAAGACCTTTGACTCGGTTAGAGACAGCTTCAAATTCTGCCTTATACACAGCCACTGTTGAAGTTTTGCCTCATCCTGGTCAAAATCCATAGGATCATCGTAGGCACTGGTTCCAAATCTCACATGCATGCTGGTACCAAGGATTCCAATCCGTAAACCCCTGGCCTCCTCTGCTTCCTGGAACCAAATCAATGCCTCCAAATCCATGTGAAAGGAAGCTATCAGTAGCTTCTCTGTAATAGGAGTTTGATAGTACACAAAATACTGATTCGCCTTGTAAACCCAATTAGCTGGATCACTACCTGAAAATCGTGGGAAATCCAACCTCACAGACTTGGCAAACGACGAAGTTGAAGAACTTGGAATGGAATTTGGTTGCACATTTCTCTGCGAAGGATCTTGATTCACATCTATTGAATTCAATTTTTGTAAAATTACATTGATATTCTGATTCATCGAATTGATATTCTGATTCATCTCATTCATTGTCCTGGTGTGAATGCTTTGAATCGTTTGCATTTCTTGGATGTCTCTGTTATGATGATCAGAAGAAGTACGAAGAGAAGCAATAGCTTCATTCACTGCACTCATGGCCGCAGCTCTGGTTTCAGTCATGGTAGCACAGGAACAAGGCTCTGATACCAATTGATAAGAACAGAGAAATGGAATTTGATAAGAACGAAAATGGTGGTTGAATCTCTAGCTGAATTTGAGGCCAGCTGGTCCTCCAAAAGAAGAAAGACGAGAGCAGAGAGAAGTAAAGAAAGAATTGAATTAATAGGATGCTTATTTCCTAACCCAGTACAGCCCAGCTCTATTGGTTATATATTCTTCCCGCCCTCTAACTAACTTTCAGAATACCTAACTAACTATTGCCAGCTGTACTCCTAACAATTACAAACAACTTCAACATTTCACAACCAATTACCATCCGTACCACCCTTCCCACTTCTTAGTTACAATTACAACCTTTTATCAATTGATACAATCCTAACAATATGTGCTCAACAAGCAAATTATTATTGAGTTAGTCTATGATTTACCTAGGATTATGTAGTTTATAAACTCTACATAATCACATCATTGTTATTCTAGACAAGATATAGCTATTAGGACCCAATTTTGCTTGACCTAAGGAAAAACAATAGTCATATATATATACATATATGTTATATTTATATCCAAAAATGACTCTATATATATACACACACAAATAGTGGTATTATTATTATTATTATTATTATAGTGGTTGGATAAATTAAAATTAAGAATTTCATGAATTACAATTTAAATGATTTTTTTTTTCCATTTGTTACAAATAAATTTATATATATTTTATTAGTAGCTATTTTATATTTTCAAATATACAAACATTACATATATTATTATAAACTTGGTATAATTTTAATATGCATTTAATCATGGTTATTGTAAATGTATTACATTTATATACATGTAATTACAAGTTAATTGTTAATTAAACTTATATCACTCCAGTATATGCCCAATATAAGACTTAGTACGCACTCAAACAACACACACTTGCATTATAAATTAAGTTAACATATATTGAAATCTCTCCCTAAATATGAATTTAGATGAATGACTAATTTATTGATCTAGCATATGTCAATTAAAATTATTAACTTCCATAATATTATAAAACTCCAACAAAAAAAAAATCCGGCTCTCAAATAAAACTTTTAAATCAATAAATACCCATAATTGGAAAGAAACTCTAAACATCCTAAAATCTTCAATAAAACAAAAAAAAAAAAAAAAAAAAATCCTATTAGCGATGGCAATCACTATTGAAGTTTTATAATTACTCTAAAGTTCTATCCTTGCACTTCAACAAGCTCTCTGAAAATTCCTCTATTAGTTAATCTTTAATTTGAAAGTTGTAAATGAATGAGTAAGCAACACAGCTCAAGAAGCAATTATATATAATATACAATGGAATAGAGTCAAGCTAAGTACAAGTATTTTGAAATTTCAAAGATACTTAAAAGTAGCAAATATAGTATGAAAGCACATAATGAATTCCTTAACACATATACAATTAAAATCTTATAACCATTCAAAACATATACAAATAATTGATTAGAATATAGTGTCACATACATACATATCACATATTCTCACATACAACCCTATGAGCAGGTACCACCCATATAATTCCTGATGGTGAGGATAATCACATAGTGTCAATACAACCAGGTGAGCAGGCTTAAACTTGTATCTTATCAGTTTTCAAAACACTTTCACATTTCATAACATAAATAAAGTTTATGCAGAAGAAACATTCTTTACTTACTAATAAAATCATTTCAAAAGATTTTTTTTTTTTTTTTTACTTAGTAATAAAAATCATTCCAAAGCCCAACGACATATGGAATATCACAATATGAAATTGAACATAAATTATAGAATGCTTGACTCTCTTAGAGAAGACATAGATATTACAAAGTTTATAAAAATATTTTTGAAATTTTGAATAAATCTGAAAAGTTGATTTAATAAAAGAAACATATTAAATAAAATTCCAAAAAAATAAAATTAATTTTGAAATTACTTAATTCTAAATAAATTTAAAGAACAAGGAGCTTTTGTAAAGCTTAGATTAAACTCAACTAAAAGCAATTTTGTTTAGAAACCATGTTTAAAATAAAAGGTATATGTTCAAAAGCACATTATTAAAAATTCAAAATTTCTAATTCAACACATTAAAAACGCTTTTGATATAATAATTTAGAAAAAGTAAGCTTTGAAACATTGACTTCTAAAAAATTAATGAATAAACTTTGTGCATGTCATACATTATTACTTATCTCCCTTTCTAATACACCCCAGCACAGTTTTTAATATTCGGTTAGCTCTAAAAAAGGAAAGTAAACAAAAAATTGATGATTACAAAACTACTTCTACTATCCCAAAAAGTGAAACCTACTGATTAAAATCTTTTTTGTTTACTTTTATACAACATTAAAAGGTGGAAACCAATTCTGCATGCACCACCAACTTAACCAATTAAAATCACTATATAATCCTTCACGAGTCAAGACCTATTCTATCTGCTTAATATAATATATAATATAGGGCAAGATTTAAGAATAGGACTTAGATTACTTAATTCTAAATAAATTTAAAGAACAAGGAGCTTTTGTAAAGCTTAGATTAAACTCAACTAAAAGCAATTTTGTTTAGAAACCATGTTTAAAATAAAGGTAATGTTCAAAAGCACATTATTAAAAATTCAAATTTTCTAATTCAACACTTTAAAAACGCTTTTGATATAATAATTTAGAAAAAGTAAGCTTTCAAACATTGACTTCTAAAAAATTAATGAATAAAATTTGTGCATGTCATACATTATTACTTATCTCCCTTTCTAATGCACCCCAGCACAGTTTTTAATATTCGGTTAGCTCTAAAAAAGGAAAGTAAACAAAAAATTGATGATTACAAAACTACTTCTACTATCCCAAAAAGTGAAACCTACTGATTAAAATCTTTTTGTTTACTTTTATACAACATTAAAATGTGGAAACCAATTCTGCATGCACCACCAACTTAACCAATTAAAATCACTATATAATCCTTCACTAGTCAAGACCTATTCTATTTGCTTAATATAATATATAATATAGGGCAACATTTAAGAATAGGACTTAGGTACTGTACCTTAGGTTCTCCTCTTAAAATTTTGCCACGTGGATATTTTCTCATGGGATGAAAGTATATTTTTTAGTAAAGTAACCACATGGTTAAATCTTAAGAGATGAACTTAAGGAATAACACCGAAAGTACTGTATCTAAGTTTTGTCCTATAAGATAATATTCACCATACTAGTAATGGTTATCCTCATAAACTCTAATTTAGCTAATCAACAGTCTAACACTAGCGGTCATTATGTACTTATATAAGAGCATTCTTATCAGGTGTCTATAAAACGTCATTTTTGACACATCAAAGAGCTATTTTATTAATTTTAACACACCATTTTATAATACACCATATATCACATGTTCTATTCTTCAATTCTATATATTAAAATAATATATACAACACATTAAAATAATATTTACAACTCATCAAACACAATCTAGGAAAATCACTTTCAACCACCACAAAGCTACCAACAACCAACAGCTACCACCACACAACCACCACATCCTCCACAACCCAAAACACAATTCAAAACAAACCTATAGTCCACCAACACCAAATCGGAAGCCCCACTACCACCACCACCTCAACCACAAACCTCGAAAAAAAGTGAGCTTTCGGCCATGGCCATAGGTTAGAGACAAGAGCCAAAAAAAGAAGGAGGAGAAAACAAAATATAGAAGTAGAGAGATGGCAAACCTCAATGGTGGTGCAGGCTTTGAAGCTTTCAGCCATCAATCGGAACTCACAGGCTAACCAACCAAAACCCACCCACCGCAGACCCATCCATCGGAGCCCACAACCTAACCCACTCAAATCCACCTACAACCTAACCCACCCACCACTAATTCGCCCATCCGAACCCACCCACCACCATTGGAACCGAACCTAGCCAACACCATCTAAACCCACACATCACCGTCTAAACCCACCCATTGCCCAACCCACCCATCAAATCGCAACAAAAAAAAATGAAAAAGAAAAGAAAAGAAAAGAAAAGTAAAACCATTACTAGAGAGAGATCGGCGGCATAGTGAGGCGTTGACTTGGTGAGGTTGAAAGGAAGAGAGGAAAATCAGTGAGGGTAAGAGAAGAAAGACGAAAGGTTGAGAGAGGAGAGGATTGCTTTTTGAGAAAAAGAGAGGAAGAGATCTGATAGAGAGATGAGAGATAAGAGAGAAAAGGGAATAAAAAAATCATAAAAATTTTACAATTCCTGTCCATACGCTTCCAAATTTGATATTGTACTGTTTATCAATGCCAAATATTTTGGCATTTAGAACATCTTATGAGAGCATTCTCATCAGCTCTCTCATAAAAAAATGTCATTTTAACACATCAAAAACTTACTTTATCATTTTAGCACATCATTTTACAATATTCCATTTATCAGGTGTTTTATTATCCCCTTCTATACATTAAAATAATATTTACACCACATTAAAATAATATATTAAACTCCTCCAATAACAACAACAACAACAACTCCTCCACCACTGCCGCAACAATGGCCACCAACAACCTACCACAACAACACTGACAGCCACCACCGGCATAAACCCACATCCACCAATGGTACCTTAAAAAAAAAAAAAAAAACCACAGCAACCCAAAAACTAACCACCACAACTACCCAATAATCACTACCACAACCACCAAATTGCCGCCACAATCACAGTACCACTGCCACAACTAACCCACAACCCACCACATTCACAAACCTCAAAACCCATCCCAAATCAAACCAACCCACAACTCAGGTGGCGAGATTGGCTTCAGGCGGGAGACGTCAGCGGCAAGATCGACTTCAGGCAGCTTCAGGCGAGATCGGTTTCAGCGGCTTGAGGTGCCTTTAGGCGAGATCAGCTTCAGGTGGCTTGAGGATGAGAGAGGAAGAGAATGAGAGTGAAGAGGGAGCTGTCGAGGACGACAATGGCTCCGACCAGATCGGCGGCTTCGGCGAGATCAACGGCGAGATTGGCGGTGAGATTGGTAGCTTCGGCGAGATCGACAAGAGAGAAGAACTCAGACGCAGAGAGAAAAGATGAGATAAAAGAGAGAGAGAGAGAGAGAGAGAGAGAGAGAGAAAGCTGGAGTGAATATATGAGAGAGAACCCGATGAATAAACAAATAATAAAAAAATTTGGCATTGCTGTCTGTACCGTCTCATATTTGAGACGGTATTGTAGCATGTTTCAAATTTTTGAAACATTTAGAACAGCTGATGAGGCTTGAATATTGGTATTTGGTGTGTCAAATGCCAAATATTTGGCATTTGGCACACCTGATGAGAATGCTCTGAGAACTGTTTTTGGTGTTTTGGTGTGCCAAATGCCAAATATTTGGCATTTGGCACACCTAATGAGAATGCTCTAAGAGCATTCACAGTTGGAATGGCATATACCATATGTTGGTAGTTTTAACATTTAAGCCCTAAAACTCCCCAATAGCCGGTCTTGCAAAACCTAACTATTGAAAAAAAATTTGCAATTATGCTACAATGCGATTCTAAATGTAGAATCGCACTGTAGCACAATTGTAAAACTAAATAATAGTTTTTTATTTTATTTTATTTTTATTCAATCTGACTTTTTCTCTCTTTATCTTTTGTGTTTTTCATCTCCTCTCTCCGGTCTTGCACAACAACCTCTCTCTCTCTCTCTCTCTCTCTCATCACATCTCTCTGTCACGGTGGGCATATCCTAGCTTGGGTTTAGCGGCGGCGTGGGTTGCTCAAGCTCGCCGATGATGTGCTGTGATTCTCATCGATGATGGGTTGCTTAAGCTCAGTGAAGATGATGGGCTGTGATTCTCTCTCTCTCCTTTAGTCCTTTCTTCTTCACTCCCACTCTATCTCTCCATCTCTCACTCCCTGTTTCTCTCGGTGTGCAGTGGTGGCCTATTTGTGGTGGATCTTGGCGTGGCAAGGTCACGATGGTGGTGTTTTTTTCTGCAAGGTCACGGCGTGGTGAGATCAGTGGGTTATGGCAGAGGTGGATGAGGCGAGGCAAAGGAGGGTTATGGCAAAGGTGGGTGCGGCATGGCAGATGTGGGTTATGGCAAAGGTGGGTTTCTTTTGTGTAAATTTTGATTTGATTTGATTTGATTTTTTTTTTTTTTTTTTTTGTGGGTCATCTTTTGGATTCATATTTTGCTATTGGTTTGATTTCATTTGGGATGGATTTTTTTGTGGGTTCATGGTGGTGGAGTTGGGGGTTGTCGTCGTCGTGGTGGAAAGGGGTAGGGTTTTTATTATGGGTCATATGTGGTTTCATGGTGGTGAAGGTAGGGGGTTACTGTGGTGATGGTGGTGGCGTGGCCATGGGTTTCGGTGGCTGAGGTTTCTGGGTTTTGTTTTCTCTATGAGTTTTTGGGTTTTGTAAATCTATGGGTTTCTGGGTTTCGATGGCCATGAGTTTGTGGCTGGGGTTTCTAGGGTTTCAAGAAAACAACATTATGGATGGGTATACTTAAAGGAAGCTTCTATATGTGCTTAAAGATGACTTTGGTTTTCAACTGATAAAAATAAGTTTGGGTATGTTCTTCATGGTGGTGGTGGTAGCAGGTGGTTGCAGAGGTGATTTGGGTTTTAGGTTCTTGTTTTTATTTGGGTTTTGGATTATGTTATTTTATTGTGTAGATATATTATTTTAATGTGTTTTATGGTAAAATAAAAGTTGAGATGTTAAGTGTATTGTAAAATGGAATTGTATAACCAATAAAGTAGCTTTTGAGATGGTAAAATGAGATATTGTTTACAAACCGGATGTGAATGCTCTAAGGAATTCAACTATCTTCTTCACCTAACTAGTACTTTCCTAGCTACTAATTAATATTACTCTTTTATATATTACTTAAGGAAGGCTTAACACATCATAGATTACTAGCACTTTTATAACTCAATTATTGGTTCCCAAAATCATTCTAAGGAAGAATACAAGTAGTGGTAGATAGGGTGGATACCGAATACATGAATAATGTTGCACCAACCAACTATTTTACTTTACAAACTGTTGATATGATAAATTTTTACTAATTCTCATATAGATCCACTATTAATATCACTTTTTCACTTATTATCTCAACAGTTTTTTTTTTTTTTTTTTAAATTGTAAAATAGTTTTTTACTCTAGCATTTTCCAATCTTCTATCTCATTTTTTGAATTCTATTTTATACTCTACCAATTAAAACTTACTATATATTTATCTGATTGTTTTTGATAAAATAATCAGAATTTTAAATATATATATAAAAACACACACACACACACACACACACACACATAACATAAACATGATTGAGAAAAGTTTGGAGCACGCTTAAATAAAGATGGCTAGAGGTTATATATTCCACCAAGATTTTATAATTTACTAGTAGTTAACCCTAATTAAATAAAATTTTCAATAGATAGAATAAAATATATTAAATTGGGAGAAGAATTTAGTGTGTTTGAGAATTACTTATTTCTAGTAGCTTATTTGCATAGTGTTTATAAAAAGATATAATTTTTGAAAATTTGTATGTTAATTATGTTATAAAAGCTAAAAGTTAGTTTATTTGAAGAAAAAAAAAAGCGAAATATTAACCAATACTCTTAGGGCATTAGTTTAGGAACCATATTTAGAAACATTTTTATTGGGAGAATGATAAAATAATAAATGTTGTTGACAACTTTTTATATTTTCCATGAAAGTGGCATCAAAACTTTTCTGTTATTCACATAAAAAAAAAAAAAAAAAAAAAAAAAAAAAACTGACACAAAAAGTAAAAAGCAAAACTTTTTCAACCATTTCCAAACACACACTTTCTAGTGTTAAGACTTTGGGAAGGAGAAATGATACATCCACAATATTTTCACAAAAAAAATCCTAAATGATAAGTTATTATTGATTCTAATTTGAATTCACCATTGAAATTACTTTTTGTCCACTAGTAATTGCCAATAACGATTTGTCATTTAGAATTTGTTGTGAAAGTATTGTGAAAAAAAATTGTGAACATAACATTTCTCTTGGAGAGTATGAGACAACTCTCTTTCTCTCTCTCTCTCGATCCCAAAGAAAGGAGTTCACAAAAAGGCTAGATTGAACCAACAATGTTTAAGAGGCACGTAAGTTGCCTTTCTAGCTACATTACATAAGGACTTAAGTAGCAAATGGGGAACTAAGATCATTTTACAGAGAAATCCATTTTGAACAAGAAAATTGATGTCAGCAAGTCTAGTATGATCTTGCCAATCAGTAGCTCTCTTAGAGTTGAAGGCTTTAACCAAACCTCTACTATCACTTAGAAACAAAACATGATGAAGACCATGATGTTTTGCCTTGAGACAAGCTTCCACCACAGCTTCAAGCAAAATTCCAGATGCTGTTCCTGCTAGACTACTATTAACACCAAAAACACACGAGCTCCCTGTAGATTTACTGCTTAATAAACATAAGCCTTTCTGTTTTTCTTCTTGTTTCTGAATCTAGCTACTTTAATGATTAATTGCCAGGGTCCTGCTGCAAATTGGGTTGGTGGTGCTGGTCTTCTTGAGAACAAGTTCGAGTTTTGTTGATCAGAGAACACATTGCTGTACCTGCAAGACAAAGATTGCCCCATGAGAAATACTTGCATAGAGTTAGGAGATATTTCTTCATGAACAACTCGATTCCTATGGTTCCATATAGTCCAAAGAGTGGTGAATAGGGATTGTAGATAATTCATGGCATCAGGGTCCCTACTGATGTGATTATTAATGATTACAATTAATCACTGTTGAATGGAGATATTATTGAAGTCTGAAGAGTGGATGGCCAAGGTGGAACCATGCCAGCGGGCCCTAGAGAAAGGGCAGAGGAGAAAAAGGTGAGTAATGGTTTCTTCCTGTTCATTACAAAAGGGACAATTAGAATCAATTGGAATCCCTCTGTGCTTAAGGTTGGAAAATGTAGGGATACTGTCATGAAGCAGCTTCCACACAAAAGTATTTATTTTTAAGGGGGTCTACACTCTCCAAATCGTGGGCCATACCACCTGGTTTAGATGATCATGATGAGAAAGGGGCAAGTGCTCTGAGTTAAAAATCTCATAAGCTTTCTTAACTTTATACTCTCCATCAAAGGATTGCCTCCAAACTAGCTTATTCGAGACAGACTTGGTTCTAGAGATGGGGATATGCAAGATTTGTCTAGCCACAGGAGGAGGATAAAGAGTTCTGACCAATCATTGTTCTAGGAAGCTGAGTTGTGATCGATTAAATCTCCTATAGTTCCTGTAGGTAGCCTATGGTCTTGTAAATTAATGGAAGGGCAATGAAACCAATCTTTATGCTGGAGGGGAATGTTGTACCCATTACCAACCCACCATCTTCCTTCTCTCAAAGCTGGGTGGTTCTGTTTGATGATATTCCTCCAAACCCAGGAGTAGTGAGACTTAGGACAACAATCCTATAAGGAGCCTCTAGGGAAATACTTGGCTTTATAAGTCCTCGCTAACAGAGATTGGGGGTTATGGTTTATTTTCCAGAACTTTTTGTTGAGCATAGTTGATTCATGGTTTTTAAGGATTTTAAACCAAGCCCTCCTAAACTCCTAGGTTGGCAGACTCTTTCCCAATTCATAAGCTGTAGTTTCTTTTCCCCAATCTCATGCCCTCACGAAAAAGCTCAGATAATAGAATCCATCTTACTGCATATGGTATCAGGAACCTTAAAACATGAGAAAGCATAAAGAGGAAGGGACTGAAGAACATAAGAGATGAGTGTTGTTTTGCCAGCTTGGGATAAAAGTCTAGCCTTCCAGCCTTGAAGTCTAGATTAGAGTTTATCAACCAAAAACTGGAAATCAACACATCTATTACCTCTCATCTTGAAATTCATACCAAGATATTTGGTAGGGTTCTAGACCAGATTAACTTGAAGTGTTGAGGCAAGGAATTCCTGGTCCATATTTGGAGAACAATAAAGATCAGATTTAGCAAGATTGATTTTCTGACCAGAAATTGAGCAGTACCAATCCAAAATAGCAAGTAGATTTGTTACTGACTTGCTATCCCTTTTGAAAAAAGAAGTGAATTATCCGCAAATAGGAGGTGAGTAAAGGACAAGACCATTCCTACCAACTTTTACACCTTGTATTTGTTTATGACTTTCAGCTTGCAATAAGGCAATAGAGAGAATGTCAGCACAAAAAAGAAACAGATAGGGAGAAAGAGAGTCCCCTTGTCTTAATCCTTGGGAAGGCTTAAAGGAGGATGTCAAATTTCCATTTACAAGGAAGGTATAACTAATAGATGTCACACACTCCATAATCCACTGAATCCATCTAGTCTCAAATTTCATAATAGTTAGAACAACCTTAAGAAACATCCAGTCCACCCTATCATATGTCTTACTCATGTCAATCTTAAGAGTTCCTAAACTAGCTTTTCTTCCCTTCTTCTTTCTAAGAGCATCAAGAATTTCATGGGCAATAAGAATGTTATCAGTAATGTTCCTTCCTTTAATGAAGGCATTCTGATAAGGAGTAATAAGACTGTCCATAAGGGGTTTAAGCCTATTAACCAGGATTTTGGAGATGACCTTTTAAATAACATTACAAAGGCTAATAGGCCTAAAATGATAGACTTCATCAGGGAAGGGACTTTGGGAATGAGGATTATAAATGTATGGTTGAGAGGTTTAAAAAGAGAATATCAGTGAAAAAAAGCTTGGACAGTGTTAATGACATCCATTTTCACAGTGCACTAAAATTCTTGAAAAAAGAAAGCTGGAAGACCATCAGGTCCAGGTGCTTTATGAGACCCAAGTTGAAAAACAGTGTCTTCAATTTCAGAAGGTGTAATGGGCTTGTTGAGAATATATCTATGCTGATCAAAAGAGAAGGAACGGGTAAGGCTTGCAATTCCTAAGCAATACTATAGAAGTTAGACTAATTTTTGTTGTCAAAGCAATTCTTAAAATGCTCCACTAATATGTTCTCAATCTCCATCTGATTCTCTGTTGTGTTTCCATCAAAGTCCTTGATTTGTAAAATCTTGTTTTTGGCTCTTCTTTGTCTAACTATAGTCTGAAAATATTTGGTGTTCTTGTCCCTTGAAGGATCCACTTTGTTCTAGCCTTTTGTGCCCATATCAGCTTTTCTCTATTTAGAAGTTCTTCTAATTCACTTTTGATAAGTCTTTTTTCCTAACATCCTTAATAGAACCTATAGAATTCTAGATTTGCTACAAGTGAGCCTGTTTCAGCTTAATTTCACACTTTACCTTCCCAAACATTGATTTGTTCCAATCAATTGTATTTCTTTTGACACTTAAGAATTTAGCCCACAATTGTGTAGCTCTTGACCTAACTGAATTAGAAACTCAAGCTTGTTGGATCATACTTCTACACGAGGGATGAGTAATCCACATATGTTCAAATCTAAAAGGTCTAAACCTAAAAAGGGTTTGGTAATCAAAGTCCAATATGATTGGGCCATGATTTGATCTGATTATGGGAGGTTCTTAAGGGAGTAACAAGGGTACATGTTGACCCACTCAACAGAAGCAAAGGGCCTATCAAGTCTTTCCATGATGAACTCATTTTCCTCCATATTATTCATCCAAGTGTATTTTTGTCCAGAAGCAGCCATATCACACAACTAAAGATCTGAGATGACTTGTTGGAATAGATTAGCACCAACAATACTACCTTGAGTGAAGGAAAGTTTTTCTTCTCTGTTAAGGACCTAGTTAAATTCCCTAAAGCATAGCTAGTTGGTATGGGCAGAAGCTTTAAGGGAGGAGAGTTGCTGCCAAACCTCCTCCCTCTGAGCTTGTTCAAGGTATCCATATACAAAAGTAATAGACGCTGGTTTACCCTTATTATCCAGAAGGTCAATATGAATCAGGTGGTTAGTGACAAACTTAATCTTGAGACTTGGTCTATTCATCCAAGCTAAAATCAAACCTCGAGTTGCTGCCAAACCTCCTCCCTCCGAGCTTGTTCAGGGTGTCCATATACAAAAGTAATTGACGCAGGTTTACCCTTATTACCCCGGAGGTCAATGTGAATTAGGTGGTTAGTGACAAACTTAATCTTGAGACTTGGTCTATTCATCCAAGCTAAAATCAAACCTCGAGTTGCTGCCAAACCTCCTCCCTCCGAGCTTGTTCAGGGTGTCCATATACAAAAGTAATTGACGCAGGTTTACCCTTATTACCCGGAGGTCAATGTGAATTAGGTGGTTAGTGACAAACTTAATCTTGAGACTTGGTCTATTCATCCAAGCTAAAATCAACCCCCACTAAAACCCTCTCTCTCTCTCTCTCTCTCTCTCTCTCTCTCTCTCTCTCTCTCTCTCTCTATATATATATATATATATATACTTTTTTTAGAAGAGTTTTTGAGAAAATCTTATATCAATTCTCAATTTTTAAGGAATAAATAATAACAATAATAATAAAAATAATAAAAGTAGAGGTACAATTGGTATAGGTTTACTTTTTGACCATTTGTGGATTCTTTCTTGATATTTATTTAAACTCTTTTTATTTTTTATTTTTTATTTTTTTATATCAATAAATGTTATGTTTACTCAACAAAAGGCTGATAATTAAGGGAAAATCCAGTGACACAAAAAATTACTCAACTTTTATGTCAAACTGTTATTTGACAAAGTGTAATTGTGAAAAAAAAAAAAAAAAAGTGGGTCTATGTGTAAGTGATAGGAAACTATTCCCAGTCTACCAAGTCAGAGCTGTGACAAAAAAATTATGTAATTTTTTATGTCACTAAAACCACCCATAATTCAGGGAGTTAACTTAATATTGAATAAAATTTTGGTTTAGCTAAAAGAGTGATATTATTTCAGTATTAGTTAATATTTATGTACCGTTTTGGGGTAATCGCTATTTTTATAAAATAGTTATTGTATATAAGCGTTATATACCTAAGCATTATATTGAAAACCTTCTCAAAAAGAAATTTAAAAAACAAAATAAACTTTGTATAAATTTTTTTTTTTTGTTTTTTGAGAAGAAGCTAAGATCAGATTAAAACATTATATACTTACCAACCTGGAGGACAAAAAGATATTTAGAGCATCCCCATTAGTATGTGCAAAGTTGTGCAAAATGGAAAAAGCAATTGATTTTCCTCATGCCTCCACTGCTGTTGATCATCAAACACTCACTCTCACCTCTTTGATCAGGAAAAAAAAAAAGTCTTCTTCATTAGGTTTTAGCGGTTGAAACAGCCCCATTCTTTGGCTTCCTCGACACTGTTGCCGCCTTAGTCTTCTCCTGTAGTAAAAAATTTCAATATCTTACAATTCGGGTTTTGTCGATGTGGATCTAATCGGGTATGGTATTGATTGGGTGACTTTGTCCCTTTTTTTTCCCTCAGGTATGGGAGCGGCATATGGAATGGCGAAGATAGGAGTTGGGGTGGTGTCGATGGGTGTGATGAGACCAGAGCTGGTGATGAAGTCAATTGTGCCGATGATCATGGCTTTGTTTGGGATTGAATTGGTTTGGGATTGACTGGGTTTTGGATTGACTGGGTTTCAGAGTGTTTGTTTCTCAGATTGAGTGGGTTGATTTTCCTTGATGTTGATTGGGTGGGTGATGATGGTGGCTGGGTGTGGAGTGATTGTTGATATTGTTGGGTCTGTGAGAGAGAGGGGTAGTGAAGGAGAGAATAAAAAAAAATTGTAAAAAAAATGAATATTTTTTAAATAAATGTGTAAAATAGATAAACTGATTTGTGTATTTTATATAAATGAGTGTGTAAAATAGAAAAAAGTAGTTTTTTTTTTTTTTTAATGTAAAATAGATGAAAGGTTTGCTCTTGGAAGCCCATTAATTTAAACGTTACTCACAACAAAAACATTTAAACTTTAATTATTGTTTTCTTTTCTTTATTCAGAGAATCACTACTCCCCACGCCTACTAATCTGTCAGTCTGTCACTCCAAGTTCCAACACGTTCTTGGTTTTTCAGTCTACTTCTCATACGCTTTTTGATAAATAGGGTCCGTTTGGATATGAAAACTAAAAACTGAAAATACTGTAGCAAAATAATTTTTAAATGTGTGAATAGTACCGTAGGACCCATTTTTAATGAAAAAGTTGCTAAAAAGTGAGATTTGTGGGACTCATGAACAGTGCATGGTGCACTATTCATTGGTTGAAAAGTCAAATAATGCAGCTACTGTTCATGAACAGTAGTCGCATTACACCTGATACGCATGGAAAAAAAAGAAAAAAGAAAACGCAAAACACAGACTTGCTATCCAAACGCTCACATAATTTACTACTTCGCACGTTTTTTGGATAGCATTTCAGATTGGCATCTGCTATAATACCTACTCGGTTCAATTGTGACTTGTGAACTCAATTCCCTCTCACAATATTTTTTACTCCTATTTTTTTTTTTTTTTAATTTTTATAATTTTATTTTATTCCATTGTTAAGAATTTTAAAATTGAAAGTTTCTTTTTTCAATTCTCAAATCTTAGTTATTGAGAGTAATTACACCTAATCTCAATCAATTTCTACTACCTCAAACTCATTATCTTTGACACTTAAAATTTTTTTTTCTAGTCTCTTCAGTTAAACAAATTTCTCTCTCTCTCTCTCTCTCTCTCTCCAAACACTGAACTAGGCTACTACTTTCTATCTCTTTTACTTCCTCACACTGGCAGTGGACAGCAACTTGTTGAGAAATGGGGCTTTGTGAGAGAGAAGAGAGGATGAAACCATGAGAGAGAGAGAGAGAGAGAGAGAGATGATTCTCTTTGTAATTTTGATACTGGCTTAGTATTTATTATTTGGACAAAATTTGGTATTTGCCCCAATAGGGCCAAAATAGGTTCGATATGGCCGATATTTAAATCGTCCAGAAACATCAGTGTTTCTGTACTAGTATGTAGGGGTGTGCAGAAAACCCATCGACCTGCCTGACCCAACCTGACCCAACCTGACCCAACCCGACCTGCCGGGTTGGGTCGGTTTTTAAGGCTTGGTGGGTTGGGTTGGGTTACAAAAAAATTTTTTATAGCGGGTCGGGTTGGGTTTGGGTCATAAAATTACAAACCCGCCAAACCCGACCTGATTCACCCATGTGCTATGTATGTGAAAGCAAATTGAATATGATATTTAAAAACTATTTCATTAATATATCTTTTTTTGGGTATTGACAACTCCCCCCCCCCCCCACCCCTTTTTGTGGTAGTTTTAAATATTAGTTGAAATATTCATTTAATAATAGTTTAACAGGATTACTTTTTATAAATGCTTGAAATTTTTATAAATAGGAAATGATATCAATAATATGTTATATCTAGCAATTATGAAAGATACCATTCGGACATGAAAATTTAAATTAAAATATCTATGCTTAAAACTTCCTGGTTCAAATACCTTGTTCCCAACTATTAAATCATTTTAAAAAAAATAAAAAATCTATAAAATAAGATTTTATTTGTTGAAAAAAATATTTAATTTAAAAAAAATATTTGGAAGGAACGATTTAAAAGGAAATAAAAAAGAAACATTATCTCACATTAAATTAAAGTAAATAAACTACATGCATGGATTCCTCGTTGCACATTGACTTATCCAGTATCATATTAGTGATCTATGACTCTCTTCAAAAATCAAACTTAACAGACCCCTTTTGTTCACCATTTTAAACGCAACCATTTAGCAGTCCTCTAAGTGCATGTTAGATTAGGCGTAAACATCCGGTGTAAAATGGAGTGTAATCATGAATTGGTAAATAACAAATATTTTCTTTATTACAAATGTTGGGTATATACGTTTGAGTAAAGTCTCATATTAAATAATGATGTGAATAATAAGTAGTTAAAATAACATAATTGAGTACAAACTCATTGAGTTTAGGTCTTTTGAGTTAAAATGTGTCTCTATATATTATATTAATTATTCAATGAAGCTCTCTAAAGTGTTTATCTCACCAACAAGTGGTATTAGAACTTATAGTGGTGTAGGGCAAAGGTGACAAGGTTATTGAAGTTCCTTTCATAGTTGGAGTGGGAATGAGGTGTGTATTTGAAGCTTGTGGGAGGAGGAAGACCAAGAATAAGGAATTGTCCAATGAGATCAACCCAAGGAGGAATTGGGCCTAAACTATCTATCAAATTAGGCACAGCCCAGTCAGGATAATAGATCAAGGAAATACAAGAAGACAACCAGCCGAGGAATGGATACTTCTCGAGGGACAAGAGATAAGCCATAAAGGCCATACAGGTGGAGGCCGAGGAGGGTGATGGTGACATATGAGAAAGAACAGGAGAAAACTTCCAGAGAAAGCACTCATCACCTTTACATTCAATGCATATACCAACTCAGCCTACCGCATTGATGGCAAAATGAACTCTGAATAGTGCCCCTACAGCCTGCAAGTTGCTCTACCGCCACTAGAAGGCAGTGAGATTGACAACCTCTAAGTGGAAGGCTAGGATGCAATCCAAGTAGCTATACATAGGAAGGAAGGTCCTNTGGCAAAATGAACTCTGAATAGTGCCCCTACAGCCTGCAAGTTGCTCTACCGCCACTAGAAGGCAGTGAGATTGACAACCTCTAAGTGGAAGGCTAGGATGCAATCCAAGTAGCTATACATAGGAAGGAAGGTCCTTCTTGAAGGGGGATTGAAAAAGTTCAGAGAGAGAATAAAAAGTACAGAGAGAAAGTGACCACTGTAGAACCAAGAAGTGTATTCCTAAAGAACACTTTCTTCTTGGCATGCTCGAGGAAGAACTTAAATAAGAATTTCTCTTTTCCTGACTTAATTCCTTATATGAATTGTCATCTTCGCTAATCAATATTCTTTAATTACCAACTTGTGGTTACAAGAGATCGAAGTGTTGACCTTGACAATCCACCTCCACAAATTAATTGTATTGGGCTTTCATCCCTAGCCTATTCATATCCGGGCTGAGCCTGGTCATTAATCCCAGCCCACTACAAAGCCCTTTCGTAAATGGAGTAGGGCGGGTCCCTTTGGTAGTTGCAATAAGGATGGTATATTGTACCAAGCAAGCCCAACAAAGGATATTTGTCAATGGTACTAGACAATGATGATGGTGAGGTGCGAGGTTCCCTTGGAAAAAGACGTGCGGGGTTAACATGTGGAGGTTTATGGATGATGCACTAGTAAAGGAAAAAGCTCATTAGGCAATAAGGTAGAGTGAATAGGACTTGTTAATGGCCCACGGAGAGGTCTTAAAGCCTACAAAGAGGTAGAGACTCACACGTAAGGGAGAGATTGTTGGATATACACGTGTGAGTGAAGTTTTACATTGAATAATGATAAGAAAAACATACCCATAATTGAACACATATCCATTGAGTTAGACAAAATTTTGCTACAAAATTGTTTGTAGCCTAAGGCTACAACCTTATTCAATGAAATAAATATTACTACATTTTTTGAAAATCTAACTGTGGAATTGCATGTTCTTTATACTCTTAATACACATGTCAAATTTTGTGTCAATCAGATATTATTTACTATATGATCTATAAATTTATATTTTATGCATAATTTTAAAATATAAAAACTTGTAATTTAAACAATTTGTTGATGACATAGCTATTGATCTTTAATTTTCTAGAAATTTTGCAAGTACGGAGAATATAAGAAGAAGATTTCATCCAATGATGGATTTTTAAAATCACTTCTAATAAAAAGATATCAAGCAAGGTTGTAACCTAACGCTACAACCAATTTTGTAGTTAAATTTTGTCTCTTTGAGTTTAAGCTTTTTAGGTTAAAGTGTGTCTTTCTCTGTTACATTAATTATTTAAGGAAGCTTTCCAATGTGTTTATCACCCCCAACAACATACACAAAGTGGAAGAATCAAAATATGTCATTGCCCCGTTAGAATGTACACGATTTTGGTTTGCAGCTTGCACCTTAGTCGAAATAAGCCTCTCCCGTCTGGAATTGTTTCTAAATTCACAAAAATTAAAATTAAACTAAAATTAATGCACTACTATTAATTGTTTTTCAGTTACAAAATTTTTAGTACGAAGATTACAAGAAAAGAGTTTTTTTTTTTTTTTTTTTTTTTTTTTTTTTTTTTTTTGAGGGGAAGATTACAAGAAAAGAGTTAATAAATATATACTGCCCTCTATATATGTATAGTTATCAATGAGACTACACATTACATATGCAAAATTATTTTAATTAGCAATCATGCTACGAAGAAAGCCTGCAGATATAGGAATAACATTGAGATCAGTCCACTTCAAAATGTTTGATGCACTTAGCACCAACAGCGAGATGGTCGAATGAAAATTCTGAAAGATGTCTTAGTTCACTTGAGTTGAGATAACCATACTTCTATTGCATCAGTAACTAAGGAAAGTAATTAGCAATGAGCCACTAACCAAGAAAATAACAGTGAAAACTTAACATCTTAATTCCCCCGATGTAATCGCCCCTATGCAACCCATGTTCCAATATAGATTAGACACCCTCTATTATAGTCACTTCAACAAACTTGACTTGTTTCAACCCACTTTTAAGACTAAAAACGCCGAAAACGCTAAAAATTGGGGTATGGGGATAAGTTTGATTAGCTTTATTCCGAGGGTCATTAAAACCCTCGAAATAAACCTATACAACCCTCGGAATATTCTATTAAAATTAGGCGGGCTAGTGTCTATGCCCCAGCGCTAATCGTAGCTCCAAATTTAAACATTTTTCAACGCTTCCTATCACAACCTTTGAAAAAAGATATCTCAAAATTTCTAACCCTTGAAACAAAGTCCAAAATTAAAATACAAAAGGAAAGCTCATTTTTGTTAACGCTCCACGATCAGGAAATTCTCTCAAAATCGATTTGAGCTCATCTCAGAAGACTCAAAGATCGGAGCTCATCTCATCTCCGACGGGTTGATTTGCGGTGGTCAGTTATCTCATCTCCGACGACAAGCGAGCGGTTGATAGACTGAGCACTCTTCGCCACCTCGTTTTCCGATTACAGGTCTGTCTTTCTTTGTTTGTTTCCCGAGAAATTATGGAAATTACATAGCAGAACTATCCAAACAATTTTTGGTATTCTCTCTCGTTTTCTCTCTCTCCATCGGTAGATATATCTCTTCCTCACCATTGGTATAATTTGGGGGCTATAGGATTTTGATTACATGTCCTTTGGTATAATTTGGGGGCTAGGGTTTGGATTACATGTCCTTTGGAATCTGAAGTATGGGATGGTTCTAAGAGGCTTGAACATATTATATTGAAGAAATGCTTAAAAGGGAGTTTCTAAGTGTTAATGGTGTGGAATAACAATAGTATCAATTTAAGTATGGGTTGGATTTATGAGGTTTCTGGTGGTTCTATGTTTGTTATTTTTTGTTTTCCCGTATTTTATCTAAGAGTTTGAAGCTGATTTTGAAAATTCTATGTGTATGTTAATTATTGAAAATCAGCAATCATATAGGTTTCCCCAATGGATATATTGATTATACCAGTGCAGTGCAAGTCTTTGTGTTTCTCAAGCTATTTAAGCTAAAATCAATGCAATTTGATTAACCATTTTTATTGGTTTTTTGTGTTATGGAGTATAAATTAGAGTTTTTTGAGTTCCCTAATTTTGAAAGGACCGGACCATGTGATATCAAGAAGTTGCTTCAAATTTATAATTTATACATTTGAAACTTGTGTTAAAGAGTACTCTTCTCTGTAGGAAATTTGGAGTATGCACAAAAGCTTTTGTAGCTGGACTTCCAAATATCATTAACAATGTCATATCTAGCTCATCTCCTAGTGTAATCTATGATTAAATCACAAAACATTCTTCTTTTGTTTGTCACACATGATTCAGATCATAGACAAAGCCTTTAGATTTTAATCATTTTGCCAACAGATTAACTTATACAATACGGATAGATTATTTATGGTAGGTAATGAAGATCAATCTCAAAGAGAAAATCCCATCAGGAAGGTCAAGGATTTAGCTGAGGAACAAAATGAGCAATGAGCATAACCTCTACGCATTTACTCCCAAGGAAAGTGAGGAAGATAATGCCTCTCAAAATATCATATATGGTATGTTTTTCTCTTTACTTCTGATTTGTTTTGTTTGATTGTTAAATCCATAGTTATTGTTGCTTCGCATTTAAATAAAGTGTTTGGTAGCTCTGTTTTATTGTAGGAAATAAAAATGATATTTTTTGGGTTATTCTTATGTGATACTATTGCGGCTGGTATTGAAGCTCGTGATGGTTTTCTTAGCTGATCCAAATGATATCTTCTTGACAAATGGAGCAAGCCCAGCTGTAAATTTTGACTTCACTTTCTTTTTGTTTCTATAACTGCCAGTATTTTCCATTTCCAATCGATACATTTATAACAGATTGTGTTTCTCTCTTACCAGGTCCATATGATGATGCAATTACTGATAAGATCAGAAAATGATGGAATTCTTTGTCCCATTCCTCAGTACCCTTTATACTCTGCTTCAATTGATCTCCATGGTGGCACACCGGTATGCTTCTAATTTGTAGCACTTTATTCAGAAGCTCAAGATTGGTTGTATTCAACTACTAAGTGAAAATACTTTTTTTTTTTTTTCAGCATAGATTTAACACTGACCTGACTTGGTAACTTGGAAGTTGGAACGAAATTTGATTTATTCTTTTTTGAATTTTCATTCAAGTATGGTCCTTTCAGTCTCCTTACTATCTCAATGAAGCAATAGGATGGGGATTGGAAGTCCCTTCACTTAAGAAGCAATTGGAGGCTGCCAAGTCCCAAGGCATCATAGTTAGGACTTTAAATGTTATAAATCCCAGAAACCCAACAGGCCAGGTGTGCTATTAGTAGGTTTGAAGAAGTAGAGATTTTTCTAGCAAAGTACCTAAAGTTCACGTAAAAGAGAATGCATTGCTATGTGTCTATTTTTGTCCCTGAACATTATATGATCTTTCTGTTGTACCTGCAGGTTCTTGGTGAGGAGAACCAGCGTGACATTGTGGAATTCTGCAGGAAAGAAGGTCTTGTGCTACTGGCAAATGAGGTTGGTAAATTCTTGTTAGCAAAAGGTGTTGAAACATCATGCAACTCTAGTAATAAATAGAGATTTGAGTACTTGTAGGGAACTAAATTTGGTTTTGTTTGCTCTTTATTGATTCCCTTTGCTTGCTTGGAGCCCTACCAAATAGATCTGATTTGATTTGCTATGTTAAAGTTACAACTTATGTCCAATGAACTTTATACAGGTATGTCAGGAATATGTTAATTGTGAATAGATCATGTGTAAAGTATTTGAGCTGATTTTTGCGGAATTTGAAATTTGGATTAAGTGTCAGGTGTTAATACCATGTTCTATTGCTTGGAGATTTAAACTGGATAATAAGGTGTTCACTTGTTTGTAAACTTGGTTCAAAGCCATAATGATCTACTTAACAGCTGTGAAATTATTATTTCTAACTGAATCATTTGTCTTTAAGATCAACAAGACTATTCTGGTGCTCATACATATTAAAGGGTTGATGTGGAGGGATCTTTCGATACTGAATGGTTCGAGCTTGCCAAACAGTGTAAGATAAGTTTTGGAGGTATTCCACTTGAATGAAACTCAAAATAATCCTAATAAATTTCTGCCCAGGACTCTGCTGGGCAGAGCTGACACCAACTCTACCTGTTGAAATGTATCTCAATTACTACATACTCCTATTAAACACCCCAGCTCTTGAGCAGTTTTATTTCAGTGGTCTTTTGGCCAAGGACATTACGGTTGAAAACCTCCCTAACTTGGTTAAATCAGGTCTTAAATTTGAGGAGATAGAAAATGATGTCAGTACTCGAGATTATGTAAAGAGGATATGGGACTTCATGGAATCACTCTGTAATGTTGAATCCATAGAATTCAGCATAGAAACTGCAGAGGTATGGACATGTTACGTTTTTCATGCTCTAACTCTCTTATCATTAATTAAATTGCTCAATGCTACTTAATAATATTGTTGCAAGTGGGTTGTGACTTTGTGCAACTTGTGATTGTTATGTGGTCATGCAGATCCTCTGCTATGGTTCTATCGATGATCTTCCTGTGTTTAACAATTTGACTTCCTTGATGTTTGGTGGTTGTATTAGGTCTTGTTATTATATGTGGCCTGCAGTACAACTCTTGCTTTGTCAGGCTCCAAAGGTACAAACACTTGTCTTTGAATTGACATTCCTAGTTAGCCATGATGGTTACCCACCTGAAAATCGCTAGGAAGATCGCTTGGAGAAGTGGCTTTATGTTCCTAAATGTTTGTCATCACATCTTACAGTCTGTTATTATAAAGGATTTTCAGGGCATGAAGTTGAGATGGAACTTGTTCGTCAAGTCTTGAAGGAAGCAAATATATTAAAGACAATGAAAATCACTTTTGAAAGTCGTCTAGACTCAGAGATAAAGCTTTGTGCTCGCAAGAAATTAAGGAAGCTTCAAAGGAGGTATCCTAATTGTCAATTTGAATTTGACGAAGGACAAGTTGATTTTTAAGTTCTCTTTCTTAATTTGTGAGAAGCTATAGCTTTATGGGAATGGCTATTGGTCTTTGCATCTTTCATTTTAGTTTGGAAATGTGTATTTTGTCCATTGGTTTGTTTAGTGCAGCTATTTGCATTGTGTTTGTGTGTTTTTGTTGAGGAGGTCATTTAGACTTTTTATAGCAGCTTTGGTTGTGTTTTGTGCAGCCACTAGGCTGATTTGGGTGTTGTATGTCTACTGGCCTTTTGTTCCTGCACAAGGTAGTTTGTTTTCCTGTGCGTGATTTAAATTCTTGTATTTTGAAGCATCTTCTAATATCTTGGAATGGCCTTGAGAAATCATTATTTGCCCAACACTCTCAGCATGCTATTAAAGGTGTTGGGTAAAATAGTTTATTGGTTTCAAAATTCTATAGTTAAAAATTACTATAAAATTTTTATAATGAATTGTTATAATGAATGCCTTAAGAACCCAGCAGCCCACTTAAAATGGTTTTGTAAAAGGAGGGGTAACATGTCTTTGTCCTGGGGTTTACTTCATTCATTATAACTAAAAAAGTGTAAGTTTCTGATGGACTGGCACTCCGATAGGTCATCTGCTATCAGTGCTGCTAGAAAGATCCAAATTATAATGCACTATCTAAAACTAAGTACTTTCATATCTGATAGGGTATGCGGATAGGATCTAAGCTTATCATTAAAAATTGGTCTGGTCTAGTTGGTTAACAACTGGGAAAAGATGAATTATTTTTCTATGTATTACATTTATCAAATTGCTTTATATGTAACAATGTTTAACCTCTGTGATCATATGAGTACCTGTGTTCTACCCATATTTTTCTTCTCATTTTGTGCACAAATATGATTATAGCAGTTCTGTTATTGAGGTATACTGGTTTGTTATTTCAGATGTGGATTGGGTATACTGGTTTGAAATGGTAGTAAAGTTGAGTAGAGAGAATACTAATTGTCAAGTGATTCTGTTACAAAAGATCAGGGGCCCTATCCTTCAGCTGAAACCCAAGAAACAACAGTGGTAGGTCTTTTCGCTACAAAACATGCTTGTTTTTATTTCTTTAACTTAGTAATACATGCTTTGTTTTCGAGTGATTCTCTTTTTAGTTCATGTCTTAGTTTTCTTTTAATACTGCAGCTTCATAACATAGCTGAGTTGGAAAACGTGGAACCTTTGAAGGATAGTGAGAACAAAGCAGGAAAATGCAAATGCCAGGTGAATTATTCTTGATGGAGATGTGATCACAAATTTGAGATTCTAAGTTTGATGCTTTTCATGTTTCTTTTCTGATATTGATCATTTTTGTTATGTCTAATTTTTATTTTTCTATTTTAACTCTATTCAACACAACTAAGATAAATCCTAACTATTTCGAGTCTGCTACATGGTTCTTTTTATGCTACTTGGCTTTATCTAGGACATGTCCCCATATATCTTTTCTTTTAACATAAATATTTGTTGTTGCAATTTGGCTAATGTGCAACTGTTAAAATATGGCAGAGTGATCAAGTTGGTGTACAAAGCATGGATATGTTAAAAGTAAGAGTTGCCCTCGAAGAAAGATTGAAACAAGAGGGTATCCTTAGTTCCAGAGCTTCAAAGTCTGATAAAGTACAGAAACATTTGAAGCCAGTTAATGGGTACTGTTTCTGCCTACGCTTTCTAGTGTTGGCTTTTTTCTGAAATTTTGAGTACTAATTAATTGAAGCTGGAATGGAACAGAGACGACTTGTGACGTATGATGATTTCGATGATGATGTTATAGATATGGGGGCTACTAGATTCAGTAATGGTCATGCAAGTTCATTGAGCACAAGTAAACTTTCTCAAATTGTTTCTGCTAAAACAAATAAGCCCAAGGTATAAAACTTGATTGGACCTCCTCTTTGTATGTGTGAGTTTATATGGACATTAATTTCATCAATCAATAGTAGCTTGCATATGAAAAAAACCATTACATATATGTTTCTTGTTAAAATGGTGTCAAGAATGTTTGGTTGGTTTTTATTTTAAGAAGCAAGGTACCACAAATATGTGCTTTTATGGTTCTTGTCCCTCTCAGGTTTCCGAATTCACTTGGGGCTTTTATGCATCCAATTTATGGTCACGGGGAACTACCACAGGCTTTTTGCCATCGTGCTGCTGTCAAAGGTTGCATTCATGTAAGTTCTAGTCAAGGGATTCACAGTTTAGTTTTCTAAGAGCGTCATCATTTGATAATTCCTTACCATTTTTACATCCTGCTAAATACTTGTTAATGTCTTGTGCATTTTGTTTATGAGGAAATAGGTATGTGCATGTTCATGCGGATTCGGATCCTCTCCATTTCCCTTTGAAATGGAGAGGGTCCAGTTCACGGTTGAGATTTTTTTAAAATTGATCCACGCTCAAAAACATGTCACGTCATAAGTTAACCCACTTAACCCAAACCACACTTAACTACACTTAAACTAAAGGCTCTTTGACTTAACCGGATCCTTTAGCTACACAAAAAAACAAAAAACTCCATCTTTCTTTAGCTCTTTCTTTACCCAAAATTCAGAAATTCTCTCAAACCATTGCTAAATCACCACTGCCACTACCACCGCGGCCACATTAGTTAGAACCATCATCAACGACGTCGAACCCAGCCATACCACAGCCAGCAAAAACCCACCCATCATACCCAAATCCACGAAACCCAAACCCACAAAACCCAAAACAACCACCACCATTCCACGCCGATGACCCACAGATCTCCATGCCGATGATCCACGCCGATCTCACCTCAACACTGATGCTCACGCTGATGCCCTCGACGATCAACACATGGTAAAACCCCCAGCAACAATCACCACACTTAGAGTTTTGTTTAGTGACTGGGTTTCCTTTTGAGTATAAAGCTTGATGATCTGCTTTGGGTTTGAAAAATTGGGGCTTTTGGGTATAGCTGAATGTGTTTTGATTAAGTATCTGCCTGTAGTTGTTGTGTGGTGTTGTCTTTGACATCAGTCCAAAAATTATGTTGCTTGGTCATGAACTCATGATGTATGCTAAAAATCATTATGAAATTTCTCCTTTTTTTTTTTTCCTTATTTTTTTTAGGTATCTGTTTCTTTTCTAAATTTGGATTGACTATGGAGATGGGTATTATGTTGGTGGATAATATATTTTGTTTCTTGTAGTTCATTTGAAAGATATAAACTATGGCTCTTGATAGGTAATGAGGTACAGTGTTTGTGAGCTTAGAATTCTTGATTTGTTATGCACAACTGGTTTTCTAAGCTATATTGCTCCTCACACTCTTATTTGCTTATCAAAAAGTTTTTTCCCTCCTTTCTTGATTTCTTTTAGCCTGAAGGTTTTATTATGTCTTTTCCAACTAGTGGTATATGTTGATTTAGTGCTGACATCTAGAGATTTCTATTTATGTATGTGTTAGAAGTTGACAGTAAGAATGTAAAAGCTCTGTACAGGAGAGCACAAGCATACATACAACTTGTTGATTTGGATCTGGCAGAACAGGATATCAAAAAGGCTCTTGAGATAGACCCAGACAGCAGGTATGTTCACTAATTTTGTCAATAATGGGCTATGTTTTCTTGTCAATTGGAAAAGGTTGTGTTATCTTCAGTACAATTCACTCAATTCGGGGTTATAGTCATTTACATTAGGATGTTGGTTGTGTTGTCAGGGATGTGAAGCTGGAGTCCAAGACTTTGAAGGATAAAGTGAGAGAGTATAACAAGAAGGATGCCTAGTTTTATGGCAGCATCTTTGCAAAGATGAACAAATTAGAGCAAGCAAGATCAGCATTAAGTTCACCAACCCCAACCTTTATAAACATTGTCTTTTGTCTGGATTTATTACTCTAGTTTGATATGTCTTTGAAGTCATTTATTAGTGATTGCTTTTGTGTCTTGTATGAGCAGAATACACCGCAAAAGCAGGAGCCAGTGCCAATGATAATTGACAGCAAGGTGTGATACCAACCTGGCCTCCTCTCTCTTTTCTGTAGTCAAAACAGCTACAGTTTAAGAATTGAGGTTGTGTTTTTTTTTTTTTAAGAAACAATTAAGGTTGTGTTAGATTTAGTGAACAGTTATGGAATGTAGATTAGTGGAGTGGTACCAAATTAACCAGTGAGATGTATTATCCTTCTAATAAAAGTGGTCATTGTATGCTTCCCATGGTCTACTTGCTTTATCAGTTTGTCACTGTCCTCACTACAATATAAGAATTGAGGTTGTGTTGGATGTGTTGAAGCCTGGTTTACCCTTTGCCTGAACATTGTTCTTGTTAGAAAGCACCTAATGTCCCTTGTTTGTTTCTTTGCTTCAACTTTTCTGCTTTCATTTTTTTCTCTTTTGAAACCCTTATTTAAGGGTAAAATACAAACAATGTTATCATTTTCAAAGACAGTTGAAAAACCTTAATATTTGCCCCCTGTTAAGATGGACAAGTATCACATTCAAGTTTGAACTAGAATGTCCCAAGTAAAATGTAGCACCCCAATAGCACTAGAGACTTATGACTTGTTTGGAAGTTTAGAGAGAGAGGAGAGTAGAGGAGAGTAGAGGGAAGGGGAAGAGAGTAGAGGAGAATGATTCACCTCCACCTTATTTGAATGTTTTTTAAATTAGTAAGGGAGAAGGGAGTAATTAGCCCTTCCCCTTGTGTAATTTTGTTAATATAATAAGGATAAATTAGGTAATTTACTTAGTCAATAGTTTATGTACTCTACTCCCCCTCCAAATCTCTCTAATTTGGGAGAATTAAAATTGGGGGGTTAGAGGGAGTTCAAACTCCTCCAAACCCCTCCCTCTCATTCTTTAAAAAACTTCCAAACAAGGTAATTGCATTACTCTCCCTCCCTCTACTTTACTTTCCTTCTTTTTTTAAACATCCAAACATGCCATTAAAAAAAGGCAGGGGTTCTCCACAAACTTTGATAGGGCTTTTGTAACATTTGACTGGCACAACTCGATGGTCTTGACTTGATCTTGAACTATAAATTTGATGTAGAATCCGTTACTTGCAAGCAATATTTGCCCCCTGCCATATGTTGGTGATTGCTTGCTGCACTCATAAATTTGGGAAATCAACAGCAAGGTTCTTCCCCTTTAATCAAATTGGTCCAATAACAACACTTCTGCATGTATGAAACCTATAAGAAGGGAATCTAATTTACAGATCTTTAGAGTTTCACGTTTGGAACAACTTATCATGCAGAGCAAGTTGCAATTCTTGTCAAAGCATATTGTCAATATCTACTATTTGCATTGAATCACATGAAGCAAATGCAATACTTACATTGAACCACTTGAATCAAATATGGTATCTAATACCATGAGACATCCAAAAGGATCAAATGAATCAAATTCCAATCCAATTCTAAACATTTTAAAACTGGAATTGAAAATCCAATTGCAATTTCAACTCCAATTCCTACTCCAAATCACACCCCTAAGTTAAAATAATGTTACGTCTAGAATATATGGCCATTCCCAAAGTTTAATTTATTAATTCTACAAAGAACGACAACAAGGTGTACAATAATCAGTACAATGCTTGTGGTCAAGATGGAAAGGAATCAGATTAATGCTACAAATATTGAGCACCACTCAAGCCTAAAGAAGAGAATTGATAATTTTGCAGTGTAAAAACCAATAAGAACTAAGCCATGGTTGCCAAAATGTAGAGGGGATGAACAAAAGCATTAAAATTGGATATAGAGGTCAGGGTTCTAAATTTTAATATAGGGAAAAAGTTGCAATATAACTATTACAAGAACTGGCAATACCATGAAAAGAGCACAGCTATAACAATAAAAAGAAATTCTAATACAAGAGAATGATGGATAAAGAGGGCAGCACCCAACAAGTGCTATTTTAGCTCAAGTCTAACTCTTGTCAATCACAAACTAGTTAAAGCATCTAATTTGAAACAACTAAACATGCCACAAAATCTTCAGAGATCCATCAATAATGATAAACATTGGCCCATCTAGGCAGGTGTAACAAAAACAAGTTGCAAAAAGACCAAAACTATGACTAATAAACTACTTAAGCAGCGGCACCCTTCCCCTTCTTCCTTTGGATCTTCTTCATATAGAACTCAAGTTCTTTTCCTTCCAAAATGTATCTGATAGAAAAAACAAAAAAACAAATTGGTTTGGAAACAGAATAAGACGACACAAAACTGAATACAAAAGAAAAAATGTAAAAACTTTTGGACTGAGGTCAAAGAGAACACCACACAACAACTACAAGCAGATACTTAATCAAAACACATTCGGCTGTACCCAAAAGCCCCAATTTTTCAAACCCAAAGCAGATCATCAAGCTTTATACTCAAAAGGAAACCCAGTCACTAAACAAAACTCTAAGTGTGTTGATTGTCGCTGGGGGTTTTACCATGTGTTGATCGTCGAGGGCATCAGCGTGAGCATCAGTGTTGAGGTGAGATCGGCGTGGATCATCGGCATGGAGATCTGTGGGTCATCGGCGTGGAATGGTGGTGGTTGTTTTGGGTTTTGTGGGTTTGGGTTTCGTGGATTTGGGTATGATGGGTGGGTTTTTGTTGGTTGTGGTATGGCTAGGTTTGACGTCGTTGATGATGGTTTTGACTACTGTGGCCGCGATGGCTAGTGGCAGTGGTGATTTAGCAATGGTGTGAGAGAGTTTCTGAATTTTGGGTAGAGAAAGATCCGAAGAAAGATGGAGTTTTTTGTTTTCTTGGGTAGCTGAAGGATCCGGTTAAGTCAAAGAGCCTCTAGTTTAAGTGTAGTTAAGTGTGGTTTGGGATAAGTGGGTTAACTTATGACGTGGCACGTTTTTGAGCGTGGATCAATTTAAAAAAAATCTCAACCGTGAACTGGACCCTCTCCATTTTAAAGGAAAATGGAGAGGATCCGGATCCATGTTCATGCTTGTCTAATCTTATTTCAAATGTACTTAACTGTTTGCATTTTATAAGAGAAAACTTCACCTAGTTGCTTTGATTTGGATTGAAATTGTGTGGCTAATAATTGAAAAACTTGGAAACAGATTTCATAGGAAGGGATGAAATCCAAGAATAGTTAGAAAGGAAAACTTCATTTTTTTTCAACTTTGAATAAGATTTTTATTGATAAATACCATATAGATAATGTTGGCAGTACATTTTGGGTCAGGATATTTACCTGTTTGCAGAGATTTGATTATTGAACTTACATCTTCTTGTTCCTGTCAATATGGACTTCATTGTATGAAAATTTTTCAATCAAACACCTTAACCATTAATAAGTGCATGATTAATTGGTTTGTCTATTTCCTTGTAATTCTTAATACAAGGGAAAGTTGGTGGCTATGCATCAGTCTTTGAGAAGTACCAGGAGAAGGCATAATCCTTTATGTGAGACCCTTTAAACATTAGTACATTAGGTTGTTTTGCATTGAAATAGAATAACATTAAGATTAGGATTTTGATCATGCATGGTTCTTTATTTTTTGATAGGTAATCAGAGAACTATTATTAATGAGAAAAAAATGAAGAGTACAAGTTGTTCATGATGAACAAAAAACAGAAGAAACAAACAACAAAACAAAAATAAGAAAATCAGAAAGAGAAACTAAGGGAAAACATAAACTTAGAAAGAGACGAAGAATCAGTAAAGCCCCAACAACAAGCCCACTAAAAAAGACTGCGCTGGCATAAAACCTTTAACTCTTCCAATGTATTCTCCATGTTCTCGAAGGAGTGATGATTTCTTTCCAACCAAACAATCCACATTAAGAACCCTGGAATCAAATTCCAAATATTCGAGTTATGCTTCCCAAGCCACTGATGCCAACAAGATAATAATCCTGCCATCGATCTTGGCATAATCCAATGAATACCAAAAGCCTAAAGCATAAAGGACCATAAGGTATGTGTAATAGGACAATAAGGTAGAAGATGGTCAACCGATTCCCCATCACCACAACACATACAACGTCTCTCTTTCGGGGATTGTTAAGCCCCCTTACATTCCAAGAAAGTAGTCGTAGAGTTATTTACAACTACCAACAGCCCCTACAATAGACGAACAAACTTTGCTCCTATTCCTGGAAGAGACACCCTCGTAATTAACATTAGAGATAAGCCCCTTAAGCTCCCTGAAACCTCGTGATCCTGGATTAGCCGATCGCTTGGGCACCCCAACATCAATCACCTTGAGACACTCTTGTTCCAAAAGGCGAAACAGAGCCAGACATTGAGCTTCGTGTTTCACAATAGGGAACCCCACCATGTTGCATAAATTTTTCATCAATTGGGACACCTAGTTCGATAGTGGTCCTGAATCCGTCACTTGAGTTCCTCTGTGGAGTCCTGAACCACCACCATCTCACTGAGAACATTGGGTTCCCATCGAGACAGAGGGTCACACTCCAACACACAAAAATCTTTCTCTCCATTTTCACTACTATGGTTAAACCCTTCACTTGACTCCCACGGAAAGAGGTGAAGCCTAAAAGCTGACTAAAATTCCCAACAAAGCCCACTGACCTTTGTTGCGTCATATGAACATGGTGGTGACACCTCTGATCTTTACCATGATCATCCCCTTCCACAAACTCATCTTCAACCATGACCCAGGTTAGAGAGAGGAGAAAAATGATTTTGAACCATAACTGCCGCTGTCGCCAAGCTACCCACCATAACACCAGTGGACCCAGAGTCACGAAAGCCTAGTCTAAGAGGTACCTCGACATCGGAGACTGAGCCCATAGAGAAACCCGCCTTAATTGAGGCGAGAACCACTGCGTCGGAGCTGCTACAAGCCGTCATGGCTTTTCCGGCCATTGGGTCTCCTATAACTCTCGATGGGATGGGTGCGAGAAGCTCCGAAGCTTGATCGGAGCTGGGTATCAACGATCCACTTGCCGTCGGAGCCTCAGGCAACGCTGATGTCACCGTTGACTCCATCGGTGGCTTTGAGCTCTCACCCACCATGCTAAACTCTGAATACTAGACCCACTTACGCCCAAAACAAAAGGAAAAGAAACCTTTCCTTGGGCCTTACTTAGGATAGCTAATTAGGCTTTTTCATGCCCAGGTGCCATATGTAACAACACAGGCCCACTGTTAATGGACTTGTGCTGAGGATATGGGTTTAGCCACTTAACCACTCTTTTTTCCCCATCAGATATTGACACCATCAACACCAAAGAAGTAGAATTTACCTCAAACTTACACTCACACATGGGTCTACCATATTTAGAAGAAATAGAGGCGCCAGAGACACCCTTCAACACGTTATTTCCCGAACCAGCTCTAGAAAATTCAAATCCTTAACTTCTGCTAGTTACTGAAGTTGACAAATTGCTTCCCATTTTGACCACCACCATTCATTGGACCACTACCAACAGCTTCAACAGAAGTCCTCCCTTCCACCCACTCAGAGTTTGAACTAGATAGGAATCTAACTAATTCTTTAGAAAACAAACGCCAACCAGACTGGTTTGAGCTCGCAGGTACCAAAACCCAACCACGACAACCTCCACCATAATACACAACTATCTCCACAAAAATACCAGCCTTATTCGACCTTCCCTGGAATTCAAACAACTTATTATTTGCTCTGAAACGTTTGCACAAGTAATCATTTCCTAGAACCCAGTCTTGAATATCGGCAAAACATGCAAGAATCCATTCCAATCCCTTACGACCCATTCACACGGAACTATTAATGTTCCGATGACGTTTGTGAATAGCATAAAAATAAGCTTGCTCGCCGTCAAAAGAGAAAGAAAAAGGTTTTGGAATCTGCGAAAAGGACCATAACTGCCCCCTCTACCCTGAGAAGAAGGTTTAAGAGCTTTGAAAGGGGGAGGCACATTGTTGGGAGGGGGTGTGGGTGAAATTGTAGTGGTTGGTCTAGGCCATAACGATGGTTGTAAAGGTAGGTTAGAAGGTGGTGGGGTGTTCAAAGATGAAGAAAGAGGAGGACAAGAGGGATGAAAAGGAAAAAAACCAAAAGAGGATGGGAATGGGAATGGTGATGGGAAGAAACCAGGGAAAGGATGAAGTGGCTGGTTGAAAGGCAGAGGTAGAGAGGGGATCAGAGGAGGGAAAGGTGTTAGGTGTGTGGTAGGGAAGGGAGGGGAGGGGGGGGGAAGGGAAGGGAGGGGAAGAAACCATTTCTCTTCTTCTTCTTCCTTTTTTTTCCCTCCTTTATCTAGTTAAAATACTAAGTTCCTTTATGTTAATATGAAAATGTCTACATAAACTTCAAGAATGAAGAATTTAGTAACTTGAAAAGCTAATTGAATTTTGTTTTGATATTTGTGTTTTGGTATAATATAGATTTTTAATATGTGGTTCTTCAAAGTTTATGTGCATGGCTGTGGGTTTTTATTAATTTTTTTTTTTTAGAAGAGAAAAACCTTATTTTGAGGGTTGGAGACCTTCAAAAAAAGGTTATTCTTTTTTATACCTTTTAAATTTTTCAAAGATTGCCAATCCTTGATAAAGATAAAACATTTGTTTCAAGGGTATGTAGGCTGTTGAAATTTCAATTTCAAGGGTCACGAAGGCCGTAGAAATTTTCGGTTCGAGGGAATTTGTTTGAAAGGTCATCAAGAGTCCATTAAACCCTCAAAATAATATATTTTGAGGGCTCTTTAGACTTTTTTCAACGGTTTTGACCCTCGGAAAAAATCAACTTTGTTGTAGTGAGTATCTTTAAACAGCATAACTTTCAAGAGCATTGACTGACCATTAGACTTCCACTTTTCTAATAAGCATTTCGCATTTTTGGGTCTAAAGCATAAAAACTTAGGGGGTGTTTGGTTTATATTTTGAAACAACAATTTTCAGTTTTTAAATAATTTTACACGTATTTTTACACATTTTTTCACCTACATGTATTTTCACAAATATTTTCAAACAATTTTCGGTTTTTAAACACATGTACTAAATGGCCCTAACATCTTACATTTTTTTTTTTTATCTCTATTGGCCCATTCTAATTCAATCCACTCTTATCAGTTTTTATTTATTTATATTTATATTTTTAAATTTAAAATCTAAAATTTAAAATTTATTATTATTATTATTTTTATAAGTATTATTATTATTATTATTATTATTATTATTATTATTTATGAATAAAAATGAGTAGGGGGGCATGAGTTGACGTCTCAATCCACTCTCATCTTCCCAAATCTCAATATGCTAATGGCCTATTTAATTAACACTATAAAAGCAAGATATTAAAAGTAATATTTAAAAACTCATTTATATGAGTCACTTTCAAGTTTGAAATTCTATGTCATATTCTTCACTTTCAAATAATACCTTCAATTTCAAATGACACTTAGCAAATAACACCTTATCCTTCCATCATTACTCCAACCCACTACTAAAACTTATCCTAGCAAAGTTTTAACTCATTAATAAAACTTATCCTTTCATCATTCTCCATCCATAAACCTACAACCTGTTTTTGACCCAAAACATGCAGGCAATCGATGTAATCCTAATAAATAAAAATTTTGAAATCCTGCTGCTTATCTATGTAAACGCTAAACATCAACTCTTTAACAACACAAAAATCCAAAATTTTCCTAAGAATGACATAACTTAGGGCTCTGTTTTTTGGGGTTATTTTAGGAAGTATGGAAAAGGGGAGAGGAAAATATGAGAGAAAATGAAGAAGAGGGTTGTTTGATTGGGAGGGGAAAGGGGAAAGAATTTTGGTAGGGCCTTGGTATTTTTTCCCTGGGCCCACCAAAATTCTATCTCTCAAATTTGGAGGGATTTTAGAAGAGAAAAAGGGGGAAGGAGAGGAGTTTTGAGAAAAAAAAAATTGCTACATTCACAGCGTTTTTACTACACTTTCACAACAAATTCTAAGTAACAGGTTGTTATCGGTTGTTACTAGTGAGCAAAAAATTTATTTTAATTATGAGTTTAAATTAGAACTAATAACAACTTATCATCTATATTTTGTTGTGAAAATTTATGGACATAGCAGTTCTCTTTGAGAAAACACCAAAAGTACCCCTTCCTATTGTGTGAGTTTATTTATTTATTTATTTATTTTTCTTCTTCTTAAGCAACAGTTATTTTTTTCCCAGACAATGAGGAAAAAAAACAGCATGTTCATTTAGTGGACCAATCAGCCCAACTTATACTATTGTTTGTCCGCAAGGAATAGATTAGGACGTCCTACTTTTTTCTCCCGCCATCGATAAACAAAAAGAAACGACTAAAATTACTTTTAAATCAACTCAGTAAAATTTATAATGCCTCTAATAATATCTTAACATAAATTCCTTAAAAGATATAAAAAAATCAAATAAAAATAAAAAACTAATTAATGAATTTCCTAAAACACATGTACGTTAAGGAACCATTAATACTCAAATATAGATATAATATACATTTTTTGAAAAAGAAAATACACATGCCAATAATTTATTGATTTGTAGGCACAAATTTATTGTGATTGTGTGCACAGTTGATATGTATGTGTACCATTTTACTTGATTTTTTTTTTTGAAAATTTTATATAAACATCATTTTTTTATGAGAAAAATATATAAACATCATTTAATTGAGCATTAGATGCAGGAAAATTTTAAAAAATAAAAAATAAATATCATTTTGACTTTTAAAATTGAGATTTTTTAACTATAAAAAAAAAAGATATATATTTTTTTCTTTACAACAAAAGCCTGGGGGAGAAATTGTATAAGTTTTTTTTTTTTTTTTTTTGAAAGCTAATTAATTATGCTACTATAAGGATGGAATGGATGGACGAACTAATCCTAATACTGTAATTCTCAAGTAATTAGCTTTCAGAAAATTTCTTTTCATTTTGCTTTACTATAACCATTTTACACTACAACAATTATATTTTTCACTCTTCTATAATTTAATTTTCATTTTTTCAAAAAAATAAAAAAATTCTAGCCATCATTTGTTTTTAAAATTATGGCATCCCAGATTAAAACAACTCAAAAATAAAAAAACAAAGTTGCAGACAAAGGGGGTGATTGGTGGTCATTCATTTTTAGGAGTTGAGTGTCTTAAAAGTAGTGTTCAATGCGTTGAAGTGTTGGACCACTAGACCAATCATGTGGCTGCCGTGTAAGGCCAAGTTGCAATTGCAAGTTGCAGGAACAGCCTGTCAAATTGGATAGCTTAACAAATAATTCGCGGACCTACAGTATAGGAGACTTGTACCTAGATTAATTCGTGGACCTCCAGTACAGGAGACTTGGACTCTAGGTCGTCCAATAAAACAACTGGTTACATATTTATATATATATATATATATATGTAATAAGTTTTTTTTTTNTTTTTTTTAGAAGAGAAAAACCTTATTTTGAGGGTTGGAGACCTTCAAAAAAAGGTTATTCTTTTTTTATACCTTTTAAATTTTTCAAAGATTGCCAATCCTTGATAAAGATAAAACATTTGTTTCAAGGGTCATGTAGGCTGTTGAAATTTCAATTTCAAGGGTCACGAAGGCCGTAGAAATTTTCGGTTCGAGGGAATTTGTTTGAAAGGTCATCAAGGGTCCATTAAACCCTCAAAATAATATATTTTGAGGGCTCTTTAGACTTTTTTCAACGGTTTTGACCCTCGGAAAAAATCAACTTTGTTGTAGTGAGTATCTTTAAACAGCATAACTTTCAAGAGCATTGACTGACCATTAGACTTCCACTTTTCTAATAAGCATTTCGCATTTTTGGGTCTAAAGCATAAAAACTTAGGGGGTGTTTGGTTTATATTTTGAAACAACAATTTTCAGTTTTTAAATAATTTTACACGTATTTTTACACATTTTTTCACTTACATGTATTTTCACAAATATTTTCAAACAATTTTCGGTTTTTAAACACATGTACTAAATGAGCCCTAACATCTTACATTTTTTTTTTTTATCTCTATTGGCCCATTCTAATTCAATCCACTCTTATCAGTTTTTATTTATTTATATTTATATTTTTAAATTTAAAATCTAAAATTTAAAATTTATTATTATTATTATTATTTTTATAAGTATTATTATTATTATTATTATTTATGAATAAAAATGAGTAGGGGGGCATGAGTTGACGTCTCAATCCACTCTCATCTTCCCAAATCCCAATATGCTAATGGCCTATTTAATTAACACTATAAAAGCAAGATATTAAAAGTAATATTTAAAAACTCATTTATATGAGTCACTTTCAAGTTTGAAATTCTATGTCATATTCTTCACTTTCAAATAATACCTTCAATTTCAAATGACACTTAGCAAATAACACCTTATCCTTCCATCATTACTCCAACCCACTACTAAAACTTATCCTAGCAAAGTTTTAACTCATTAATAAAACTTATCCTTTCATCATTCTCCATCCCTAAACCTACAACCTGTTTTTGACCCAAAACATGCAGGCAATCGATGTAATCCTAATAAATAAAAATTTTGAAATCCTGCTGCTTATCTATGTAAACGCTAAACATCAACTCTTTAACAACACAAAAATCCAAAATTTTCCTAAGAATGACATAACTTAGGGCTCTGTTTTTTGGGGTTATTTTAGGAAGTATGGAAAAGGGGAGAGGAAAATATGAGAGAAAATGAAGAAGAGGGTTGTTTGATTGGGAGGGGAAAGGGGAAAGAATTTTGGTAGGGCCTTGGTATTTTTTCCCTGGGCCCACCAAAATTCTATCTCTCAAATTTGGAGGGATTTTAGAAGAGAAAAAGGGGGAAGGAGAGGAGTTTTGAGAAAAAAAAAATTGCTACATTCACAGCGTTTTTACTACACTTTCACAACAAATTCTAAGTAACAGGTTGTTATCGGTTGTTACTAGTGAGCAAAAAATTTATTTTAATTATGAGTTTAAATTAGAACTAATAACAACTTATCATCTATATTTTGTTGTGAAAATTTATGGACATAGCAGTTCTCTTTGAGAAAACACCAAAAGTACCCCTTCCTATTGTGTGAGTTTATTTATTTATTTATTTATTTTTCTTCTTCTTAAGCAACAGTTATTTTTTTTTTTTTTTTTTTTTTGGAATTGAATGGTAGCTTTGACCTAAAAAAAATATATATATATATATATAATGGAAAAGTAATTTTTTTCTTAATTAATGATTACAAAAAAATTATTTCTTATATTATGTAATAGGGGCAAAAGAATAAGTTTATATAAACTTCATTTTCTATTCTCCTATTTTTCTTCTTAACCAAAAAAAATAAGTTTTCTATCCCTTCCCTTTTCCATCATTCCAACCAAGCATCATAAAAGAAAACAAAAATCTTTTATCTTTCCACTATTCCATCCTCTCCCATTTTCAGTCCTCCCACTTTTCTATCTCCCTATCCAAACGGATCCTAAGTCTTCCCATACTATAATCACAAGTGAATCAAGCAGGTAGAAACTATAAGGTAGCCCAAAAACTCGTCAAATTTCAATACAATGGCAAACACTCCAAGATGAAATCCAAAAGACTTTACAAGTTTAGTTTATTGCTCAAAACTCATAAACATATCTATAATACTTAATAGATTGAGATTCATATAGGCCTGGCATAAACAGATGTAGCAAAAAAAAAAAATCTTGAATATCGACTATTATGTTTATGATAAAGATATGAGGTCCCAAATGCTTGTATTATGTCCATTTTTTAAGTCTTGTTTCCGTAAAAATCAATTATATTAATTTTTTACTGATCACATCCAGAGACCCATTTGGTTGGTGAATTTTAGGGGATGGAAAAAGGGAGAGAAAAACATAGAGGAGGGAAATAAATTTATTGGGGTTGAATCTGAACAAATGGATTGGTTGTGATGTTTTGTTGAGTTGAATCGGAGCTGGAGGAGTTTGCATCTTATAGTGAGAATTTGACCAGGATGAACTTAAATTAGTGAGAATGGGGAAGGGCTCAGCGGCTTATTTTGGCATTGTTGAATTGGACTGAGATGAGTTTGAATTTGATAGTGAGAATCATAATGAAATAGTGAGAGAGGTGAAGGGTTTAGCTAATATGAATTGAAAATAAGAAATGAGAGGAGAAACAGATTAGTGAGAGCGGGGATAGGTCTATGTTTGAGCAAATGAGGCAAAGAAAAATAGAGAAGAGAATGTAGTGGAATTGTTGGGTTTTAAAATTAAAGTGTAAAATAATTTATAAAAAAATAGTGGTGTGTAAATTTGTAAAGTCTTTAAAGGTTATATGACAATCATAAAGAGGTAAACAAAAAGTCAAATATTTTTTGTTATAATAATAATTATTATTATAGTAACAATCTAAGGTATTACTGGTATTCTCCACATAAATATAGGTCTCAATAAGAGAACTCCTCTTAATTTTCTCGAAATTGCTTTTCCCATAAGCCCACTTAGTAGACTATGTGTCTAACCTATTGAATTGACTCAACCCAACCCAACCCAACACATTGAGTTGATTTTCGTGGGTAAGGTTCGAGATGATAGATTTTTCAATTCATCTGAAAAACCCAACCCACCATATATATATATATATATTTATGAAAGTTTATTATATTACCATTAGTTTGATTGATTTGATATTTTTAAATTTTATTTTTGATGAATTTGGAAACTTGGAATATAATTAAAGAATATTATGTAAATTGAAGTAATTTATTAAAAAAGTAATTAACTAATAAGTGAGAGTCCAATATTTTACAAGGCATGAAACATATAAGCACTTTATCATAATTTAAAAAAAAAAAAATGTAAGCATAACCTACCAATCCAACCTAATTGAGTCTAACTCACATGATTGGATTGAGTTGGTTTCAACACATGTGATAGGTTAATTTGAAAATTTCCCAGCCTAACAAGATCGGATTGGGTTTAAAAACCCTCAACCTATCAAACTCCAACTCATGCACACCCTAAGTAGAACTTATATAATGTTTTGTGTTAGCTAAATTCCCGGTACTCTTTGGGAAAACTTACCATATATATGTTTCCAAAAGAAAAAAGTTTCTTTAAATTAAATAATTTAGAACAAATAGATATTCAATGATCTTTCAAAAAAAAAAGTTGAGGCCTAGGCCAAAAAATCACTACACAGTAAGTACATTTCTTTTTTTTTTTTCTTTTTTTTTTTTGACTGAAAGAGGTAGAATTGATATATTAAAATTAACAAAATAGTACACAGTACATACATTTCAAAGGAAAAACAAATGCAAACCACACCGGTACGGTACATATAAACGTAAAAAATAACGCATTTTTTTTTTTTAATAGAAATAAGTTTTTTTTTAATAGAATATATACTAATTTTTTTTAGATGACTTCAACTTATTTGGTCCGCCTAGATCTTTTATAAAGTATATAAACAGATAAGAAAAACAAAATTTGTTAATTATATTTTTATTTTGGTAGCCCATGCCATAGTTCAACGCATTGTCAACGTTAATTACGAAAACTCTAGCAAAGTTGTTAGCCAATAATGACAGGAAACATTGAAACAAGAACAAGAAATTGTGTGTAAACCAAAAGGATTAGAAGCAAAAGAGATGGCACATGTGTATGTTAAACTTAAATGTAAGCCTCTGTTCCTCCACAAGGATTTCAGTAGATTAGCCCTTGGCAAGTATATATAAAGACTATATCCTATTTGGCCAAAGAATAAAATGATCAAATTTTGTAGTCTATGTAGATGAATGAACAAAAGGGGAAGTCTATTAGTAATATTTGATATTTTTTTTATTAAAAAATATATAAAAAAGCTAGTTAGATAAAGGGGTAAATGGATGGGTATGGCTCTCCATCTTCAAAAAAAAGAGGGGTGCCCTACCACATGGTGATGATAACCTTTATACAAAAAGTAGTACGGAGTACTACTGTTCTGGTATCCAATGAAACCAGTTCCAAAAAGCAAGGAATTCTCATAGAGTTTTCATGACAGTATAAGGCAGAGAGAGAGAGAGACACTAACCTTCTTGAATTCAAACGGGAGGAGAGCAGAGAGAGAAATTGATGGAGTTGGCGTTGTGTTGGGGGTGAAGAATAATGAGGAAAACGGGCGGCTATATAGTTTTAGCAGTGTGCATATGACTCAGAAATCTCTGAAATCAACGCCAGCATCTAACGGTATATACCAGCTTTTCCAATTTAGTAGTCAACGATTTCAGAGTCACAGCTTGGCTTTGCTTTCTCAACATAATTTACATCACTTTTCGGAGCAAGTTCCTCGTTATTTCAGTGTAGACTCTAGACTTTTGAAGAATTTAGGTGCATTTATTTATATCACTTTAAATTGATTATGATTATTATTAAGATGTATAATTATATCCTTCTCAAAAAATAAAAATAAAATTATATCTATCTGTGGGAGTGAACAATGAAGAAGATAAGACTTCCGTACCCTTCTAGTTTGTCATCTACCCATGTACAAGATTACCCCAAATTTTTTTAATGTAGAATCAGCATCAATTATTAAGTTGATTATGAAAGGTTAGGAAAAGTAAAAAAAATTCATATGATGATTGTGATCAACCATCCACACCCCTTTATCATTATTTGAATAGAAATAATACACGCATAAATATTTTTCTTAATGAAAATACAGATAAATAAATTTAGTTCTCATAAAATTATGTGGCCACATGTATAAGATGCAAGAAGAGTGGATTTATACCTTCATATCTATATTTTCAAAACCATTTTTGATAAATTTATTTAAGGATGGTTTTGGAAATTTATACTACATCCGTCCCACTTTGTTTGTCCTCTATTCTATTTTGGGATGTCCCAAAATATTGTCATGTTTCTAAAAATAAAAGTCATTAATTTACTACTATTCCTATTATACCACTATTTTATTAATAATTCAATTTTTTGATAAATTTATTTAAGGGTAGTTTTGAAAACTTATACATTTTTAAAAGATAGACAAAACAATAAATAATGTTCCTTTAAAAAGTTTGACTTTTCAAACAGGACAAACAAAGTAGAACGGAAGGAGTACATTTTTATGCAGTAGATAAGACAATAAATGAATTTCCCTTAAAAAGTGAGAAATTATTGAGTACTCCTAAAGTATCATAAATGCATACACCCCCCTCTTACATAATTATGATCCTACTATGCATTTATGATACTTTGAAGTATTTAATAATTTTTCTTAAAAAGTTGGATTTTTGAAATAAGACAAATAAATTGGGACAGGGAAAATACATGTTATGTGAGAATACATAATGGTGAAAAGTCTATGACGAATGATGCATGACCGTTCTAGCATGATCCATATTGCTTGTTGGTTAATTTCTTTTTCTTTTTTTAATACCTTAATGCATACCATGATAGTTATGTGAAACAAAAAATTTGTATTCTAATCCCAAAGAAAAGTCCTCAAAGTTATATTTATCATTTGCCTATTTTAGGTAAGGGGTTATTTATTTTAATTAGTTGGAAAACGGAAATTATAGTCATTATGCATTATAAATCTCTTGTTTACTTCAGCATACAAATAGAGGAATATATATTGGTGATGTAAGCAAACCTAGGGAGGACAATTAAGGGTAGCTGATGATAGAAGTTATAGAAAATATGACACCAAGTGAGGGTTTGGATACAGAATTTTGTTGCGTTGCGTTTTATAAGTTGCGTTTTCAGTTTTTTTTTTTTTTTTTTTTTGCTTTCACGCGGTTTAGGAGAAAGAATTTACTGTGCAGGGACAAAAAACAATGTTCACGCACTGTTCCGGTATTATTCATGTAGAAGAAGAAGGAGTGGTTTGGTTTTGGAGCTCAACTCCATGACTGATATTCTGCGAGTCTCAGACTCAGACTGACTGAGCTCTATAAGTTCAACGAACAATACTTTTCAATTCAATGAACCAAAGTCGAAGATTATATAAATAAACAAACATGCTTTCAATGTTTTCTTATTTTAAGGATAAATAAATTGAATGCAACTACTACACCTAAAAAAGTATGTATATTACAAAGATTCTCTTCTTCTTTTTTATATTGAATGCAACTACTACACCTAAAAAAGTATATATATATATATATATATATAAAAGCCCACCGCCAGGCGGCATATGGCTCCCTTCTTTCTTAAGGGCTGACCGCATGGGTACGTACAAATTTCGTTGTACCATCCCACTGTCAACTCCCGGGACCTGAGCTCGGAACAAATGAGTTTTTGGGCTTTCGCCCCTCTGGACCCACAACCGCTATGCACGAATGTGGAGGAAGGTGATCACACACATTACGGTATATCCTTTCTTAGGCCAAAGGCTTATAAGGCAAGGGTGGGAGGCGTCTCTCCCCGACGTGGGATTGAGCAAATTCGTGCGGGTGGAACGTAGGTTGATTCTTGCCCATCCCAAAGCGAACAATACCTGATTGGGGGCCAAATGAAAGTCCTCCCACATTAGTTTTTTACTTAAAACTCAATATATTATACCAAATGTAATAAAATCTTAATTAAAATCATAGTTGAGTTAGATTTTCAAATGGGTATTAGAATAGATTAGGTGTGAAATTGTGTTTATTCTTTAATATATGATAAGATGATGTAGCATGTTAAGACTAGAGGGTGTACAATTTGAGTTTCCACCATATCTTTGCAGAATTTTATATATGATCATCCATCATTTGGTGACTCAATCCATATCCTAAGATACAGATTACTATGGCCCTTCTAGGCCAAAATTTTAATATATGAATATTATAAATGAACATCAAGCCTTAGGGGTCAAATGTCAGTTTGTAACCAAAAGAAAATTATATAAATTGACTAAAAAATATAGCTGGTGCAAAATTTTCAAGCAACAATTTTATACATGATCATCCATTATTTGGTGACTCAATCCATATCCTAATCTGAATTGAGATACAGATAACTATGGCCATTACTTCCAAGCCAAAATTTTAATATATATTTTTATTATAAATGAACATCAAGCCTTTGGGTCAAATGTCAGTTTGTAACTAAAAGAAAATTATACAAATCGACTAAAAAAGATTACTGGTGCAAAATTCTCAAGAACAATTTTATATATGATTGATGAGTCCAGAAATATCATTAAGGTCGTCCATTAATATGGATGACCTTGCATCATTAGTAGGCCATCCAAAATAACCGCTCAACATATTCAATAACGACAATCAAAGGTCATAAACTCTCATCAAGACAAAGAACGTTACAATCAAGGTAATAATCACCCTAAATTATGTACAACAACTACCTAAGTCACCTATAAAAGGGACAATCTGTCTCACTAGCTATGATATATCAAAAACTACTACAAAACACTGTCTAAATACGAAAGATATGAGTGAATACTAACTTAAGCATCGGAGGCTCCCCCATCGGGCACAACCCGGTGGTCGCTTCGATCTATCTCTCCTTTATTTTGCAGGTCCTATGAGATCGTCTAATACTTCGGATTGGATAAGTGATCCAACTGACGATTTTGGCATCATCAGTTTGGCACCGTCTGTGGGGAAGATTAGCCATTAAGCTCTTCCTGCAACAAAGGGTTACTCTTTTTCAATTTGGAGTAATGGATGGTAAAGTACAGTACCAAATAACCCAAAATAACACTCCAATCAAGGAATCCTCCCATCTGAATCTCTAATACACTATTGGAGCACCTTCATCGTTTTGCTGGTGAAGGGCGCATGTAAAAAAAAAAACCCTTCTTATAAGTGGGTGTTAAATGGATGCATTCCATGGGCTAACCCACTAATCCATCCATTGAGTGTAATCGTTCAGGTACGTTTGACGGTTTGATTCTCCTTATACTAATATTTCTATTTGGTAGAATTATGTTTTGCCTAAGATTTTATAGTCTCACCTCTTAGGTGACTCCAAATAAGGCATAAACAATTTTTGGAAACAATTATGTTATAGCTATCAGATCGTGTATTTACAATTTGGTATTGCATAACTTAATTTTAGGCTAGTATTCTAGAAAATTTGCTTAAAAACGAATAGTCCCAGTTAAGCAAAGCACCTATAAAAAAGGTCAACTATGGAGACAATGGATACATGTATAACAATTCAATTTTTTTTAGAAATTTACCATAATCGTCACTACACCAAAAATAGTGAATAATTTCACAAGAATAGTGTAAATCTCATATTACTTATTTCAAATAGTCACAGAAATCACAAGAGGAATAAAAAAATTTTGTGGCCAAAAATTAGCGAAATATTATGATCTTGAATCCGATTTATGCCATTGGAAAGGCTTTTACTACCTTTCCTAATATAACAGATTGTTTTTATTTTCAATTGATATATTAATAACACCCTTATTGATGTTCATGCATTATGACATTTTATATCACTATTTTTCTTTCCTAATAAATCTTGTAAGATAAAGAAGATGGAAAGCGAAATATTATTTCTTTACCAAAAATAATACTCCATAAATCTTAACTTTCGGCATGTGAGAAAAGTGAAACTGAAATGTATTATCTTAATAGTATTATAGTATGTCATAATTCTAAGCATTAAAGAAGCAAATTCATATCTCATTGCCTTTTCAAGTTTGAGAACCCCAATTTTAGACCAGAAATTATTCATACATATTTTCAGAAATTTGATTTATATCTCAATAAAGCTCTTCAACAAAGAAAGGAAATAAATGTACTTTTCTACATTTAGTTCCGTAATGAAAATTATGGATCTCGTTAATGTTCCTTAGACGGTATTCACATTAAATTCGTCATTTGAGGTCAATCAACAAAAGCTCTTGGAAAGGTCCAAAACACACATATTGCCTCCCATGGTTGATGCTTCGTGGACTTTTATTTCCACAAGGAAGACTAGTTCAACAACAAACCATTGATAAAGCTATGTAATTTACACTTAGTAGAAAGTATGTGGACTGCAAAGAAATTATTACTCAATAGTGAAAGAAGCAGCAAAGCATAGCAGGTATGTTCATAATTACACTCTCTTGTCATGTTTCAATATCTACTATTTACGCAACATAGTAGGGCCTTTTCTTTCTTAATGCATTTTGATAAGATTGGAAATAAGGAAGTCAAATATTATTGTGCATGATAATGTATCATAACTTTAGGCATTTAAGAAAAATGAAGCCGAAACTTTTTTTTACTAAAATTATGATCTTAAATATAGGCATTAAAATAGGAAAGAATACCTTAATTGCTACAACCTACACACTTCAAAGAAAGTCAATGGCTAAGAAGCCAGGATGATCTCTTTGAAATCTTTGTCATTAAAGCCAAATATATGTCATATATTGTGGCCTTAATATCATAATTATGGCCATTAAAGGGTTTCATTACATTTTCTACTATAACTAAAACAATCCGTTTGTGCCATTTTATGTGTCAAATTAATGCTATGCTAAAGAAGGAATATAAATGATAAACAACAGAAGGATAATACCTTGGTTGATAACTTGATATTCATGAGTAGCAAAGTTGTGTCATAGGGCCATCCCCCAAATTTATATTTGTATTTATTGATAACAACAGTAAAAGATGAAAGTATAGAAATAGAAAAAATACACTCTCTACAGTTATGAATGAGTTATTGGTTCATCGACTGACTAATGACACATTAAAAAAAAAAAAAAAAAAATCCAAAAAGATTTAAAAGAAAGCTTAAGAAATAAAATGCATGAATGGCCTATTTGGCCTTGCGTACAGAATAATTTTCAAAGTGAATGCAAGGTAGGACTAGGGTTGAAAGGCCCAAAGAATTACAAACTTCAGTCCTTATAGAAAAACTGCAATAGTTAAGCAAAAATCATTTTCAAAATATTATGAAATTTTTACCTTGAAATGTCCCACAATAGAACGAACAAAATTTACTATTCAAACTTTTCCATGTATCAATATATGTTGCTCTGACTTTGAGAATGGAGAATTTAAATGGTTCGATCTATACACAACCATGCGTTCGAGCATTCAAAGGGAAAAATGTGGGACTCTTACGGTGTCACAACCCACAAGTATGGTTCAATAGAAGTGGCTATACAGGTACGATGTTTTTATTTTATGCTCGCACTTGTGACATCACCAGAGTAAATACTTACTTACATATGTGATATACAAGCAGAGTTTACTGTCTCTAAATAGTAAGTAGTGTCAAATTGTTTCCATGTGATTCCATTAGACGAAAATTAGTTAAGGACCATGTGAATGCACCTTAAAGTAGTTGGCCAAATATATATTTTGACCCGAATGACATGTACTCTATATCAAGCTTACCATTTGAGAACAATCGAAATTATTTAGTATTTTTTGGAGCAAAGTGAAGCTAGTAAAGCTAAAAAAAAAAAAAAAAAAAAAGGATCAACAAAAAGCTCGACATGAAATAAATCATCCAGCAGAAAAAGGTCATGGACATGGACCTGCAATAATTGTTGAGAATATTGCAGATGTTTTCCTAGCAGGTTAGGTCCCTATACCTGAATTTCCTCTTATTTATATTATAACATTACTTGCTTTACTTAGAATAGAGCAAATTCTAAAAGTATTCAAACCACAATATGAGGGAAAGATATTACACCCTCCTTTTAGCAACCTTATTTATGGGTAATCTATTTCCCCATCGTAGTTGCTATTGTCTAGATAATTTCTATGTTAAGGGCCAAGAGTTGAACAATTGTATGCTTAAATAGTTGTTGACAGATTTCATAGTCAACTGATGGAGGGAACATATTTCATAAAAAGAAAGCAAATGAGACGGTAGGCTAATTCTGCATGCTTTATTGCCACAAAACTTGGCAACCAATGTGCACATGCATGTCATATGGGCTGGAATATATACAATAATTTATTCTCTTATTTGTTTACACCAAATTCCACCACTCTTTAAAATACTTTGCCAAGTGTTATTTAGTTGCATGCGAATAAGGTACTAGTTATGAAAATGATTGTCGGAAAGGCAAATTGCTAAATTACAAGATTAGTACAAACATGCACAATTGACACAAAAGGCTAGACAATTTCTTGCTAAAGTTAAAAGGCTTGACTAGTAATATCTACTCTAGCTAGTGTAACCTATTTTAGACTTTTGATCTCTAGCCGATCAAATGATCTTAAGTTCGTCCATTTCTTTTGCTATTCTACTATCGCCAAAACAAAGAAAAAAGTGGAAATGGTTGAACTACCTATAGAGCATGCACTTCATACATAAAAAGAAATTTTGAAGGGGATGTCATAATTTGACGAAGAAAAACCCTCAAGAAGAAAATAGAGATATATCTAAAAGTTGTGAAAATTCCATCTACATCACAAATGTCGAGTTTAACTCCTGTAAATTATGGAGTTGTACAAATCCAACAAAGAAGAGTTGTATAAGTAAGAGTTCAACGACAAGGAGTTCATCAAGAAGACTACAACAATGAAAAGATCGAGGTATTTACAAAGTAGTATCGAGATTTAAGGTCTTCTATTGAGGTAACTCATTTCTTTCTTTGTTTTTAAATTATCCATGAGATTATTTTATTGAAACTAAATAAATATCAAGCTTGCATGATCATTACAAATGTGTATGTGGTACATGTTGAAAATATTGCTATAAAATTATTACAATCATCACAATCAATATAACTATATTATTAGTAGCATATGTTTCATCGTCAAGAATCTGAGAAGTTCTATCAAGTCTCTTAAACTTAAAATGCTAGATGATCGTGTTCATGAGTCTCAATAAATTTCCGCTATCTCTGTCAACTCACCAAAATATTTTTAAATTGCTTTAGAGATTATACACGGTGCAAGCACCTAACAAAGACCAGCTTAAAGAAGCATATAGTCAAATAGCTTCAATTTTTATACTTCTCTATGATTCATATAGAATGCACTTTGTAAAAAAAAAAATGAAGCAAAAGAGATCTAGGCCTTAGACATGAAGTATCATGTTGAGCTTAAAAAATCTTGAAAAGAGAAGAGCTTGTCATCTTAAAAAGAGAAGAGCTTATCAAGAAGATCCTAGTAATGAAAAGATCGAAGTATGTGACAAAATAATGTCGTCATTTAAGACAGATCACAAAAAAGGTAAAACTCTAGGATTATAAGGAAATAAGAAAAAGGTCCACCTAGGCTATTGGTAACTTACTATTTATATATGAATTGTTCTAAAATTCTTGTTTAACCAAGTCTTGGCAAGTGCATGTGCTACTTAATGCAGATATCAACATGGCCTCAAGAAGGTCCAAAACGACATAGCCTGGGTTTGGATACAGCGTTAAGCTGCGGCGCGTTTCATCTCTCGCGTTTTCTCTTCCTTTTTTTTTTTTTTTTTTTTTTTTTCTTCCGCACTTGTTGACTTTGGGGACAAAAAGTACTGTGCGTGTACTGTGCGTGCACTGTTCACGCACTGTTCACGTACTGTTCACGTCATATTTAATATTAAAAGTGGATCCCACAACACTATTCACACATTTAAAAATTATTTTGCTACAGTGTTTTCAGCAACAATCAGTTTTTATCAACTTTCAGCAACAATAAGTGCTATCCAAACGGACCCATAGTGTCAAGGAATCTTTCCAACAATAAGTGACAAGATTCCTTAAATGGATGTAAGTCGCAAAAAATGGCTAAGTGATAAGATTCTGTCAAGACGGATGTAAATCACTGACAAAGTCTAAGTGACAAGATTCCTTAAATGGATGTAAGTCACCAAAAAATGGCTAAGTGAGCTAAGTGATAAGATTCCGCCAAGACGGATGTAAATCACTGACAAAGCCTAAGCGACAAGATTCCTTAAATGGATGTAAGTCACCAAAAAATGGCTAAGTGATAAGATTCCGCCAAGACGGATGTAAATCACTAACGAATCCTGAGTGACAAGATTCCTTAAATGGATGTAAGTCACTAAAAAATGGCAAAGTGGTAAGATTCCACCAAGATGGATGTAAATCACTGACGAAGTCTAAGTGACAAGATTCCTTAAATGGATGTAAGTCACCAAAAAATGGCTAAGTGATAAGATTCTCCCAAGATGGATGTAAATCACTGACGAAGCTTAAGTGACAAGATTCTTTAAATGGATGTATGTCACCAAAAAAATAAAAAGAAAAGGACAAGATTCCACTAGACAGATGTAAATCGCTGACGAAGTCTAAATGACGAAGCCTTGTAACTGGATTTAAGTCACCCAAAAGTGGCTAAGTGGCTAAGTGACTAAATACCCTTAGACAAGTGTAAGCAGACAAGGATTCTCACACAAACTCAAGTCACATGCAAATCAAGAATATCAAACGTGGCAATCTAAAAATGAATAAAAGAAGAAGCATCGAAGTAATAAAAAATGGTCGTCCAAAAAAATCATCTTGCCCTTCAGCAGTGATAAAAAATGGTCGTCCAAAGAAATTAGCTTGCTCTTCAGCAGTAAAAAAAAAAAAAAAAAATGATCGTCTAAATAAATTAGCTCACTTTCAAGATTAAGCTATGATCCCTCAAATGTCCAAAAAGACCTTCAAAAAGCAGATACTAAGAAGTCATCACAGAAATACTAACATTCCTGAAGAAGAAAGTAGTTGAAGATAAAGAAGCCTAAATCTAAACAAGTCAAGAATATTCCCTAAGCCTGACCAGCATAAAGCAAAATCAGACTTAGGAATGGGGGGCAACTGATGAGTCCAGAAATATCATTAAGGTCGTCCATTAATATGGATGACCTTGCATCATTAGTAGGCCATCAAAAATAACCGCTCAACATATTCAATAACGACAATCAAAGGTCATAAACTCTCATCAAGACAAAGAACGTTACAATCAAGGTAATAATTACTCTAAATTATGTACAACAACTACCTAAGTCACCTATAAAAAGGACAATTTGTCTCATTAGCTATGATATATCAAAAACTACTACAAAACACTGTCTAAATACGAAAGATATGAGTGAATACTAACTTAAGCATCGGAGGCTCCCCCATCGGGCACAACCCGGTGGTCTCTTCGATCTATCTCTCCTTTATTTTGCAGGTCCTATGAGATCGTCTAATACTTCAGATTGGATAAGTGATCCAACTGACGATTTTGGCATCATCAATGATCATCCATCATTTGGTGTATCATTCTATATCCTAAGATCCAAATCGAGATATTGATAAATATGGCAATGATTTCTAGGCCAAAATTTTAATATATAATAATATATATTTTTATTATAAACTAATCTCATCACATGCGCTCCGCACGTGCGATGATGCTCTTTTTTCATATATATTTTTTGAGTTCAATGTAATTTTTCAATTTTAATTTATCAGTTGTTAGTAAAGTTACACATAAATGGAGTTTTAAGAAATTTAAATTTAGGATTTGAAGTAGAGTAAGTTATTGGGTTTAGTGTGTGCTGTTTTTAGAAAAAAAAATTATCAAACGTGCATGAGATAATTTAAATAGAGAGCATGCTAATTTTTAGAAGAAGAGTTTCTCTGGTATTTTAAAATTTTTTTTTTGAATTACAATTTTAACGCTATTTTTTTTTTTTTAAGAATAAGGATTATCTAATCAACTTAGGGGTATTTTTGACATTTTATTAAAATCATAACTAACTTTCTGAATTCTCTTAATATATAGAGATGAAAATCAAGCATTTGGGGTCAAATGTCAGTATGTAACTAAAAGAAAATTATATAAATTGACTAAAAAAGATCACTGGTACAAAATTCTCAAGCAACAATTTTATATATCATCATCCATCATTTGGTGTATCAATCCATCACTTGATGCATGATGCATCTACACATTAATTGTTATAGTCATAATTCATGAACATTGACATTTACATAAGATGTGTCTTTTGTTTTTGGTAATAATTTAATAGTTACAACAAATGAATGATAATTTGAACTCTATATATTTTAATCTTATACACTAAAATAATACCAACTAATTGAACTATAAAACTCGTCTTCTAAACCATTTAGTCAATACTTTTATTTATCGTAAAGGGTTGGACAATATATTAGCGATAAGATGCAATTGGGAGCCATTGCTTTAAAATTTATGTCCACGTCAAAAATTTAAAATACTTCTAATTAACGTGACGCATACCCAAAATATCAAACCATATTGGCTAGGAGTAGTTGCCTTAGAAATTTCGAAGGCAATGTCCTATGCCAAAAACCAAAAACCCTTAAATCAAGCAGATGTAAACCACGATTCATTTCAAGGTGTAACGTCCGCAAAACACTTTCCTCTTGATAACAACCATCTAGGTTTTCAAACAGATAAATCGTCTTAATCAATTAATTCCGCGTGGTATGTAATATATTTTTATGGGTAGTGTGCTACGTGGTAGATACTACATTTTCATTTCAAGTCCACCACTTTCTTTCTTTTTTAGAATGAATTTAAGCCTACCACTAATATCATTATTTTATTTATTATTAATAGTTTTTGCTAGTTTTGTTGAAAAATGCTGTGCTTGTAGCTTTATGCTATTTTTATATATGGTTAGTTTGCTTTCCTCAATGTGAGCTCGCTTGCCTCTTTCTGTGTCGTATCCTTATTTTTACACAAGGAATTTTTTTTTTTTTTTTTCTCCATGTGCAACTCTGTTTCCCATCTTTAATTAAGGGGTGCACTTCAATCTCATTTAAAATTTAAAATCGATAAAAATTTCTCTTAAAGTGTTGGAAATTCGAAAGATACTATCTGCCGTTATTAAATTCCATTAACAATTGTTTCTTAAAAAAAAAAAGAAAAAAAAATCCATTAACAGTTGTGCAGATGAGCTAATGATAGTGAGTTCGTTGTTCACATCTTGTGGTCCTTTGAGGAACAGTCTTAGTTTTCTATTTATTTCTGTTTGCTACCGTTTGTACCGTTGTATGTATATATATTTGTATATATATATATATATATATCCCAATTTGATGTTAAAACATATTACAATATCACAACAACTTTGTATATTTTATGTAGCCGGCAACGACAGAAATGCAACGGAGTAAAAAATTACGTGTGAAAACTCAAAACAAGTGCGGCCCCCTGAACTCAACCACAATGTCAACATCTATGGACTATGATACTTTGATGATTACATGATATGCAAAATCCAATGGCAACATCTATGATAGCTTAATTTAATATGTTTATGAATATCTATTCATTGGGAAAAAATACATACCAAAGCTGAAAAAACTTTTATTTGTTTATAAATAAATAAATAAAAACAATTACTTTTATAAGTTAACCAACCTAAAAAAACCTAAATATAAAGAAATTGAATGGTTGGTAAAGCTTATTTTGGCTTCAAATTATGTTCGACCAGTTATTAAATTATTGCTTCGTATGAGAGAATTTATGATTTTTTTTCACCTAAAAAAGTATATATATATATATATAAAAGCCCACCGCCAGGCGGCATATGGCTCCCTTCTTTCTTAAGGGCTGACCGCATGGGTACGTACAAATTTCGTTGTACCATCCCACCGTCAACTCCCAGGACCTGAGCTCGGAACAAATGAGTTTTTGGGCTTTCGCCCCTCTGGACCCACAAGTGCTATGCACGAATGTGGAGGAATGTGATCACACACACTACGGTATACCCTTCTTTAGGCCAAAGGTTTATAAGGCAAGGGTGGAAGGCGTTTCTCCCCGATGTGGGATTGAGCAAATTCGTGCGGGTGGAACGTAGATCGATTCTTGCCCATCCCAAAGCGAACAATACCTGATTGGGGTTAAGATAAAAGTCCTCCCACATTAGTTTTTTACTTAAAACTCAATATATTATACCAAATCTAATAAAATCTTAATTAAAATCATAGTTGAGTTAGATTTTCAAATGGGTATTAGAATAGATTAGGTGTGAAATTGTGTTTATTCTTTAATATATGATAAGATGATGTAGCATGTTAAGACTGGAGGGTGTACAATTTGAGTTTCCACCATATCTTTATAGAATTTTATATATGATCATCCATCATTTGGTGACTCAATCCATATCCTAAGATACAGATTACTATGGCCCTTCTAGGCCAAAATTTTAATATATGAATATTATAAATGAACATCAAGCCTTAGGGGTCAAATGTCAGTTTGTAACTAAAAGAAAATTATATAAATTGACTAAAAAATATAGCTGGTGCAAAATTTTCAAGCAACAATTTTATACATGATCATCCATTATTTGGTGACTCAATCCATATCCTAATCTGAATTGAGATACAGATAACTATGGCCATTACTTCCAAGCCAAAATTTTAATATATATTTTTATTATAAATGAACATCAAGCCTTTGGGTCAAATGTCAGTTTGTAACTAAAAGAAAATTATATAAATCGACTAAAAAAGATTACTGGTGCAAAATTCTCAAGAACAATTTTATATATGATCATCCATCATTTGGTGTATCATTCTATATCCTAAGATCCAAATCGAGATACTGATAAATATGGCCATGATTTCTAGGCCAAAATTTTAATATATAATAATATATATTTTTATTATAAACTAATCTCATCACATGCGCTCCGCACGTGCGATGATGCTCTTTTTTCATATATATTTTTTGAGTTTAATGTAATTTTTCAATTTGAATTTATCAGTTGTTAGTAAAGTTACACATAAATGGAGTTTTAAGAAATTTAAATTAGGATTTGGAGTAGAGTAAGTAATTGGGTTTAGTGTGTGCTGTTTTTAGAAAAAAAATTATCAAACGTGCATGAGATAATTTAAATAGAGAGCATGCTAATTTTTAGAAGAAAAGTTTCTCTAGTATTTTTAAATTTTTTTTTTGAATTACAATTTTAACCCTATTTTTTATTTTTTAAGAATAAGGATTATCTAATCAACTTAGGGGTATTTTTGACATTTTATTAAAATCATAACTAACTTTCTGAATTCTCTTAATATATAGAGATGAAAATCAAGCATTTGGGGTCAAATGTTAGTATGTAACTAAAAGAAAATTATATAAATTGACTAAAAAAGATCACTGGTACAAAATTCTCAAGCAACAATTTTATATATGATCATCCATCATTTGGTGTATCAATCCATCACTTGATGCATGATGCATCTACACATTAATTGTTATAGTCATAATTCATGAACATTGACATTTACATAAGATGTGTCTTTTGTTTTTGGTAATAATTTGATAGTTACAACAAATGAATGATAATTTGAACTCTATATATTTTAATCTTATACACTAAAATAATACCAACTAATTGAACTATAAAACTCGTCTTCTAAACCATTTAGTCAATACTTTTATTTATCGTAAAGGGTTGGACAATATATTAGCGATAAGATGCATTTGGGAGCCATTGCTTTAAAATTTATGTCCACGTCAAAAATTTAAAATGCTTCTAATTAACGTGACGCATACCCAAAATATCAAACCATATTGGCTAGGAGTAGTTGCCTTAGAAATTTCGAAGGCAATGTCCTATGCCAAAAACCAAAAACCCTTAAATCAAGCAGATGTAAACCACGATTCATTTCAAGGTGTAACGTCCGCAAAACACTTTCCTCTTGANAGGATGACTGGGGGAGTTGGGTCGACCAAAGGTTGCTCCGAGGCCTCTGGAAGTTGTTCTGGAGGAGGGGCATCAGCCTCTGGAAGCGGTCGAATGTCTACATCATAGAAGATATTCTCTGGCAGTCTTAGCTCTGAATCAGCGGGCACTCCAGCAGCGTCCAGCGCTTTGCCCCAGGTCAGATCACAGTAATCCCGAGCAACCGAGGCGAATTGCTCGGTGAGACCTTTCTCCGTTGTCTCCACTCCCAGCTGAAAGGACGCTTTCTTCTCTGCCTCGGTCGCCTCCTTGGCCTGCTGGGCGTTCCTCTGAGCCTCCTTGGCAGCCTCCTTAGCCTTTAGTAGCTCGGCGCGAAGCTCCTTCACGAGCTCCCTCTCGGCCGCCAAATTTTTCTTAGCGTCGTTCAGTAACTTGCGCTGGGCTTCGGCCTGGGTCTCAGCATTTCTAAGACCAGCATGGAAGCTATCCCTTTCATGGGTCACTCCCTTTAACTGGTCCGAGATCTGAGAGACCTCGTCCTTCAGGCTACCCAAGGCCCTTTCCGCTTCGGACCTAGCTTGGGCCTCGGCTTGGACTTCCACATAGGCCTTGCGGTTCCATTCTTCGGCCACGTAGACCTGCTGGGTGATCTAAACAAATAAGGTAAGTGTTAGCACATAAACATAGAAAATCAATACTATGACCGAGGAGTTGAATGAATATACTTACCATGGCCAAATCCCTCTTCAAGGACGTAAAGAGTTCATACTGGCTGAAACGCCTATATGACTCCATGTCTTGGGGGAGGAGTAATGGTTGTTGCAGCGCTTCGGTTATAAGGCCAGCCCTACCCCCATCATAATTTCTGATCGAGGTCTCCCAGGAAAAAGGGACACCGTCAAGTTCTAACCTGGGAGACCACGTGCATTGCCCTCGGCGCACATCGGCCATTGGGGGCTCCTCTCTTCTCTCTATAGATGAGGCCCTTTTGTTGCGGTGGTCCTTTGCCACCTTCTGTTGCTTAGCCTTTGGTGGTAGTACCACCTCCCTATCCTCGGGCTCCATCGACCTCTTCTTCTTTAAATCCGATATCGGTTTGAAAGCCAGATCAGAAACCTGTGGTGGGGGAGGAGGTGGAGGCAGATTCACCGCCGGCTGAGAGGTCCCCATCCCCTTTACCTCAGTTTTGTTGCCCCTTTTCTTCAGGAGGAGTTTCAGGTCAGACATTTCTTCCTCCGAAGAGTCCTCGGGGACTGTAGTCAACAGTAAGGGTGGTCGGATGCAAGGTTGCCTGTCAGGTTCCTCCTCGGAATCTGAAGGTATTATCTGGACCCCTGCTTCAGTGTCCCCTTCAAATTTGAACTTATCGATTTGCTCCTCTAGTGAAGTGGATGAGGAGCTGACCCTTTCTCTTACGGCCGACAGTTCAAGGGGGACTTGTTGAACTGGTCAGATTAGCAGCGAAACGCCCTGGGGGTTGGGGTGTGGAACAGGTGCGAGGTCGTAGGGCGCCAAAATTTTTTTCCGAGCAACGTCTATACGTTGCAGCCTGTAATCACCTTGGGTGATGGCGTTACCCGCTGGCTAGATGTCGGCTTTTTTAGGTGTATAGCCGAGTATAAGAGGAATGGACCTCAGCTGTCCGTCCTCGCTGACGAATATCTCCGAGCGCAATAAGTAGTTGAGGGCGGGGGCGTTAATAAGGCTCAGCTGATAAGCAGTATGCACCTTATTTGAAACAAGCAAACCAGTCGGATCAAAAAAAAAATACAGGATAATAAAAAAAGAAAATAAAAAAAAAGAAAATAAAAAAAGAAGCAACTATGAAGAATGAAAGCCCTAAGACTACTGCTAGAGACCCTAAGTCCGAGATGGCACACCTGGCTCTCCTGGCTCGGTCGGACAATGTAGACCGTCATGCCATGCGCCCGAGACGATCAAGTAGTCGTCTTTCATCCCTTTATTTGATTTGGGAAGGCAGGAGAACAGTCTAACAACGTCAGAGCGGGATTTGAGATAGTATCCCGCCCCTTTCTGGACGCGACACTCATATAGGTATGCTAAGTCGTGCCAGGTTAGCCCTAGTCCTAATTGCTCGTTCAAGGCATCGAAGGCCCCTAGTATCCTAAAGGTGTTGGGCGCGTACTGCTCAGGAGAGAGTCTGTGGTTGCGGAGATAGTTTAGGGTGATGGAGCCCATTGGGAGGGTCATTCCCCCTTCAATGAAGGTTATCATGGGGACTATGACCTCTCCTTCTCTTCGGGCTGTTAATACTCTATCTAGAGGACAATGCCTCAGATTTACCCCCCGCAGGATATTATGATTTCTCTTGAATTCCTCTATCAGCGTCGGACTATCGACGAGATATTGGAATTTGCCCATTCCTAAGGGAGTGACTGGAGCAATGAACAGAAGAATGGTTTTGAGGGGAGAAAAGATTAGCCGAGAAGAAAATAAAGGATTAGGAGGCGCCGAAACTTACACAAACAAGATTGGAATGAGAACCCTAACTCAAAATGAGCTCTTTGTAGATCTTGTAGGCAGAGAACGCAGGAATCCGAAGAGACGTGAAAGGCTTACGAAGGGAAGAACTCTCTAGGTGCTCTGAGAATGCTCTGGGTACTTTGAGAATGTGTAAAGTAAAGAAAAATAACCTCCTTCAGAGGTTTATATACGGAGACAGATGGAGCGGTGTCATTCATTCCGCTCAAATTCCGAAGGCAAACCCTGGCCGTTTGATCAGCAACCCACCGTTGGATGGAAAAGACAGAGAGCCGCCAGGAGTGATTGATCCAGCGCTTTGGGAATATGAGATTTACAGCGGCAATAATGAGGCGCGCGTCTCTATACCCTCGCGCGTGTAAACGGGGGTACTTATGACTTTTCGTTTCTAAATTTATTAATTTTTCTTATTTTTATCCCTTTTTTTCCCACGTGGCAAATCAAAATCTTACCTTTTCTTCTCAGATGCGAAGGAAAAACTAAAATTTTGAGGGGTTATTGTGGGGGAAAAAGGGCCCGGCCCAACGTAATGGGCCGAAGGCCCATAAGAGGGCTATTTTACGTCCGAGAAAAGGAAGATGAAGAAGGTAGGGCCCGGCTAAAAGTGGGACCCTCAAGATGAAGAATTATCACAGTCTAAAGAGGGCATCTCCTGGCCGAAGAGGTTGTAATCCTCTTACGCGATATCATAGATCAATTGAATGTGAGAAAGGCCAGAATGACCTTTCGAGGACTCCACCTGATCGAGATAAGCTCTGAGCATGCCATGGAACGATAAGGATGGAGAAATATCTAAGGGGAAAGCTGCTGCCACCGTATTTAATGCACTACAACAGCTTTTCTGGCCGTATTTATGTGGAGAAGACCCCTGAACAGTGCATCCTAACCTACCGCCACTCACACAGAGCTAAAAGAAGATGCCTGACGTGACATGTACTACAGCAAACTCATGGATGAGGAGCACGTGGACGATGGAGATGAGGACAAGAGTGACTATATAAAGAAAGGAAGCTCCTAACAGAAAGGGGGAGGAAAAAACTGGATTGTAACCCTAAGATTGTTATTCATCAGAAAAACGAATAGTATAGCTCTTCGGATTATCAAAATTTACGTGTGAGTTAATGTTAGCTTGTGTTTGAAAGCTGTGATCTGTTGTTATCAACCCCATACTTAATCTAGCTCTTTCACCCATACTCTACAAATTAATTGTCATTGGGCTTGGGCCACAAAAACCAACCCTACAATATATATATATATATATATATATAATATTTATCTATATATTTTAATTACAAAAAAAAAAAAAATTTAACTACTTTTATTAGTCAATAAAATGCATTAAAAATGCGACATTGTATCTTAAAATGCAGAATATTGCATAATAACAGTACACACAACTTGATAGGACAGGACTACATAATGCTATGTGCATTGTGCAGTCTTATCCACAAGCCCCAATACATCACAAGGCCTAAGCTAAACTGTCCCCCACACACCCCACACTAATTAATAAGTTATCATTTTTTTTTTTAATGCAAACTCTTACTTTATCAATTATTATAAATTATCACGCCAATTAATAATTTGATGTATATTATATCAACTCATTTGTATTATAGTGATACTAATTTATTTAACCACGGAATAAATTAATTTGTATTTGTGCAGGTTTAGACTTTAAAGTTTTTTAAAAAATTTACTTAAAATTTTCGCCTAAGGCTCCCAAAATTGTTGAGCCGCCCTGAGATTAACAGTATATTTGTTTTATGTTTATGTAAAATTTAATTTACATGACCGTCACTTCTGATATTATGATTAAGCTTATTGAAAATATTTAGTTGATATCAATTTTTTTTTTTTTTTGGCATGTGCTTTGTATTTATTTAATATCTTCTAGCTATGTAATCCAAGATTATTGTAAGCTATTGAACTGTTAGTTGTGTCATTACCTGTTTTGTTTTCCACATGATAGCTTAATGTGGTTGCTCATGCCTTCAAGAAAGACAAAATTCTTCTCTATGTTGTTGAGTATAGTTAGTTATAGTAAGTCTAATTTTATCTATGGCTTTTCAAGATTGTCTATACTAAATGAGTATGTAATTGTGTTTGCGTCTATATTTTAGTTTTGTCACGAAATTACCAAAGGGAAGATCGTTAGGTTCTAAATTTCCATGACAATATATATGACACTTATTGAGTTTGTAAATATCATTGATCAATGTTCCTAACCAGGGGATCATTGATCTGTTTATATTTACAGTATTGAAGCCCCTTTTTCCTTTTTCTTCTTCTCTCCCCCCTCTTGTTTTAGGGATTGATCCACTGGCAGGACCCCTCTTTTAATAATAGACTACTACCAAATCATCAACTTGACCAATAGATTTCTTAAGCATACAAGTTCATGAATGGGATTAAACTAATTGAAGCGTGCATCTAGTTCATTGATACGGTAAAAAAAAAAAAAAAAAAAAAAAAACCCAT